>NC_091296.1:58246180-58397080 GCF_038502225.1 Cherax quadricarinatus
GTTACCAGACACACTACCATCCCTTCATCAGTGTTACCAGACACACTACCATCCCTTCATCAGTGTTACCAGACACACTACCATCCCTTCATCAGTGTTACCACACACACTACCATCCCTTCACCAGTGTTACCAGACACACTACCATCCCTTCATCAGTGCTACCAGACACACTACCATCCCTTCATCAGTGTTACCAGACACGCTACCATCCCTTCATCAGTGTTACCACACACACTACCATCCCTTCATCAGTGCTACCAGACACACTACCATCCCTTCATCAGTGTTACCACACACACTACCATCCCTTCATCAGTGTTACCACACACACTACCATCCCTTAATCAGTGTTACCAGACACACTACAATCCCTTCATCAGTGTTACCACACACACTACCATCCCTTCATCAGTGTTACCACACACACTACCATCCCTTCATCAGTGCTACCAGACACACTACCATCCCTTCATCAGTGTTACCAGACACACTACCATCCCTTCATCAGTGTTACCAGACACACTACCATCCCTTCATCAGTGCTACCAGACACACTACCATCCCTTCACCAGTGTTACCAGACACACTACCATCCCTTCATCAGTGTTACCACACACACTACCATCCCTTAATCAGTGTTACCAGACACACTACCATCCCTTCATCAGTGTTACCAGACACACCACCATCCCTTCATCAGTGTTACCACACACACTACCATCCCTTAATCAGTGTTACCAGACACACTATAATCCCTTCATCAGTGTTACCACACACACTACCATCCCTTAATCAGTGTTACCAGACACACTACCATCCCTTCATCAGTGTTACCACACACACTACCATCCCTTCATCAGTGTTACCAGACACACTACCATCCCTTCATCAGTGTTACCAGACACACTACCATCCCTTCATCAGTGTTACCAGACACACTACCATCCCTTCATCAGTGTTACCAGACACACTACCATCCCTTCATCAGTGTTACCAGACACACTACCATCCCTTCATCAGTGTTACCACACACACTACCATCCCTTCACCAGTGTTACCAGACACACTACCATCCCTTCATCAGTGCTACCAGACACACTACCATCCCTTCATCAGTGTTACCAGACACACTACCATCCCTTCATCAGTGTTACCACACACACTACCATCCCTTCATCAGTGCTACCAGACACACTCCCATCCCTTCATCAGTGTTACCACACACACTACCATCCCTTCATCAGTGTTACCACACACACTACCATCCCTTAATCAGTGTTACCAGACACACTACCATCCCTTCATCAGTGTTACCACACACACTACCATCCCTTCATCAGTGTTACCACACACACTACCATCCCTTCATCAGTGCTACCAGACACACTACCATCCCTTCATCAGTGTTACCAGACACACTACCATCCCTTCATCAGTGTTACCAGACACACTACCATCCCTTCATCAGTGCTACCAGACACACTACCATCCCTTCACCAGTGTTACCAGACACACTACCATCCCTTCATCAGTGTTACCACACACACTACCATCCCTTAATCAGTGTTACCAGACACACTACCATCCCTTCATCAGTGTTACCAGACACACCACCATCCCTTCATCAGTGTTACCACACACACTACCATCCCTTAATCAGTGTTACCAGACACACTACCATCCCTTCATCAGTGTTACCACACACACTACCATCCCTTAATCAGTGTTACCAGACACACTACCATCCCTTCATCAGTGTTACCACACACACTACCATCCCTTCATCAGTGTTACCACACACACTACCATCCCTTCATCAGTGTTACCAGACACAACACCATCCCTTCATCAGTGTTACCACACACACTACCATCCCTTCATCAGTGTTACCAGACACACTACCATCCCTTCATCAGTGTTACCAGACACACTACCACCCCTTCATCAGTGTTACCACACACACTACCATCCCTTAATCAGTGTTACCAGACACACTACCATCCCTTCATCAGTGTTACCAGACACACTACCATCCCTTCATCAGTGTTACCAGATACACTACCATCCCTTCATCAGTGTTACCAGACACACTACCATCCCTTCATCAGTGTTACCACACACACTACCATCCCTTCATCAGTGTTACCAGACACACTACCATCCCTTCATCAGTGTTACCACACACACTACCATCCCTTCATCAGTGTTACCAGACACACTACCATCCCTTCATCAGTGTTACCAGACACACTACCATCCCTTCATCAGTGTTACCAGACACACTACCATCCCTTCATCAGTGTTACCAGACACACTACCATCCCTTCATCAGTGTTACCACACACACTACCATCCCTTCATCAGTGTTACCACACACACTACCATCCCTTCATCAGTGTTACCAGACACACTACCATCCCTTCATCAGTGTTACCAGACACACTACCATCCCTTCATCAGTGTTACCAGACACACTACCATCCCTTCATCAGTGTTACCAGACACACTACCATCCCTTCATCAGTGTTACCAGACACACTACCATCCCTTCATCAGTGTTACCAGATACACTACCATCCCTTCATCAGTGTTACCAGACACACTACCATCCCTTCATCAGTGTTACCAGACACACTACCATCCCTTCATCAGTGTTACCAGACACACTACCATCCCTTCATCAGTGTTACCAGACACACTACCATCCCTTCATCAGTGTTACCACACACACTACCATCCCTTCATCAGTGTTACCAGACACACTACCATCCCTTCATCAGTGTTACCAGACACACTACCATCCCTTCATCAGTGTTACCACACACACTACCATCCCTTCATCAGTGTTACCAGACACACTACCATCCCTTCATCAGTGTTACCAGACACACTACCATCCCTTCATCAGTGTTACCACACACACTACCATCCCTTCATCAGTGTTACCAGACACACTACCATCCCTTCATCAGTGTTACCAGACACACTACCATCCCTTCATCAGTGTTACCACACACACTACCATCCCTTCATCAGTGTTACCAGACACACTACCATCCCTTCATCAGTGTTACCACACACACTACCATCCCTTCATCAGTGTTACCAGACACACTACCATCCCTTCATCAGTGTTACCACACACACTACCATCCCTTCATCAGTGTTACCAGACACACTACCATCCCTTCATCAGTGTTACCAGACACACTACCATCCCTTCATCAGTGTTACCAGACACACTACCATCCCTTCATCAGTGTTACCAGACACACTACCATCCCTTCATCAGTGTTACCAGACACACTACCATCCCTTCATCAGTGTTACCACACACACTACCATCCCTTCACCAGTGTTACCACACACACTACCATCCCTTCATCAGTGCTACCAGACACACTACCATCCCTTCATCAGTGTTACCAGACACACTACCATCCCTTCATCAGTGTTACCACACACACTACCATCCCTTCATCAGTGCTACCAGACACACTACCATCCCTTCATCAGTGTTACCACACACACTACCATCCCTTCATCAGTGTTACCACACACACTACCATCCCTTAATCAGTGTTACCAGACACACTACCATCCCTTCATCAGTGTTACCACACACACTACCATCCCTTCATCAGTGTTACCACACACACTACCATCCCTTCATCAGTGCTACCAGACACACTACCATCCCTTCATCAGTGTTACCAGACACACTACCATCCCTTCATCAGTGTTACCAGACACACTACCATCCCTTCATCAGTGCTACCAGACACACTACCATCCCTTCACCAGTGTTACCAGACACACTACCATCCCTTCATCAGTGTTACCACACACACTACCATCCCTTAATCAGTGTTACCAGACACACTACCATCCCTTCATCAGTGTTACCAGACACACCACCATCCCTTCATCAGTGTTACCACACACACTACCATCCCTTAATCAGTGTTACCAGACACACTATAATCCCTTCATCAGTGTTACCACACACACTACCATCCCTTAATCAGTGTTACCAGACACACTACCATCCCTTCATCAGTGTTACCACACACACTACCATCCCTTCATCAGTGTTACCAGACACACTACCATCCCTTCATCAGTGTTACCAGACACACTACCATCCCTTCATCAGTGTTACCAGACACACTACCATCCCTTCATCAGTCTTACCAGACACACTACCATCCCTTCATCAGTGTTACCAGACACACTACCATCCCTTCATCAGTGTTACCACACACACTACCATCCCTTCACCAGTGTTACCAGACACACTACCATCCCTTCATCAGTGCTACCAGACACACTACCATCCCTTCATCAGTGTTACCAGACACACTACCATCCCTTCATCAGTGTTACCACACACACTACCATCCCTTCATCAGTGCTACCAGACACACTACCATCCCTTCATCAGTGTTACCACACACACTACCATCCCTTCATCAGTGTTACCACACACACTACCATCCCTTAATCAGTGTTACCAGACACACTACCATCCCTTCATCAGTGTTACCACACACACTACCATCCCTTCATCAGTGTTACCACACACACTACCATCCCTTCATCAGTGCTACCAGACACACTACCATCCCTTCATCAGTGTTACCAGACACACTACCATCCCTTCATCAGTGTTACCAGACACACTACCATCCCTTCATCAGTGCTACCAGACACACTACCATCCCTTCACCAGTGTTACCAGACACACTACCATCCCTTCATCAGTGTTACCACACACACTACCATCCCTTAATCAGTGTTACCAGACACACTACCATCCCTTCATCAGTGTTACCAGACACACCACCATCCCTTCATCAGTGTTACCACACACACTACCATCCCTTAATCAGTGTTACCAGACACACTACCATCCCTTCATCAGTGTTACCACACACACTACCATCCCTTAATCAGTGTTACCAGACACACTACCATCCCTTCATCAGTGTTACCACACACACTACCATCCCTTCATCAGTGTTACCACACACACTACCATCCCTTCATCAGTGTTACCAGACACACTACCATCCCTTCACCAGTGTTACCAGACACACTACCATCCCTTCATCAGTGTTACCAGACACACTACCATCCCTTCATCAGTGTTACCAGACACAACACCATCCCTTCATCAGTGTTACCACACACACTACCATCCCTTCATCAGTGTTACCACACACTACCATCCCTTCATCAGTGTTACCAGACACACTACCATCCCTTCATCAGTGTTACCACACACACTACCATCCCTTAATCAGTGTTACCAGACACACTACCATCCCTTCATCAGTGTTACCAGACACACCACCATCCCTTCATCAGTGTTACCACACACACTACCATCCCTTAATCAGTTTTACCAGACACACTACCATCCCTTCATCAGTGTTACCACACACACTACCATCCCTTAATCAGTGTTACCAGACACACTACCATCCCTTCATCAGTGTTACCACACACACTACCATCCCTTCATCAGTGTTACCACACACACTACCATCCCTTCATCAGTGTTACCAGACACACTACCATCCCTTCATCAGTGTTACCACACACACTACCATCCCTTAATCAGTGTTACCAGACACACTACCATCCCTTCATCAGTGTTACCAGACACACCACCATCCCTTCATCAATGTTACCACACACACTACCATCCCTTAATCAGTGTTACCAGACACACTACCATCCCTTCATCAGTGTTACCACACACACTACCATCCCTTAATCAGTGTTACCAGACACACTACCATCCCTTCATCAGTGTTACCACACACACTACCATCCCTTCATCAGTGTTACCACACACACTACCATCCCTTCATCAGTGTTGCCAGACACACTACCATCCCTTCACCAGTGTTACCAGACACACTACTATCCCTTCATCAGTGTTACCAGACACACTACCATCCCTTCATCAGTGTTACCAGACACACCACCATCCCTTCATCAGTGTTACCACACACACTACCATCCCTTCATCAGTGTTACCACACACACTACCATCCCTTCATCAGTGTTACCAGACACACTACCATCCCTTCATCAGTGTTACCACACACACTACCATCCCTTCATCAGTGTTACCACACACACTACCATCCCTTCATCAGTGTTACCAGACACACTACCATCCCTTCACCAGTGTTACCAGACACACTACCATCCCTTCATCAGTGTTACCAGACACACTACCATCCCTTCATCAGTGTTACCAGACACACCACCATCCCTTCATCAGTGTTACCACACACACTACCATCCCTTCATCAGTGTTACCAGACACACTACCATCCCTTCACCAGTGTTACCACACACACTACCATCCCTTCACCAGTGTTACCACACACACTACCATCCCTTCATCAGTGTTACCAGACACACTACCATCCCTTCATCAGTGTTACCACACACACTACCATCCCTTCATCAGTGTTACCAGACACACTACCATCCCTTCATCAGTGTTACCACACACACTACCATCCCTTCATCAGTGTTACCACACACACTACCATCCCTTCATCAGTGTTACCACACACACTACCATCCCTTCATCAGTGTTACCAGACACACTACCATCCCTTCATCAGTGTTACCACACACACCACCATCCCTTCATCAGTGTTACCACACACACTACCATCCCTTCATCAGTGTTACCACACACACTACCATCCCTTCATCAGTGTTACCAGACACACTACCATCCCTTCATCAGTGTTACCACACACACTACCATCCCTTCATCAGTGTTACCACACACACTACCATCCCTTCATCAGTGTTACCAGACACACTACCATCCCTTCACCAGTGTTACCAGACACACTACCATCCCTTCATCAGTGTTACCAGACACACTACCATCCCTTCATCAGTGTTACCAGACACACCACCATCCCTTCATCAGTGTTACCACACACACTACCATCCCTTCATCAGTGTTACCAGACACACTACCATCCCTTCATCAGTGTTACCACACACACTACCATCCCTTCACCAGTGTTACCACACACACTACCATCCCTTCATCAGTGTTACCAGACACACTACCATCCCTTCATCAGTGTTACCACACACACTACCATCCCTTCATCAGTGTTACCAGACACACTACCATCCCTTCATCAGTGTTACCACACACACTACCATCCCTTCATCAGTGTTACCACACACACTACCATCCCTTCATCAGTGTTACCACACACACTACCATCCCTTCATCAGTGTTACCAGACACACTACCATCCCTTCATCAGTGTTACCACACACACTACCATCCCTTCATCAGTGTTACCAGACACACTACCATCCCTTCATCAGTATTACCACACACACTACCACCCCTTCATCAGTGTTACCAGACACACCACCATCCCTTCATCAGTGTTACCACACACACACTACCATCCCTTCATCAGTGTTACCACACACACACCACCATCCCTTCATCAGTGTTACCACACACTACCATCCCTTGATCAGTGTTACCACACACATTACCATCCCTTCATCAGTGTTACCAGACACGTTTGTAGATGAATGGTTCAGAGAACCGACATGTTGATAAATTAGACACATGTGCAACTCTTGGGTATCTTTATTGAGGAAACGTTTCGCCACACAGTGGCTTCATCAGTCCATACAAAGGAGAATCTTGAAGAACAGGAGGAGAATGAGGTAATCAGTCCCTTAACCTTGAGTCGATGTGGTCAGTCCATCAATCTTGAATAGAATACGGCATACGTGCTGAGAAGGAGCTTATAAACCGTATGGCAGGAGAGGTGCAGCAGTCATAGGTGGTGTAACATTTGTTCAATGTTGAAGTAGGTCGTGCCCAAGAATTAGGCAAGCGAAGAATTCCCAAGTATTAAGATCCCAAGAAGTTGCAGTGTCTGACAGGTTTGTAGATGAATGGTTCAGAGAACCGACATGATAAATTAGACTGTTACCACACACGCCACCATCCTTTCATCAGTGTTACCAGACACACTACCATCCCTTCATCAGTGTTAACACACACACTACCATCCCTTCATCAGTGTTACCAGACACACTACCATCCCTTCATCAGTGTTAACACACACACTACCATCCCTTCATCAGTGTTACCAGACACACCACCATCCCTTCATCAGTTTTACCACACACTACCATCCCTTCATCAGTGTTACCACACACACTACCATCCCTTCATCAGTGTTACCAGACACACTACCATCCCTTCATCAGTGTTACCAGACACACCACCATCCCTTCATCAGTGCTACCAGACACACTACCATCCCTTCATCAGTGTTACCAGACACACCATCATCCCTTCATCAGTGTTACCACACACTACCAGCCCTTCATCAGTGTTACCATACACACCACCATCCCTTCATCAGTATTACCAGACACACCACCATCCCTTCATTAGTGTTACCAGACACACTAACATCCCTTCATCATTGTTACCACACACGCCACCATCCATTCATCAGTGTTACCACACACACTACCATCCCTTCATCAGTGTTACCAGACACACCACCATCTCTTCATCAGTGTTACCAGACACACTACCATCCCTTCATCAGTGTTACCAAACACACCACCATCCCTTTATCAGTGTTACCAGACACACTACCATCAATTCATCAGTGTTACCAGGCACACCACCATCCCTTCATCAGTGTTACCACACACACTACCATCCCTTCAGCGGTGTTACCAGACACATCACCATCCCTTCATCACTGTTACCACACACATTACCATCCTTTCATCAGTGTTACCACACCATCATCCCTTCATCAGTGTTACCAGACACACTACCATCCCTTCATCAGTGTTACCACACACTGCCATCCCTTCATCAGTGTTACCAAACACTACCATCCTTTCATCAGTGTTACCACTCTATCATCCCTTCATCAGTGTTACCACACAGACCACCATCCCTTCATCAGTGTTACCACACAGACCACCATCCCTTCATCAGTGTTACCACACACACTACCACCCCTTCATCAGTGTTACCAGACACACGACCATCCCTTCATCAGTGTTACCACACACACACTACCATCCCTTCATCAGTGTTACCACACACACATCACCATCCCTTTATCAGTGTTACCACACACTACCATCCCTTCATCAGTGTTACCACACACATTACCATCCCTTCACTAGTGTTACCACACACACTACCATCCCTTCATCAGTGTTACCACACACACTACCAACCCTTCATCAGTGTTACCACACACACACACCACCATCCCTTCATCAGTGTTACCACACACTACCATCCCTTCATCAGTGTTACCACACACATTACCATCCCTTTATCAGTGTTACCACACACACTACCATCCCTTAATCAGTGTTACCACACACACTACCATCCCTTCATCAGTGTTACCACACACACTACCATCCCTTTATCAGTGTTACCACACATTACCGTCCTTTCATCAGTGTTACCACACCATCATCCCTTCATCAGTGTTACCACACACACAACCCTCCCTCCCTCTGTGTTACCACACACTGCCATCCTTTCATTAGTGTTACCACACACACTACCATCCCTTCATCAGTGTTACCAGACACACCTCAATCCCTTCATCAGTGTTACCACACACATTACCATCCTTTCATCAGTGTTACCACACCATCATCCCTTCATCAGTGTTACCAGACACACTACCATCCCTTCATCAGTGTTATCACACACTGCCATCCCTTCATCAGTGTTACCACACGCTATCATCCTTTCATCAGTGTTACCACTCTATCATCCCTTCATCAGTGTTACCACACACTCTATTATCCCTTCATCAGTGTTACCACACACACTACCATCCCGTCACCAGTGTTACCAGGCTACCTCACCCCACGCCAGATCCCTGACAGCTGTACCTCAAAACTCTCAACTGGCACAGGAGCTTTAGCTCAACATAAGCAGCCTAGAACCGTAAACTAACAGCCTAACAAGTCCAAGGAACTGTGAATCAACACCGCGTTGAATTCCAGTAAAAACACTGATTCAGAACAGTTAAAACTCGCTATAAAGATTTACATCACTGCTGGAACAGACGTGGCTAAATATGTCAAACTTCAACACGCCATAAAAACGGTAAGTTTTCCTTATCTTTCGATTTCTTGAGTTTTTTCTAATCAGTTAAGAGCAGTGCCGCCACAGCATAAGAGATAATGTGAACCTGGCAAATTCTCACATATACTGTACACGACCAGTAAGAAGATGAACTTTCATTTAAGTTTGTATTCGATCGGAAGAGGTATTCTACAGTTATGGCACGATATTTAAAATCCCAGTTTTATAGAATTGGCAAATTTGTCTCTGCGATGGTGACACCATCCACTGTGGCACTATCCACCGTGACACTATCCACCGTGGCACTATCCTATCCACCGTGGCACTATCCACCGTGGCACTATCCACCGTGACACTATCCACCGTGACACTATCCACAGTGACGCTATCCAGTGACATTATCCACAGTGACACTGTCCAGTGACACTATCCACAGTGACACTATCCACTGACACTATCCACAGTGACGCTATCCAGTGACATTATCCACAGTGACACTGTCCAGTGACACTATCCACAGTGACGCTATCCAGTGACATTATCCACAGTGACACTGTCCAGTGACACTATCCACAGTGACACTATCCACTGACACTATCCACAGTGACGCTATCCACCATGACAACACTCATCCACCATAATAACATTCATCCACCATGACAACATTCATCCACCATGACAACACCTGTGTGTTCCTGGTCAGGTGACAGCAACACTTGCCTCTTAAAGAGAGACAACCCTTATGGTGTTGACAGAACAACACTACCTTGTTGAGCACCACTCTTGACGTCTCTCTCTCTCTCTCTCTCTCTCTCTCTCTCTCTCATTCTCTCTCTCTCTCTCTCATTCTCTCTCTCTCTCTCATTCTCTCTCTCTCTCTCTCTCTCATTCTCTCTCTCTCTCTCTCTCTCATTCTCTCTCTCTCTCTCTCACATTCTCTCTCTCTCTCTCTCTCTCTCTCTCTCTCTCTCTCTCTCTCTCTCTCTCCCTCTTAACGCACATTAAATTGACAAAAATTAATAAGTACATCATAAAATTTAATCCACAGCGATGCCCTGAGATCGTTCGATCAGTCAGGTTCAGGACTCCTGGATCAGGTCACTAACTGGACACTGCCAGACAACGTACACAACCTATCACTGAACTAAGACACTGCCAGACAACGTACACAACCTAGCACTGAACTAAGACACTGTCAGACAACGTACACAACCTATCACTGAACTAAGACACTGTCAGACAACGTACACAACCTAGCACTGAACTAAGACACTGTCAGACAACGTACACAACCTATCACTGAACTAAGACACTGCCAGACAACGTACACAACCTATCACTGAACTAAGACACTGCCAGACAACGTACACAACCTAGCACTGAACTAAGACACTGCCAGACAACGTACACAACCTAGCACTGAACTAAGACACTGTCAGACAACGTACACAACCTAGCACTGAACTAAGACACTGTCAGACAACGTACACAACCTAGCACTGAACTAAGACACTGTCAGACAACGTACACAACCTATCACTGAACTAAGACACTGTCAGACAACGTACACAACCTAGCACTGAACTAAGACACTGTCAGACAACGTACACAACCTAGCACTGAACTAAGACACTGTCAGACAACGTACACAACCTATCACTGAACTAAGACACTGTCAGACAACGTACACAACCTAGCACTGAACTAAGACACTGTCAGACAACGTACACAACCTAGCACTGAACTAAGACACTGTCAGACAACGTACACAACCTATCACTGAACTAAGACACTGTCAGACAACGTACACAACCTAGCACTGAACTAAGACACTGTCAGACAACGTACACAACCTAGCACTGAACTAAGACACTGTCAGACAACGTACACAACCTATCACTGAACTAAGACACTGTCAGACAACGTACACAACCTATCACTGAACTAAGACACTGCCAGACAACGTACACAACCTAGCACTGAACTAAGACACTGTCAGACAACGTACACAACCTAGCACTGAACTAAGACACTGTCAGACAACGTACACAACCTAGCACTGAACTAAGACACTGCCAGACAACGTACACAACCTAGCACTGAACTAAGACACTGTCAGACAACGTACACAACCTATCACTGAACTAAGACACTGCCAGACAACGTACACAACCTAGCACTGAACTAAGACACTGTCAGACAACGTACACAACCTAGCACTGAACTAAGACACTGCCAGACAACGTACACAACCTAGCACTGAACTAAGACACTGTCAGACAACGTACACAACCTAGCACTGAACTAAGACACTGCCAGACAACGTACACAACCTAGCACTGAACTAAGACACTGCCAGACAACGTACACAACCTAGCACTGAACTAAGACACTGTCAGACAACGTACACAACCTAGCACTGAACTAAGACACTGCCAGACAACGTACACAACCTAGCACTGAACTAAGACACTGTCAGACAACGTACACAACCTAGCACTGAACTAAGACACTGCCAGACAACGTACACAACCTATCACTGAACTAAGACACTGTCAGACAACGTACACAACCTAGCACTGAACTAAGACACTGCCAGACAACGTACACAACCTAGCACTGAACTAAGACACTGCCAGACAACGTACACAACCTAGCACTGAACTAAGACACTGTCAGACAACGTACACAACCTAGCACTGAACTAAGACACTGCCAGACAACGTACACAACCTAGCACTGAACTAAGACACTGCCAGACAACGTACACAACCTAGCACTGAACTAAGACACTGCCAGACAACGTACACAACCTATCACTGAGCCCACAAAGCTGTGAATTACAAGTTAGAGGCGGGTTTGACTCCCCTCTCAGCTTCAGTAGTCGTCAGCTTCAGTATTCGTCAGCTTCAGTAGTCGTCAGCTTCAGTAGTCGTCAGCTTCAGTATTCGTCAGCTTTAGAAGTCGTCAGCTTCAGTAGTCGTCAGCTTCAGTATTCGTCAGCTTTAGAAGTCGTCAGCTTCAGTAGTCGTCAGCTTCAGTATTCGTCAGCTTTAGAAGTCGTCAGCTTCAGTAGTCGTCAGCTTCAAAAGTCGTCAGCTTCAGTAGTCGTCAGCCTCAGTATTCGTCAGCTTCAGAAGTCGTCAGCTTCAGTAGTCGTCAGCTTCAAAAGTCGTCAGCTTCAGTAGTCGTCAGCCTCAGTATTCGTCAGCTTCAGAAGTCGTCAGCTTCAGTAGTCGTCAGCTTCAAAAGTCGTCAGCTTCAGTAGTCGTCAGCCTCAGTATTCGTCAGCTTCAGAAGTCGTCAGCTTCAGTATTCGTCAGCTTCAGAAGTCGTCAGTTTCAGTAGTCGTCAGCTTCAGAAGTCGTCAGCTTTAGAAGTCGTCAGCTTCAGTAGTCGTCAGCTTCAGTAGTCGTCAGCTTCAGTAGTCGTCAGTTTCAGTAGTCGTCAGCTTCAGAAGTCGTCAACTTCAGAAGTCGTCAGCTTCAGTAGTCGTCAGCTTCAGAAGTCGTCAGCTTCAGTAGTCGTCAGCTTCAGAAATCGCTAGCTTCAGTAGTCGTCAGCTTCAGTAGTTGTTAGCTTTAGTAGTCGTCAGCTTCAGAAGTCGTCAGCTTCAGTAGTCGTCAGCATCAGTAGTCGTCAGCTTCAGAAGTCGTCAGCTTCATTAGTCGTCAGCTTCAGTAGTCGTCATCTTCAGTAGTCGTCAGCTTCAATAGTCGTCAGCATCGGTAGTCGTCAGCTTCAGAAGTCGTCAACTTCAGAAGTCGTCAGCATCAGTAGTCGTCAGCTTCAGTAGTCGTCAGCTTCTGTAGTCGTCAGCTTCAGTAGTCGTCAGCTTCAGAAGTCGTCAGCTTCAGAAGTCGTCAGCTTCAGTAGTCGTCAGCTTCAGAAGTCGTCAGCTTCAGTAGTCGTCAGCTTCAGTAGTCGTCAGCTTCAGAAGTCGTCAGCTTCAGAAGTCGTCAGCTTCAGAAGTCGTCAGCTTCAGTAGTCGTCAGCTTCAGTAGTCGTCAGCTTCAGTAGTCGTCAGCTTCAGAATTCGTCAGCTTCAGAAGTCGTCAGCTTCAGAAGTCGTCAGCTTCAGAAGTCGTCTGCTTCAGAAGTCAGCTTCAGAAGTCGTCAGCTTCAGAAGTCGTCAGCTTCAGAAGTCGTCTGCTTCAGAATTCGTCGGCTTCAGAAGTCGTCAGCTTCAGAAGTCGTCAGCTTCAGAAGTCGTCAGCTTCAGAAGTCGTCTGCTTCAGAAGTCGTCAGCTTCAGAAGTCGTCAGCTTCAGAAGTCGTCAGCTTCGGAAGTCGTCAGCTTCAGAAGTCGTCAGCTTCAGAAGTCGTCAGCTTCAGAAGTCGTCAGCTTCAGAAGTCGTCAGCTTCAGAAGTCGTCTGCTTCAGAAGTCGTCAGCTTCAGAAGTCGTCAGCTTCAGAAGTCGTCAGCTTCAGAAGTCGTCAGCTTCAGAAGTCGTCAGCTTCAGAAGTCGTCAGCTTCAGAAGTCGTCTGCTTCAGAAGTCGTCAGCTTCAGAAGTCGTCAGCTTCAGAAGTCGTCAGCTTCAGAAGTCGTCAGCTTCGGAAGTCGTCAGCTTCAGAAGTCGTCAGCTTCAGAAGTCGCCAGCTTCAGAAGTCGTCAGCTTCAGAAGTCGTCAGCTTCAGAAGTCGTCAGCTTCAGAAGTCGTCAGCTTCAGAAGTCGTCAGCTTCAGAAGTCGTCAGCTTCAGAAGTCGTCAGCTTCAGAAGTCGGCAGCTTCAGAAGTCGTCAGCTTCAGAAGTCGTCAGCTTCAGAAGTCGTCAGCTTCAGAAGTCGGCAGCTTCAGAAGTCGTCAGCTTCAGAAGTCGTCAGCTTCAGAAGTCGTCAGCTTCAGAAGTCGTCAGCTTCAGAAGTCGTCAGCTTCAGAAGTCGTCAGCTTCAGAAGTCGTCAGCTTCAGAAGTCGTCAGCTTCAGAAGTCGTCAGCTTCAGAAGTCGTCAGCTTCAGAAGTCGTCAGCTTCAGAAGTCGTCAGCTTCAGAAGTCGTCAGCTTCAGAAGTCGTCAGCTTCAGAAGTCGTCAGCTTCAGAAGTCGGCAGCTTCAGAAGTCGTCAGCTTCAGAAGTCGTCAGCTTCAGAAGTCGTCAGCTTCAGAAGTCGTCAGCTTCAGAAGTCGTCAGCTTCAGAAGTCGTCAGCTTCAGAAGTCGTCAGCTTCAGAAGTCGTCAGCTTCAGAAGTCGTCAGCTTCAGAAGTCGTCAGCTTCAGAAGTCGTCAGCTTCAGAAGTCGTCAGCTTCAGAAGTCGTCAGCTTCAGAAGTCGTCAGCTTCAGAAGTCGTCAGCTTCAGAAGTCGTCAGCTTCAGAAGTCGTCAGCTTCAGAAGTCGTCAGCTTCAGAAGTCGTCAGCTTCAGAAGTCGTCAGCTTCAGAAGTCGTCAGCTTCAGAAGTCGGCAGCTTCAGAAGTCGTCAGCTTCAGAAGTCGTCAGCTTCAGAAGTCGTCAGCTTCAGAAGTCGTCAGCTTCAGAAGTCGTCAGCTTCAGAAGTCGGCAGCTTCAGAAGTCGTCAGCTTCAGAAGTCGTCAGCTTCAGAAGTCGTCAGCTTCAGAAGTCGTCAGCTTCAGAAGTCGGCAGCTTCAGAAGTCGTCAGCTTCAGAAGTCGTCAGCTTCAGAAGTCGTCAGCTTCAGAAGTCGTCAGCTTCAGAAGTCGTCAGCTTCAGAAGTCGTCAGCTTCAGAAGTCGTCAGCTTCAGAAGTCGTCAGCTTCAGAAGTCGTCAGCTTCAGAAGTCGTCAGCTTCAGAAGTCGTCAGCTTCAGAAGTCGTCAGCTTCAGAAGTCGTCAGCTTCAGAAGTCGTCAGCTTCAGAAGTCGGCAGCTTCAGAAGTCGTCAGCTTCAGAAGTCGTCAGCTTCAGAAGTCGTCAGCTTCAGAAGTCGTCAGCTTCAGAAGTCGGCAGCTTCAGAAGTCGTCAGCTTCAGAAGTCGTCAGCTTCAGAAGTCGTCAGCTTCAGAAGTCGTCAGCTTCAGAAGTCGTCAGCTTCAGAAGTCGTCAGCTTCAGAAGTCGGCAGCTTCAGAAGTCGTCAGCTTCAGAAGTCGTCAGCTTCAGAAGTCGTCAGCTTCAGAAGTCGTCAGCTTCAGAAGTCGTCAGCTTCAGAAGTCGTCAGCTTCAGAAGTCGTCAGCTTCAGTAGTCGTCAGCTTCAGTAGTCGTCAGCTTCAGTAGTCGTCAGTTTCAGTAGTCGTCAGCTTCAGAAGTCGTCAACTTCAGAAGTCGTCAGCTTCAGTAGTCGTCAGCTTCAGAAGTCGTCAGCTTCAGTAGTCGTCAGCTTCAGAAATCGCTAGCTTCAGTAGTCGTCAGCTTCAGTAGTTGTTAGCTTTAGTAGTCGTCAGCTTCAGAAGTCGTCAGCTTCAGTAGTCGTCAGCATCAGTAGTCGTCAGCTTCAGAAGTCGTCAGCTTCATTAGTCGTCAGCTTCAGTAGTCGTCATCTTCAGTAGTCGTCAGCTTCAATAGTCGTCAGCATCGGTAGTCGTCAGCTTCAGAAGTCGTCAACTTCAGAAGTCGTCAGCATCAGTAGTCGTCAGCTTCAGTAGTCGTCAGCTTCTGTAGTCGTCAGCTTCAGTAGTCGTCAGCTTCAGAAGTCGTCAGCTTCAGAAGTCGTCAGCTTCAGTAGTCGTCAGCTTCAGAAGTCGTCAGCTTCAGTAGTCGTCAGCTTCAGTAGTCGTCAGCTTCAGAAGTCGTCAGCTTCAGAAGTCGTCAGCTTCAGAAGTCGTCAGCTTCAGTAGTCGTCAGCTTCAGTAGTCGTCAGCTTCAGTAGTCGTCAGCTTCAGAATTCGTCAGCTTCAGAAGTCGTCAGCTTCAGAAGTCGTCAGCTTCAGAAGTCGTCTGCTTCAGAAGTCAGCTTCAGAAGTCGTCAGCTTCAGAAGTCGTCAGCTTCAGAAGTCGTCTGCTTCAGAATTCGTCGGCTTCAGAAGTCGTCAGCTTCAGAAGTCGTCAGCTTCAGAAGTCGTCAGCTTCAGAAGTCGTCTGCTTCAGAAGTCGTCAGCTTCAGAAGTCGTCAGCTTCAGAAGTCGTCAGCTTCGGAAGTCGTCAGCTTCAGAAGTCGTCAGCTTCAGAAGTCGTCAGCTTCAGAAGTCGTCAGCTTCAGAAGTCGTCAGCTTCAGAAGTCGTCTGCTTCAGAAGTCGTCAGCTTCAGAAGTCGTCAGCTTCAGAAGTCGTCAGCTTCAGAAGTCGTCAGCTTCAGAAGTCGTCAGCTTCAGAAGTCGTCAGCTTCAGAAGTCGTCTGCTTCAGAAGTCGTCAGCTTCAGAAGTCGTCAGCTTCAGAAGTCGTCAGCTTCAGAAGTCGTCAGCTTCAGAAGTCGTCAGCTTCAGCGTTCAGAAGTCGTCAGCTTCAGAAGTCGTCAGCTTCAGAAGTCGTCAGCTTCAGAAGTCGTCAGCTTCAGAAGTCGTCAGCTTCAGAAGTCGTCAGCTTCAGAAGTCGTCAGCTTCAGAAGTCGTCAGCTTCAGAAGTCGCCAGCTTCAGAAGTCGTCAGCTTCAGAAGTCGTCAGCTTCAGAAGTCGTCAGCTTCAGAAGTCGTCAGCTTCAGAAGTCGTCAGCTTCAGAAGTCGTCAGCTTCAGAAGTCGTCAGCTTCAGAAGTCGGCAGCTTCAGAAGTCGTCAGCTTCAGAAGTCGTCAGCTTCAGAAGTCGTCAGCTTCAGAAGTCGTCAGCTTCAGAAGTCGTCAGCTTCAGAAGTCGTCAGCTTCAGAAGTCGTCAGCTTCAGAAGTCGTCAGCTTCAGAAGTCGTCAGCTTCAGAAGTCGTCAGCTTCAGAAGTCGTCAGCTTCAGAAGTCGTCAGCTTCAGAAGTCGTTAGCTTCAGAAGTCGTCAGCGTTTCAGAAGTCGTCAGCTTCAGAAGTCGTCAGCTTCAGAAGTCGTCAGCTTCAGAAGTCGTCAGCTTCAGAAGTCGTCAGCTTCAGAAGTCGTCAGCTTCAGAAGTCGTCAGCTTCAGAAGTCGTCAGCTTCAGAAGTCGTCAGCTTCAGAAGTCGTCAGCTTCAGAAGTCGTCAGCTTCAGAAGTCGTCAGCTTCAGAAGTCGTCAGCTTCAGAAGTCGTCAGCTTCAGAAGTCGTCAGCTTCAAGTCGTCAGCTACACAAGTCGACAGCTTCAGCAGTCGTCAGCTTCAGAAGTCGTCAGCTTCAGAAGTCGTCAGCTTCAGAAGTCGTCAGCTTCAGAAGTCGTCAGCTTCAGAAGTCGTCAGCTTCAGAAGTCGTCAGCTTCAGAAGTCGTCAGCTTCAGAAGTCGTCAGCTTCAGAAGTCGTCAGCTTCAGAAGTCGTCAGCTTCAGAAGTCGTCAGCTTCAGAAGTCGTCAGCTTCAGAAGTCGTCAGCTTCAGAAGTCGTCAGCTTCAGAAGTCGTCAGCTTCAGAAGTCGTCAGCTTCAGAAGTCGTCAGCTTCAGAAGTCGGCAGCTTCAGAAGTCGTTTCAGAAGTCGTCAGCTTCAGCTTCAAGTCGTCAGCTTCAGAAGTCGTCAGCTTCAGAAGTCGTCAGCTTCAGAAGTCGTCAGCTTCAGAAGTCGTCAGCTTCAGAAGTCGTCAGCTTCAGAAGTCGTCAGCTTCAGAAGTCGTCAGCTTCAGAAGTCGTCAGCTTCAGAAGTCGTCAGCTTCAGAAGTCGTCAGCTTCAGAAGTCGTCAGCTTCAGAAGTCGTTCAGCTTCAGAAGTCGTCAGCTTCAGAAGTCGTCAGCTTCAGAAGTCGTCAGCTTCAGAAGTCGTCAGCTTCAGAAGTCGTCAGCTTCAGAAGTCGTCAGCTTCAGAAGTCGTCAGCTTCAGAAGTCGTCAGCTTCAGAAGTCGTCAGCTTCAGAAGTCGTCAGCTTCAGAAGTCGTCAGCTTCAGAAGTCGTCAGCTTCAGAAGTCGTCAGCTTCAGAAGTCGTCAGCTTCAGAAGTCGTCAGCTGCACAGGGCGTCCGCTTCAGAAGTCGTTCAGAAGTCTTTCAGAAGTCGTCAGCTTCAGAAGTCGTCAGCTTCAGAAGTCGTCAGCTTCAGAAGTCGTCAGCTTCAGAAGTCGTCAGCTTCAGAAGTCGTCAGCTTCAGAAGTCGTCAGCTTCAGAAGTCGTCAGCTTCAGAAGTCGTCAGCTTCAGAAGTCGTCAGCTTCAGAAGTCGTCAGCTTCAGAAGTCGTCAGCTTCAGAAGTCGTCAGCTTCAGAAGTCGTCAGCTTCAGAAGTCGTCAGCTTCAGAAGTCGTCAGCTTCAGAAGTCGTCAGCTTCAGAAGTCGTCAGCTTCAGAAGTCGTCAGCTTCAGAAGTCGTCAGCTTCAGAAGTCGTCAGCTTCAGAAGTCGTCAGCTTCAGAAGTCGTCAGCTTCAGAAGTCGTCAGCTTCAGAAGTCGTCAGCTTCAGAAGTCGTCAGCTTCAGAAGTCGTCAGCTTCAGAAGTCGTCAGCTTCAGAAGTCGTCAGCTTCAGAAGTCGTCAGCTTCAGAAGTCGTCAGCTTCAGAAGTCGTCAGCTTCAGAAGTCGTCAGCTTCAGAAGTCGTCAGCTTCAGAAGTCGTCAGCTTCAGAAGTCGTCAGCTTCAGAAGTCGTCAGCTTCAGAAGTCGTCAGCTTCAGAAGTCGTCAGCTTCAGAAGTCGTCAGCTTCAGAAGTCGTCAGCTTCAGAAGTCGTCAGCTTCAGAAGTCGTCAGCTTCAGAAGTCGTCAGCTTCAGAAGTCGTCAGCTTCAGAAGTCGTCAGCTTCAGAAGTCGTCAGCTTCAGAAGTCGTCAGCTTCAGAAGTCGTCAGCTTCAGAAGTCGTCAGCTTCAGAAGTCGTCAGCTTCAGAAGTCGTCAGCTTCAGAAGTCGTCAGCTTCAGAAGTCGTCAGCTTCAGAAGTCGTCAGCTTCAGAAGTCGTCAGCTTCAGAAGTCGTCAGCTTCAGAAGTCGTCAGCTTCAGAAGTCGTCAGCTTCAGAAGTCGTCAGCTTCAGAAGTCGTCAGCTTCAGAAGTCGTCAGCTTCAGAAGTCGTCAGCTTCAGAAGTCGGCAGCTTCAGAAGTCGTCAGCTTCAGAAGTCGTCAGCTTCAGAAGTCGTCAGCTTCAGAAGTCGTCAGCTTCAGAAGTCGTCAGCTTCAGAAGTCGTCAGCTTCAGAAGTCGTCAGCTTCAGAAGTCGGCAGCTTCAGAAGTCGTCAGCTTCAGAAGTCGTCAGCTTCAGAAGTCGTCAGCTTCAGAAGTCGTCAGCTTCAGAAGTCGTCAGCTTCAGAAGTCGTCAGCTTCAGAAGTCGGCAGCTTCAGAAGTCGTCAGCTTCAGAAGTCGTCAGCTTCAGAAGTCGTCAGCTTCAGAAGTCGTTAGCTTCAGAAGTCGTCAGCTTCAGAAGTCGTCAGCTTCAGAAGTCGTCAGCTTCAGAAGTCGTCAGCTTCAGAAGTCGGCAGCTTCAGAAGTCGTCAGCTTCAGAAGTCGTCAGCTTCAGAAGTCGTCAGCTTCAGAAGTCGTCAGCTTCAGAAGTCGTCAGCTTCAGAAGTCGTCAGCTTCAGAAGTCGTCAGCTTCAGTGAGCCAAGAACCTAGTATATCCACCTCTCGTCATAAATAAAAATATACTGTTCTGGAAATTTGTGTTTTAAAACCAATTAAATTATCGCCTGTAGCATCACCAGTTTAAATCCCCCTCAAAAAAATTGTCCGGATTTGCATAAAGGAATAATAATGAAGAAGTGATGAAATTGATTGAATCAACAGAATTATTAATGAATTTATTAACATAGATAATTGGTATTTCAGGAATTTTAGCAAGAATTTGTTTTATATAATAATAATAATAATAATAATAATAATAATAATAATAATAATAATAATAATAATAATAATAGCAGTAGTAATAATAGTACTTGTAGTTACAAATAAGAATAGTAATAATGATGATAGTAACAGTAGTAGTGTAGTAATAATAAAGTGAATGAGTGTATTAGTGAATACTACAGTCAGAGAGTTTGTTAATGAGTTAGCGTGCTAATGAATAAGTAACTTAATGAGTGTATTAGTAAATAAGTGAGTCAGCGAGTGTTAATGTAGAAGTGAGTCAGTGTGTTGGTGTATGAGTCAGTGTGTTGGTGTATGAGTCAGTGAGCGTTAGTGTATGAGTCTGTGAGTGTTAATGTAGAAGTGAGTCAGTGTGTTGGTGTATGAGTCAGTGTGTTGGTGTATGAGTCAGTGAGCGTTAGTGTATGAGTCAGTGAGTGTTAATGTAGAAGTGAGTCAGTGTGTTGGTGTATGAGTCAGTGTGTTGGTGTATGAGTCAGTGAGTGTTAATGTAGAAGTGAGTCAGTGTGTTGGTGTATGAGTCAGTGTGTTGGTGTATGAGTCAGTGTGTTGGTGTATGAGTCAGCGAGTGTTAATGTAGAAGTGAGTCAGTGTGTTGGTGTATGAGTCAGTGTGTTGGTGTATGAGTCAGTGAGTGTTAATGTAGAAGTGAGTCAGTGTGTTGGTGTATGAGTCAGTGTGTTGGTGTATGAGTCAGCGAGTGTTAATGTAGAAGTGAGTCAGTATGTTGGTGTATGAGTCAGTGTGTTGGTGTATGAATCTGTGAGTGTTAATGTAGAAGTGAGTCAGTGTGTTGGTGTATGAGTCAGTGTGTTGGTGTATGAATCTGTGAGTGTTAATGTAGAAGTGAGTCAGTGTGTTGGTGTATGAGTCAGTGTGTTGGTGTATGAGTCAGTGTGTTGGTGTATGAGTCAGTGAGTGTTAATGTAGAAGTGAGTCAGTGTGTTGGTGTATGAATCTGTGAGTGTTAATGTAGAAGTGAGTCAGTGTGTTGGGGTATGAGTCAGTGTGTTGGTGTATGAATCTGTGAGTGTTAATGTAGAAGTGAGTCAGTGTGTTGGGGTATGAGTCAGTGTTAGTGTAGAAGTGAGTCAGTGTGTTGATGTACGAGTTAGTGAGTGTTGGTGTATAAGTAAGTCAGTGAGTGTTGGTGTATAAGTAAGTCAGTGAGTGTTGGTGTATAAGTAAGTCAGTGAGTGTTGGTGTATAAGTAAGTCAGTGAGTGTTGGTGTATAAGTAAGTCAGTGAGTGTTGGTGTATAAGTAAGTCAGTGACTGTTGGTGTATAAGTAAGTCAGTGAGTGTTGGTGTATAAGTAAGTCAGTGAGTGTTGGTGTATAAGTGAGTCAGTGAGTGTTAGTGTGTGAGTCAGTGCGTTCATACACATGCATAAAGACAAATGCAGTAAAACTCTCTTACTAACTTTACTCCACAAACTGTAAAATAAACTTGACTATATTTCGTTTCTTCTTGGGCCATTATCAAGCCGCCAAATGATAATGGTCCACACAATGAGTCGACATAGGCGCTTTGTTTTGCCTCCAACTTGTGAGTACTCTGCCTTTTACTCCCGTTCCAATGCACAAGAAGGTCCCTGAAAAAGGCTACGCAATGTATTTATAAGTGCAAAACAGTTGGAAAAAAGGCCACACCAAGCCTTTGTTTACAAATCTATAACGCTGATTTTAACGTGTTTTTAAGGTAATACGAGGTTTTAACGTGTTTTTAAAGTGATACGAGGTTTTAACGTGTTTAAAGTGATACGAGGTTTAAACATGTGTTTAGTGTTACGTGGTTTTGGCAGCTGTTTAAATACCTAGCGAACATAACATTATTTATGTGTTTTCCTACTACCACACGGAGTTCGCATCCATTACTGCACATACTCTTTAGAAGACATAATTACAAACCACGGAAGGGCGGCATTTGAAGCCATGAGGAGTAAATTGTAAAACTCCAGGCCAGTGTGTAAGCCACTGGGCCAGCTCGCAACAATAAGATTCATCCAACTAGGTATAGTTATACATCCATAGTTGGATGTATCTTATTGTATCCAACGGGCCTAGTGGTTTACGCACCGGCATGGAGTGTTACCACTCATTCTCCATGGTTTTAAACCCCACCCGTACCGTGGCTTGTTTGCAAACGTGTTATTAATATTTCGTGAGGTATTGGCACAGCCTATATGGCCACAGCCTGCATGGTCACAACCTGCATGGTCACAGCCTGCATGGTCACAGCCTGCAAACACTGCAACAAATCTGGTTAAATTGGACACTGGCCGTGTCCATGTTAAACAAAATCCTATGTTTTTCCTTCGCATCGTTAACAAGACATCACAAGAATTCTTATCAGTGAACGAGCGAAGACACAAGTCTTCGCTCGTTCACTGGAAGTGACTTCCTCAGTCATATATATTTAAGGACTCCACTAACTGCTGCAGGAAATATTAGTGTGTCTTCCGCTGGACCATGAAATTATTGTACGCCAATGGAATCCCGACTGTTACATTGCTTCCGAGCACTTTTGGTGTTGGTGATAGTATTGTAAGTGTTGGTAGCGACGCTGCTGCTTCTCCCAGTACTGGTGATGGTACTAGTGATAGTACTGGTGTAGCTGATGGTGTTTATGCTGGTACCTGTGTAGGTGGTGGTACTGGGGCTAGTACTGGTGCAGCAAGCCGTGGCAGGCTTGACAATGATAAGCTATATAATCAACTTGGAATAACAGAATAAAAACGTCAATGAACTGCTGAAAGATGTTCGCTAGTGGGAAGATTATCTCTCATGCTCCCTAGTGGGGAGATTGTCCCTCACGCTCCCTAGTGGGGAGATTGTCCCTCACGCTCCCTATTGGGGAGATTATCTCTCACGCTCCCTAGTGGGGAGATTGTCCCTCACGCTCCCTAGTGGGGAGATTATCTCTCACGCTCCCTAGTGGGGAAATTGTCCCTCACGCTCCCTAGTGGGGAGATTATCTCTCATGCTCCCTAGTGGGGAGATTGTCCCTCACGCTCCCTAGTGGGGAGATTATCTCTCACGCTCCCTAGTGGGGAGATTATCTCTCATGCTCCCTAGTGGGGAGATTGTCCCTCACGCTCCCTAGTGGGGAGATTATCTCTCACGCTCCCTTCTGAGGAGATTGTCCCTCACGCTCCCTAGTGGGGAGATTGTCCCTCACGCTCCCTAGTGGGGACATTGTCCCTCACGCTCCCTAGTGGGGAGATTATTTCTCACGCTCCCTAGTGGGGAGATTGTCCCTCACGCTCCCTAGTGGGGAGATTATCTCTCACGCTCCCTTGTGGGGAGATTGTCCCTCACGCTCCCTAGTGGGGAGATTGTCCCTCACGCTCCCTAGTGGGGAGATTGTCCCTCACGCTCCCTAGTGGGGAGATTGTCCCTCACGCTCTCTAGTGGGGAGATTATCTCTCACGCTCCCTTGTGGGGAGATTGTCCCTCACGCTCCCTAGTGGGGAGATTGTCCCTCACGCTCCCTAGTGGGGAGATTGTCCCTCACGCTCCCTAGTGGGGAGATTATCTCTCACGCTCCCTAGTGGGGAGATTGTCCCTCACGCTCCCTATTGGGGAGATTGTCCCTCACGCTCCCTAGTGGGGAGATTGTCCCTCACGCTCCCTAGTGGGGAGATTGTCCCTCACGCTCCCTAGTGGGGAGATTGTCCCTCACGCTCCTTAGTGGATAGATTGTCCCTCACGCTCCCTAGTGGGGAGATTGTCCCTCACGCTCCCTTGTGGGGAGATTGTCCCTCACACTCCCTCGTGGGGAGATTATCTCTCACGCTCCCTAGTGAGGAGATTGTCCCTCACGCTCCCTAGTGGGGAGATTATCTCTCACGCTCCCTAGTGGGGAGATTGTCCCTCACGCTCCCTAGTGGGGAGATTATCTCTCACGCTCCCTAGTGGGGAGATTGTCTCTCACGCTCCCTAGTGGGGAGATTGTCCCTCACGCTCCCTAGTGGGGAGATTGTCCCTCACGCTCCCTAGTGGGGAGATTATCTCTCACGCTCCCTAGTGGGGAGATTGTCCCTCACGCTCCCTAGTGGGGAGATTATCTCTCACGCTTCCTAGTGGGGAGATTGTCCCTCACGCTCCCTAGTGGGGAGATTGTCCCTCACGCTCCTTAGTGGGGAGATTGTCCCTCACGCTCCCTAGTGGGGAGATTGTCCCTCACGCTCCCTTGTGGGGAGATAGTCCCTCACACTCCCTAGTGGGGAGATTATCTCTCACGCTCCCTAGTGGGGAGATTGTCCCTCACGCTCCCTAGTGGGGAGATTATCTCTCACGCTCCCTAGTGGGGAGATTGTCCCTCACGCTCCCTAGTGGGGAGATTGTCCTTCACGCTCCCTAGTGGGGAGATTGTCCCTCACGCTCACTTGTGGGGAGATTGTCCCTCACGCTCCGTAGTGGGGAGATTGTCCCTCACGCTCCCTAGTGGGGAGATTGTCCCTCACGCTCCCTAGTGGGGAGATTGTCCCTCACGCTCCCTAGTGGGGAGATTGTCCCTCACGCTCTCTAGTGGGGAGATTGTCCCTCACGCTCCCTAGTGGGGAGATTGTCCCTCACGCTCCCTAGTGGGGAGATTATCTCTCACGCTCCCTAGTGGGGAGATTATCTCTCACGCTCCCTAGTGGGGAGATTGTCCCTCACGCTCCCTAGTGGGGAGATTATCTCTCATTCTCTCTCACGTTAGAATACTTAAACACACGAGGGGTTCTCTACATCAATATTTCCCCCACTTGAATTTCTAAAAGGCAATATTGTTTCCTATAAGCTTTCAAGTGGTCATTAACGCGTAATGGGCAGTGTTGATTAGCCGCAATTTACTGAATAGCTAACGGAACAATGTTGATCTTAAGTAATTACCATCTCATTGTTCACTAATTTGCATTTTCTTAATTATTGTTCTTGCAATTAAGATTATTAGTTTGCTAATCTAAAACTAAGCAAGAACGTTCCTCTGGAAGAATCTGATGACATCTCTTACTCATTTCTGCAACATTGCAAGCTCTTGATGACGTGATTGCAACACGAAAGGCCTAAAGCTACAATTTTATTTATATATATATATATATATATATATATATATATATATATATATATATATATATATATATATATATATATATATATATATATATATATATATATATATATATATATATAAGTGGTTGTTTACAAAACTTACTAATCAAAATATATGTATGAAGGTGTCCGTCTGACACCATCGTTCACACTGTGACACACGCGGTCATTCACTTCACCATAGACTCATCAACTGTGACACGCGCGGTCATTCACTTCACCATAGACTCATCAACTGTGACACGCGCGGTCATTCACTTCACCATAGACTCATCAACTGTGACACGCGCGGTCATTCACTTCACCATAGACTCATCAAGTTCTGGAGACAATAAATGCTCTGACTCCTGAACTCTGAACTTGAAAACCAGAACTTTAGAATGACGAAATGTCAATCAAATATTTTAATGTTTAATAATTTCCTTTAATTTATCATTTGGGTATTTTCCATTAAGCAATGTACAACACTCACTAATTTTTTTTTCAATACTTATTGCAATACTTTTATAATATTTAGAAATATTGATATATAGTATTTGTCTAGTGTTTTTATTAATAAAAATTTCGTTTGACTTACATTAATGAACAATTTATAAGGCATTATTGTTTGTGTAATTTTCTCTTTCTATAAATCCATATATATATCCTGGTGGCTAAAGCTCTCGCTTCACACGGCGTTCGTCCGGGTTCGATTCCCGGCGAGGGTAGAAACATATATATTTGAAGAATACGTTTTTAAATACTGAGAAATCGTCCATCCCTGAAGAGAGTTCCATCACACGAACAAACACACATTATCTCCCACGTTATTCACTCTGAAAGAAAATGGGTAATGATTTTTTCCATCTAGTAGTCACCTTCATAAGAGCTTTTACAAGCTTCATTTTTATTTGATTATAATCAAGGTTGAATTGTGACTGACGGAAGCGCGTTTTCCCGATGTGTATTACACTTTTTTTATATAAATAATTAATAACTAGTGTCCACTTGAGTTGAAGCAATAAAATCATATTTATCTTTGAAACGACATGACATGTGTAGTTGATATGCATAGAAAATGTTAAAAAAATGAGAGGGTAAACTATTCTAAAAGACTGAGTCAAGGTACAGGGGGATGAAAGAGTGTGCTGGTTGACGGAAAGCTGGTCGACAGGCAGGTGGTTGACGGGAATCTGGTTGATGGGCTGGCTTATCGGGCAGGTGGTTGACGGGCAGGTGGATGATGGGCAGGTGGTTGATGGGCATCTGGTTCATGTGCAGATTGACAGGAAGTTGGTTTACGGGCAGCTGGTGTACAAATGCAAACCTGTCGACAGTTGATCCATTTGGAAACTGACGCTTGCGGTTTAACTTTCCGTGGTAGTGAGCACATTATTACTATTATTATTATTATTTTACTACTACTACAACTATTATTATTATTATTATTATTATTGACAAGAGCACAGTCCCGTAGGCGGTCATACAGCGCCTGGGGAACAAGAGACAATTAGGTTTGATCCAAGGAAAAGGAGCGTAACTCCAGTTGTCCGGATCAGGTGAAAAAGTTGACAAGATTGACTAAGAGTGAGACGTTCAGGTGGTTCAAATCAAAGTGTTTCAACGTGGCTTAGGTTAGAAAGTAGGTGGTTTGGGTTAGGAGACAGGTGGTTTGGGTTAGGAGACAGGTGGTTTGGGTTAGGAGACAGGTGGTTTGGGTGAGGAGACAGGTGGTTTGGGTTAGGAGACAGGTGATTTGGGTTAGGAGACAGGTGATTTGGGTTAGGAGACAGGTGGTCTGGGTTAGGAGACAGGTGATTTGGGTTAGGAGACAGGTGATTTGGGTTAGGAGGCAGGTGATTTGGGTTAGGAGACAGGTGGTTTGGGTTAGGAGACAGGTGGTTTGGGTTAGGAGACAAGTGGTTTGGGTTAGGAGACAGGTGGTTTGGGTGAGGAGACAGGTGGTTTGGGTTAGGAGACAGGTGGTTTGGGTTAGGAGACAGGTGATTTGGGTTAGGAGACAGGTGGTTTCGGTTAGGAGACAGGTGGTTTGGGTTAGGAGACAGGTGGTTTGGGTTAGGAGACAGGTGGTTTGAGTAAGGAAACAGGTGGTTTGGGTTTAAGAGACCAATGGCTGAATTTCTTTTGCTTTCACAATTAAATTCTTTTTATAACGCTGAATTCAATTTTTACACCATTACAGATCTCTTTTTTTACATTTAATCATATTTTACTGTTTTTTCTTTCACATGGTTAAGTCTTGTTTAACACCGTTGTATTCTACTTGCTAAATTATTAACTTCCACACGTCTAGTTTACCTCCAGGAGGAAAGGGGAAGACAAGACACATCTGGTTTACCTCCAGGAGGAAAGGGGAAGACAAGACACATCTAGTTTACCTCCAGGAGGAAAGGGGAAGATAAGTCACCTCTGGTTTACCTCCAGGAGGAAAGGGGAAGATAAGTCACCTCTGGTTTACCTCCAGGAGGAAAGGGGAAGATAAGTCACCTCTGGTTTACCTCCAGGAGGAAGGTAGAAGATAAGTCACCTCTGGTTTACCTTCCAGGAGGAAGGCAGAAGATAAGTCACCTCTGGTTTACCTCCAGGAGGAAGGTAGAAGATAAGTCACCTCTGGTTTACCTTCCAGGAGGAAGGCAGAAGATAAGTCACCTCTGGTTTACCTCCAGGAGGAAGGTAGAAGATAAGTCACCTCTGGTTTACCTCCAGGAGGAAGGTAGAAGATAAGTCACCTCTGGTTTACCTTCCAGGAGGAAGGCAGAAGATAAGTCACCTCTGGTTTACCTCCAGGAGGAAGGTAGAAGATAAGTCACCTCTGGTTTACCTTCCAGGAGGAAGGCAGAAGATAAGTCACCTCTGGTTTACCTCCAGGAGGAAGGTAGAAGATAAGTCACCTCTGGTTTACCTCCAGGAGGAAGGTAGAAGATAAGTCACCTCTGGTTTACCTTCCAGGAGGAAGGCAGAAGATAAGTCACCTCTGGTTTACCTCCAGAAGGAAGGCAGAAGATAAGTCACCTCTGGTTTACCTCCAGGAGGAAGGTAGAAGATAAGTCACCTCTGGTTTACCTCCAGGAGGAAGGTAGAAGATAAGTCACCTCTGGTTTACCTCCAGGAGGAAGGTAGAAGATAAGTCACCTCTGGTTTACCTCCAGAAGGAAGGCAGAAGATAAGTCACCTCTGGTTTACCTCCAGGAGGAAGGTAGAAGATAAGTCACCTCTGGTTTACCTCCAGGAGGAAGGTAGAAGATAAGTCACCTCTGGTTTACCTCCAGGAGGAAGGTAGAAGATAAGTCACCTCTGGTTTACCTCCAGAAGGAAGGCAGAAGATAAGTCACCTCTGGTTTACCTCCAGGAGGAAGGTAGAAGATAAGTCACCTCTGGTTTACCTCCAGGAGGAAGGTAGAAGATAAGTCACCTCTGGTTTACCTCCAGGAGGAAGGTAGAAGATAAGTCACCTCTGGTTTACCTCCAGAAGGAAGGCAGAAGATAAGTCACCTCTGGTTTACCTCCAGGAGGAAGGTAGAAGATAAGTCACCTCTGGTTTACCTCCAGGAGGAAGGTAGAAGATAAGTCACCTCTGGTTTACCTCCAGGAGGAAGGTAGAAGATAAGTCACCTCTGGTTTACCTCCAGAAGGAAGGCAGAAGATAAGTCACCTCTGGTTTACCTCCAGGAGGAAGGTAGAAGATAAGTCACCTCTGGTTTACCTCCAGGAGGAAGGTAGAAGATAAGTCACCTCTGGTTTACCTCCAGGAGGAAGGTAGAAGATAAGTCACCTCTGGTTTACCTCCAGAAGGAAGGCAGAAGATAAGTCACCTCTGGTTTACCTCCAGGAGGAAGGTAGAAGATAAGTCACCTCTGGTTTACCTCCAGGAGGAAGGTAGAAGATAAGTCACCTCTGGTTTACCTCCAGGAGGAAGGTAGAAGATAAGTCACCTCTGGTTTACCTCCAGGAGGAAGGTAGAAGATAAGTCACCTCTGGTTTACCTCCAGAAGGAAGGCAGAAGATAAGTCACCTCTGGTTTACCTCCAGGAGGAAGGTAGAAGATAAGTCACCTCTGGTTTACCTCCAGGAGGAAGGTAGAAGATAAGTCACCTCTGGTTTACCTCCAGAAGGAAGGCAGAAGATAAGTCACCTCTGGTTTACCTCCAGGAGGAAGGTAGAAGATAAGTCACCTCTGGTTTACCTCCAGGAGGAAGGTAGAAGATAAGTCACCTCTGGTTTACCTCCAGAAGGAAGGCAGAAGATAAGTCACCTCTGGTTTACCTCCAGGAGGAAGGTAGAAGATAAGTCACCTCTGGTTTACCTCCAGAAGGAAGGCAGAAGATAAGTCACCTCTGGTTTACCTCCAGAAGGAAGGCAGAAGATAAGTCACCTCTGGTTTACCTCCAGGAGGAAGGTAGAAGATAAGTCACCTCTGGTTTACCTCCAGAAGGAAGGCAGAAGATAAGTCACCTCTGGTTTACCTCCAGAAGGAAGGCAGAAGATAAGTCACCTCTGGTTTACCTCCAGGAGGAAGGTAGAAGATAAGTCACCTCTGGTTTACCTCCAGAAGGAAGGCAGAAGATAAGTCACCTCTGGTTTACCTCCAGGAGGAAGGTAGAAGATAAGTCACCTCTGGTTTACCTCCAGAAGGAAGGCAGAAGATAAGTCACCTCTGGTTTACCTCCAGGAGGAAGGTAGAAAACAAGATACCTCTGGTTTACCTCCTGCAGTCTCATGGCGCAGCAGCTAAGCAGTTTACAGGATAAAAAATGAAGAAAAAGTAGTGTGTTTTGCTCCGTTGGGTCATTAGTGCGGGATGCTCGTGGCGAAGTTGTTGTGCAGCTGTGGCGAAGGTGTTGTGGTGAAGGTGCTGTGGCGAAGGTGTTGTGGCGAAGGTGTTGTGGCGAAGGTGTTGTGGCGAAGGTGCTGTGGCGAAGGTGTTGTGGCGAAGGTGTTGTGGCGATGGTGCTGTGGTGGTGTTGTGGCGATGGTGCTGTGGTGAAGGTGTTGTGGTGAAGGTGTTGTGGCGATGGTGCTGTGGTGGTGTTGTGGTGAAAGTGTTGTGGCGAAGGTGTTGTGGCGATGGTGCTGTGGTGGTGTTGTGGTGAAAGTGTTGTGGTGAAGGTGTTGTGGTGAAGGTGTTGTGGCGATGGTGCTGTGGTGGTGTTGTGGTGAAAGTGTTGTGGTGAAGGTGTTGTGGTGAAGGTGTTGTGGTGAAGGTGTTGTGGTGAAGGTGTTGTGGTGAAGGTGTTGTGGTGATGGTGCTGTGGAGGTTTTGTGGTGAAGGTGTTGTGGTGAAGGTGTTTGGTGATGGTGCTGTGGAGGTTTTGTGGTGAAGGTGTTGTGGTGAAGGTGTTGTGGTGATGGTGCTGTGGTGGTGTTGTGGTGAAGGTGTTGTGATGAAAGTGTTGTGGTGAAGGTGTTGTGGTGAAGGTGTTGTGGTGATGGTACTGTGGTGGTGTTGTGGTGAAGGTGTTGTGATGAAAGTGTTGTGGTGAAGGTGTTGTGGTGAAGGTGTTGTGGTGATGGTACTGTGGTGGCGTTGTGGTGAAGGTGTTGTGATGAAAGTGTTGTGGTGAAGGTGTTGTGTGAAGGTGTTGTGGTGATGGTGCTGTGGTGGTGTTGTGTCAAGGTGTTGTGGTGAAGGTGTTGTGGTGATGGTACTGTGGTGGTGTTGTGTGAAGGTGTTGTAGTGAAGGTGTTTTGATGGTGTTGTGTGAAGGTGTTGTGTGAAGGTGTTGTGGTGAAGGTGTTGTGATGAAAGTGTTGTGCTAAAGGTGTTGTGGTGATGGTACTGTGGTGGTGTTGTGTGAAGGTGTTGTGATGGTGTTGTGATGGTGTTGTGGTGAAGGTGTTGTGAAGGTGTGACGAAGGATATAATACAGTGATAACATAGTCTGGTAGTAAAGTCTTGGTGGTGAAACCTTCTTGATTATACCTAAATTATTGCTGTTGTTATTAATATTAGTCACTATTATTATCACTATTGGAGAGATTCCTAAACCCGTAGGGATTATACAGAACCTGCGAGGAAAGGGAGGATAAGTCCAACTTTTTTGGACCAAGAGCCCTTTATATATATGTATATATATATATATATATATATATATATATATATATATATATATATATATATATATATATATATATATATATATATACATAACGGTGACTTTACTATGGTTAACAAGGTCAATAAATCAGCGTGACTGTCATGGACTTTTGGAACCTAGGATCGAGCCTCCACTACTTCTTGCTGTCATGATCTACACGAGTTTAGCGCTCACAAACATAACTTACATTCAGCTGAGCCAGTAGTGTGTACAAACAATTAGGTTCTCAACATTCAAACACCAATTCCTTACACTTTTTTCCTCTTTATAATTAAAAATATTTGAGGGGCATTTTTTTGAGCAAGAGAATTAAAAATACCTTGCAACAATTTCTCTCAGCAGGAGAAACATTCCAATTACCAATTAAAGCTAGACACGTGACTCTCACCATGGCGCAAAAAGTCACCATCTCACCCATTATCAAAAATAATGCGTTTTACTGCTATATTTAGAAGGTATTTCAACACTTTTCTTATCCTACTGAATAATTCTTAATTTTGTATATTTATTTATTTCGAACTCGGTGTGGTCCTCTTCAGCAGAATAGTGATAAAATGATTTGTTATACAGTAGTGTGTAGAGGGAATGAGGTGCAGCTCTGGGTTCGGTTTTATACGAGCAGAGCTTGCCACTAAACGTAGCTCAATGGCTATACTCTCGCCTCTTATCAGAGGTGTCTGGGGAAGGGGAGGGTAGGAGCAGTGATTGTATTATGGAAAAGCATCGTTCCAGTCTCTTCCGATCAAGAGAAACCAACGCTTTAGGAACATCTGCCCAGTCTTTCTGTCTCCAGTTTGCTCACCTCCAGTCTCCTCACCACTACTCTCCCCACCTCCAGTCACAGAGGTGGTGAGAGTCATGGCCTCAATCAGGCACCTTCCTCCATGCCTCATTCTTCCTCTTAATAGTTTATACCAAGTACCACCGTTGATGTCTTTTATTTCTTCACTTTCTTTTATCATTTTCATAATTCCATTTTTAATGTGATGTCCTTTAACCCTTTAATATATTATAGTTGTAGTTGTAATAGAAAAATAATAAATAATGAATAATGGTACACAATACCGACAAGTTGATGAGACACATGTGCAAGAGTTAGGTATCTTTATTTTGAAACCTTTCGCTTACAATGTAGGTTTCTTCAGTCAGACACAGAGGAGGCAGTAGCAACAGCAGTGGAGATGCAAAGATGACGTAATCAGTCCATCAGGCTGGAAGACGTAGTTTTGAGGTGGTCAGTCCCTCTGCCTGGAGAAGAGTTCTGCTTCATAGTCTAAAAAAGTGCTCCAGGTTATGGAGCAGAACTCTTCTCCAGGCTGAGGGACTGATCACATGAAAACTACGTCTTCCAGAGTGATGGACCGATTACCTCCTCTTTATATCTCCACTGCTTATGCTGCCTCCTCTGTATTTGACTCAAGAAGCCTACTATGGAAGCGAAAAGTTTCGGAATAAAGATACGTAACTGTTGCACATGTCTTATTTATCATAATGGTCCATGACTGACCGAAACGTCGGTCAAAGTTTTTTCTCTACCTTACAAGTTGTTTGCAAATTGCTCCACTATGGTGATTTCTGCTCTTCCAAGAGAAATACTAATGTCAGTTAACTTATTGCAGTAAATGCTAATATACCGAAGGGAAGATGTTAAAGCAAAAGGTAGCAGTAATTATCAATATAGGTTACGATAATTCGAATCTGCAATGCAAGTTTATAAGTGTGTGTGTATATATATATATATATATATATATATATATATATATATATATATATATATATATATATATATATATATATATATATATATATATATATATATATATTTATATATATATTTATATATATATATATATATATATATATATATATATATATATATATATATATATATATATATATATATATATATATATAAGCAGGAAGAGGAAGCAAATGAGGAGGGAGGAAGTGAAGCGAGATGTGGATTGTTGAGCCTAGCGGAGGCTGGCTTCTGGCGGTCACCATGGTAACTAGTGAACCATTGAGGCTGTACACACCTGAGAGTGGTGCTCACACACACACAGAGGCAGGATCCATACATAGCTTTAAGAAAAGTTACGATAAGGCTCTTGCAGCAGAGTGGACATAGTAGCGACTAGCGAAGAGGCAGGAAAAGGAGCTATGACTCGACCCCTGCAACCACAAACATATGAGTGCATACCACACATACACAATGACTCCTAGATAGTTGAAAATCATAATAAAACAAATGGGAAAAAGGTCGATAGTGAAAATAATACATCTCTGAAGATTTTATGCACTATTATAGATGGATTATTCTCAACAAGATTACAACTTAGGGATATTATTAATAAAAAGAAACCGGAAACAGTTTCTCTAACTGGAAAAAAAATATTTTAATTGAGGTTGGATGTGTGGGAAATTTCTCAAGTGTCAGGTACAGGATACAGATGCAACTAATGTGACATTATACTGTGGCAACGTTTCGCTCTCCAGCTTTGTCAGGCTGTTACAAACAATACGGCAAAGATGGTACACAGGTACCAGGTACCACATGAGGTGAAAGAGTAGACCTACTGACGAAGGTGGTAGGCGGCGGCAGCGGCAGCGGCGGTGGCGTCGGCAGCAGCAATAGTAGTAGTAGTATGAATGAAGGTAACTCGACTGCTATGTGATGGCAGGGTTTAATGTTTTGAGTAGAATTCTGGCTAATACCTCCGAAATGACGAAGCTACCTTTATTTTGTTTAATGGTGTCTGAAATGGCGATTAAAAATGACTCGAGGCATTTACGCCTGCAGGAGTTCGCTTCTTTGATCACTTAGGCGTGCGTCACTGAATCGATAAAATAGTTAGAGGAGTTACTGTGTTGCACATATGCGTTGCTCAGATTGTCATTTCTGCATGTATTGTTCATTGAGACATGCTTGTTGGGTGCGTGCATTTTATTATTTTCAATAAAAGTACCAGGGTTATTTTCTTTTTCCATGATTAGAACGTTACACTTGTCCACATTGAACTGTGTCAGCCTCTTCTGCCACAACATCAACCTATTCGGCCATCCTGTAGCTTCTGGTGTCTTTTATTAGAAATGACCTGACGGCCTGTTTGTGTCATCGGCAAACTTATGTGGCTATTTATTCCCCCATCTATGTCATTTATGTATTTAATGAACAACAAGGGTCTCAATGGTGACCTCTGTGGTACATCATTTGTAACAGGTCCCTATTCTGATTTCTTCCCTTAATGCAAACTTTCATTTGTCTATCGGTCAGCCATTACTCGACCCAACATATAATTTCTGGTCTAAATGCCATTTACTGCTACTTTCCTAATCATTCTTCTGTGTGGAACTTTATCAAAGGCCTTAATGAAGTCAATAAACACAGCAATGCACTCATTATCTTGGTCTATCACCCTAAATATCTTGATGAATTGTTTTTAGTAAATTTGTAAGGCAAGAACGCCCCTTTGTAAAACCGTGCTGAGATTCAGTGATCAAATTATATCTTGAAAGTTGGCTTTGAATTGAATCTATAATTACTGATTCCATCAACTTTCCCACAACTGAGGTAAGGCAGACTGGTCTATAATTTGAAGCCAAGGATCTTTCTCCCTCTTTGTGAATAGGTATTACAGTTGTCATTTTCCACTTATCCGGCATGATACCTGTTTGTAGTGATTTGTATAAGAAATTAATTAATGGTTTACCAAGTTCCTCCTCACATTCTCTTATAACTCTGGAAAACTGTTCATCTGAGTCCTGTTACTTGCTTGGCTTGAGTCTAGTTGTACGCGGGCCAAGTCACTGGTGACTGATAACGCAAAATTTATTTTCATCCTGACCTGTATAATGATTGATTTGTGAGATTTCGATTACATCCTCTCGTGTAAAAAAGAGGAAACAAGTGTTGAAAAAGGTACACATTCCTTTGTCACTGACAATAAGTTGACCTGAGTTAAGTGGGCCTATCCTTTTCCTAATCTTATTCCTACATACCTCAGAGAAACCCTTAGGGTTGGTCTTTGAATCCCTAGCATCCTTAATTTCATATTCTCTTTTGGCTTTCCTTATTAACCCTCCCCCCTTTTTTTTACTCCTCTCTTGAATATATTATTCACTAAAGCGACCCTCTCTTCTTATCATTCGCCTATAAATGACTTTTTTTTTTCCACCTAGATGTTTTAGTCTATTGTTTATCCATTAAGGGTCATTCAAAATTGATCAAATTTCTCTATTAGGAATATATACAGCTTGGGCTGCTTATACAAAGTCATACTGACATCCATCATCACCGTATATCAGTCATCTCATGATAATTCCTAGTCAGTATACCCCAATCTACACTACTCAAGTAATCCCTTAGGGCCATATAATATGCAACATGAAAAACTGGGGATTTTAACTTTGATATCGTCTGGTTATGTTGGATTACGTTAAGTTATGCTGGGTTATGTTAGGTTATGTTGGGTTACGTTAGATAATGTTGGGCTGCGTTAGGTTATGTTGGGTTACGCTAGGTTATGTTGGGTTGTTAGGTTATATTGGGGTATTTTAGGTTACGTTAGGCTATGCTGGGTTACATTATGTTAGGTTACGCTGGGTTTTTTCCATTTGCAGAAACATTAAACTATTTCTCATCTTTATTTCTTGACATTAAACATCCTAAACTATAATTTATCGTCAAAATATGCTGAGGACAACATTCAATTATTACAAATCTTTTACAAGTGTTATCTTAAAACCAACCAATTTTAGTTTTTATTTTAAGATCAAACTATGTTTACATAAGAAAACTATTTTTTAAGATTTATTTTATAGTCAACCTATTTTTTATATTACATTTAGAAAAACAACTATATTTAGGTTTATTTTAAAACAAGACTTCCAAACTTACACTGCGCTGAACTCAACGATACACTTGAAAAAGGTGGACAAGAGAACTGTCGCAACAAAGTGAAAAAATAGGAACGGAGGTGAGTGAAATAGACACAGGCGGATACTATCACTACATACCAGTCTAGTAGTACTGACACAGGTGGACACTATCACTACATACCAGTCTAGTAGTAATGACACAGGTGGACACTACCACTACAAACCAGTCTAGTAGTATTGACACAGGTGGACACTACCACTACAAACCAGTCTAGTAGTATTGACACAGGTGGACACTATCACTACATACCAGTCTAGTAGTATTGACACAGGTGGACACTATCACCACATACCAATCTAGTAGTACTGACACAGGTAGACACTATCACTACATACCAGCCTAGTAGTATTGACACAAGTGGACACTATCACTACTTACCAGTGTGGAAAATTGCATTTACTTGGATGTATAATTATATACATAACAGTAAATGATAACAAAGATAATTATTATTTATCAATGTTACATAGACAAGTAGGAATTTGGGACACCTAGGTCGCAAAAAATGTCCCCCTTCGATACCTACCACTGTCATAACCAAAAGTTGCTCTGGACCTATTAATTAAATGAATTATACATCAGGAATTCTGGTAAATATATAAATTTGTGGACTGTATATTAAAAAATGATTATATATAAACACAATTACATAACAGAAGGAAAATATATCTTAATATCACTCACCAATTTGACTGGATATTAAGTTGTATCATACTCAGAAAAACCTCACTAAATTTATGAAAACACTGGCCAGAATTATACACAAATCTAGAGAGCTTATCTGAGGTTCCTGGAGCTGTCTTGTCCAGTCGTCTGATATCTCAAGTTATGCAGGAATGCATGTCCAACAATTTCGCCTCCTATTTGAGAGGTGTCAGCCCAATTTCAACCTCTAGAGCACGAAAATTCCTTCCCATCACACCAACGTTGTACACAATTCAAAACCAAGATGGCTAGTCCCGTCTGCGCAGATGCAGGCTTTCCGTTTTCTATGACATAAATATTATTAAATACAGTATGGCCATCTATTTACATATAAATACTGAATTTCTGGAAAATATATACAGTATTTTTCACAACCAGCCTAGTAGTATTGACACAAGTGGACACTATCACTACATACCAGTCTAGTAGTATTGACAGATGGACACTATCACTACATACCAGTCTAGTAGTATTGACACAGGTGGACACTATCACTACATACCAGTCTAGTAGTATTGACAGATGGACACTATCACTACATACCAGTCTAGTAGTATTGACACAGGTGGACACTATCACTACATACCAGTCTAGTAGTATTGACACATGTGGACACTATCACTACATAACAACCGAGTATTGACACAAGTGGACACTATCACTACATACCAGTCTAGTAGTATTGACACATGTGGACACTATCACTACATACCAGACTAGTAGTATTGACACATGTGGACACTATCACTACATACCAGACTAGTAGTATTGACACAGGTGGACACTATGACTACATACCAGCCGAGTATTGACACAAGAGGACACTATCATTACATACCAGCCTAGTAGGTACTGATACAGCAGGACACTATCACTACATATCAACTTGGTATTCTAAGAGGCTTACAAGACTACAGCAGCACAACAGCCTGCTGCTAAGTACACTTAAGCCAAGACTGAACATGATATGCAACTGTTACACTTGAAGAAGCCTCAAGCCGTGATGTTGAATCAGCTTGTTTGAACATAATAGATAACATCTTTTTCCTCATTCTTCAGAAGTAAAACGGGTGATAAGCTACGCAAATTTTGTAAGTCTTTTTATTTCTTTTCGCCAAGATTAGCACAGAAATCTAATCTAACTTTCCTAAAACAAAAACAAAATCCGTAATATAGCTTAACTCAACCATTATGTGGAGAAAAATAAGTGAGAACTGAGAAGAGGATTACAGTAAGCGTTTATGAACATAGGAGCGAGCGAGTGTAGAAATGCAATACGAGAAATTTTGATATGCTTAAGAGATCATTTAAAGTTTTGAATCAAATGAGGGAATAATTGTGGGTGAACTAAATTCTGAAATGGGAGAAACTGTAGTAGATGGCATGGTAGGTAAGGTTGAAATGTCAATGTGAACCACGTACATTTGCTTTGGTGGAGCAAAGGCGTTCCCTGTGACCGTATTTGGCTGGATCTCCTCTTTTCTACAACACTGCAATCTCCTGATGATGTGGACTGCAACACGAAAGGCCTAGAACTATCATTCAACTCCCTAGTGGTTGTTTTTCATAGCAAGTGTGTGTGTGTGTGTGTGTGTGTTGCTCACAAACAAGCAAGGTAATTGAATACGAAACTGCAAAGAAAAACTCGACTACAGAGGAGCACTCGGGACACAAGGGGACTCTTGTTCTGACACAGTTATATATAACAACTCTTTTTATTTGTTAAAGCCTAAAAAAACTATAGCTTTTTCTCCACGCACCCCCCACACACAGGTATTTCAACACAAGGCAAATCTCAAAGTAAAAATTCAAAAAAAAAAAAAAAAAAAAAAACTCTTCACTTCACTCTCTTAGACCACCACAGACAATGCCTACACGCTAAATATCATTCACAACATTTTTCAAGAATTCTTATACCACTATTTTTTTTAATGTCAATATCACTGTGATTCTGTATATCAGTAATAAATATACAAAGTTTGGAACCGGCATCACCAAAGTAAATGTTTAGTTTTATTTATACCAAAACAAAGTACTAGGCTTATTACTGATCACATTACTGCAGCGAATCAACACGAAATGGAAATTGGTATTATTGTAAATTAATAATTATTGCGAAATATTATAATGAATAAGATTGGGTATTAATACTCTTTTGGGGAATCACCTAAACTGGAAATTAATTTTACTCTGTGGAATTAATAAGAGTTGGAAACTAACTACAGAAACGTTACAGTACATTAAGACTAGTCTCAGTGACTTTGTTAAGTTTGTTACACGTTCAGATCAAGGCAAGAAGACCTGTCTCAAATGAAACTAAATTTACAGTTAGTATCTTCGGGAATAATTAGGATGGTAGACAGCAACTGTCATGGATGTATGTAACTAACACAGTCACATGAGAAGACACGGAAACCACTTTAACCCGAAATGCATCTCATTAGTGGCTTTCCTTTATGCTTACTGTTTTACTCAGGTTTCTACGCATGTATCTACATTATTTGAATGCTCAGAGAAATAAAGCTTTATCATTATCACCACAAGCTTTCACAGAGACAAGCAAGAGACAGGCTTGCCTGTTGTTCATCCACTCTTGGTCATGAGGGTGCCACACATGTTATTAACTTAATCCTACTTGCATCGTTATACGTTTACTTTTTTTTTTTTTTTTTTTTTTTTTACTTTCCAGAGTAATTATTAAATCAGTTTCTCAAACCTTTTTATTTTTTCTCGGTTGCCTGGGCAAAGCTGCTTATTATTATTATTTATATTAATATTATTTTTAGTATTATTAACATTATTTATATTATTATAATTATCATTTTGCAAAAGTGCTAAATCTGTAGTGCCCATATTACAGAGTGAGGAATGGAAAGAGACCAGATTCGATCCACAGAAAGTCAGGAATGATACAATTCTCTGATGCAAGAGCAATTCACCAACATCCAGGCCTTCTCTTCCCCCCAACCCTGTCCCTCCAGCTTCCTTCCAGAGATCACATGCTACAAGTGTCTCTCAAACTCTCAACTAGGTCTCCGCAGTCACCCCAGGCATATAAAAATGGGAGGAACCTGGGTGTTCTAGCACTGAACGAAGCCAGGCTAAAAATGTTAGTAAAATCTAAATGGAGGAGAAGTCACAAACACGATACAAGCTAATCACAACTATATAGACTACTGCTGACCCAGAACATGTTAGACACTACGACACTGGCTAAGCACAACTATATACACTACAACCACAACGCTATACGCACTACTACCCCCAGATAACCACAACTATATACTCACTACCACTCCAGATAACCACAACTATATACTCACTACCACCCCAGATAACCACAACTGTATACTCACTACTACCCCAGATTACCGCAACTATATACACACTACTACCCCCAGATAACCACAACTCTATGCACTACTACCCCCAGATAACCACAACTATATGCACTACTACCCCAGATAACCACAACTGTATACACACTACTACCCCAGATAACCACAACTATATATGCACTACTACCCCAGATAACCACAACTATATACACACTACTATCCCAGATAACCACAACTATTATATGCACTACTACTCCAGATAACCACAACTATATGCACTACTACCCCCAGATAATCACAACTATATACGCACTACTACCCCAGATAACCACAACTATATATGCACTACTACCCCAGATAACCGCGACTATATGCACTACTACCCCAGATAACCACGACTATATGCACTACTACCCCAGATAACCACGACTATATGCACTACTACCCCAGATAACCACGACTATATGCAGTACTACCTCAGATAACCACGACTATATGCACTACTACCCCAGATAACCACAACTATATATGCACTACTACCCCAGATAACCACGACTATATGCACTACTACCCCAGATAACCACAACTATATATGCACTACTACCCCAGATAACCACGACTATATGCACTACTACCCCAGATAACCACGACTATATGCAGTACTACCCCAGATAACCACGACTATATGCACTACTACCCCAGATAACCACAACTATATGCACTACTACCCCAGAGCAGAAGGACGGAGTCACCACTACACACTGCCAGTTGGCTAGCCTCTGTACCACAATTTACTTTATCAAACACAAATGCCACTCTGAAAACTCTTCATACTTGAGCAGCACTGACCATTTGCTGTTTTCATTCAACTTCTTGTATAGTGAGCTGCTCCTCTGCGTTCTGCAGGGAATAAGCGAGCATTTTCAGCATTCAATCTTACCAGCCAATTACACGGAGGCATAAAAGAGACATAAAGGGCATGTAATAAAGCCAGAGATAAAAAGAGAGACGTCTTGCTTCCCATGTGACAAGTCAGAGGGTTGATTTGAGATTAAATTGGAGAGCAGCCAGAGCCTGCCACTACTAGCACAAGATCTGGGGTAAACACTGAACTTTGCTGTTGTGATAGTTGGCTCAAGTTGAAATATGACGTAGCCGACAAGTATTTCTATAAGTATATGATACAACTTATACCCTTCTAGTAAATACATGTAACTAAAGAAAAACTTCATTGGTAGAAAGTTTTGCCTACATGCGACTTTATCAAATAATCCTAATTTTAAAGCAGTATCGGCAAGCCAGTGGTCAGGTAACCAAGACATCCTTTGGTGGGTTATTGTAAGACTTTAAGACCAGCCTCAGGAAGTATTTTCCTATTTCCTGACTAATGTTTCCTAGCCTAACCTGAATATTAGTATATTATCAAGCCTCGTGTATTTAGTTTGTTAATTTTACAGCTCACATGAGACTTTATCAACTACTAACATTTGATAAAGCTTTATCATTTTGCCTGTTCTTATTTTGCTAATTTTAAAGCCCAAAGATTTCACTTACGTCATTAAGTCCGAAATTTTCCCCCGTTCAATAGCATCAAGAATATTTTAACCCCTTAAATGTGGATTAATATCTCTAAAAGGTGGAACAATATCTTAATATGTTAATTAATACTCCTAAAATGTGGACTAATATCCCTTTGCTGCAGCGAACCCAATTAAACTCCCGTAGCTGCTGAACCCTTCTAGGTTCTGCTGCAGTGAAGCTTGTGAACCTCCCGTAGCCGCTGAGCTCTTCCTGGAATACTGACGATACCTTAATTGTCCTTATCAAGCCTCTCAGCTGACAGATTTCTGTATCTCGTGCTGTATTCAACATGTGTGGTGGAATAGAATAGAGTTAATAAACATAATTAGCTTTTATCTTATGTACTTATCATATAGGCTATCAGCACATCGGTATTGTTTCAGACTATGGAACAATACTCTTCTCCAGACTGAGGGACTGACCACCTCAAAACTTCAAGGGTGATGGGCTGATTACATCGTCTTCAAGTCTCTTCTGCTTCTATCAACTTTCCTGTACTCAACTGAAGAAGCCTACTGTGTAGGCGAAACGTTTCGAAATAAAGATACCTAGCTGGTGCATATGTGTTTTACCTAACAATACATCGGTGATATATTTAATTTTGGTGACTCCAACAGTGAACGTCTCAGCTTATAACCTAGACCCCGTATCAGGTGATTCTTCCCTGACGAATAAACTAATAACAACTTTTTTTTTAGTACTCAAAAAAAAAATGTTTGTTGGAACACAGGCAAGTACTTAGTCCTGACATTCTTCGATACTTCCGAGAAGAGCTAATAATGACAACACAAAGGATCAAATATTTTAGCTATGTCACTTAGCCATTATGGGGAGGCGCCTTGATGCAGGCGAGGTGCTCCTGATCTTATAACTGGAGCCAGTCTCCCCTTTATCTGATCAAATCTCCTTATTTTTCATTCTCTAAGAGTTGTATCGTTGTATCATCGTTTCCCCATGCGCTAATATGTATGTATCGCTTGTTCGCGATTTTTACATAATGTATGTGTGTGTATATATAATATATATATATATATATATATATATATATATATATATATATATATATATATATACATATATATATATACTTCCAGCAGGCATGCGTGAGCGTGTTTGATAGGAGTGAATGGAGACAAATGGTTTTTAATACTTGACGTGCTGTTGGAGTGTGAGCAAAGTAACATTTATGAAGGGGTTCAGGGAAACCGGCAGGCCGGACTTGAGTCCTGGAGATGGGAAGTACAGTGCCTGCACTCTGAAGGAGGGGTGTAAATGTTGCAGTTTAGAAACTGTAGTGTAAAGCACCCTTCTGGCAAGACAGTGATGGAGTGAATGATGGTGAAAGTTTTTCTTTTTCGGGCCACCCTGCCTTGGTGGGAATCGGCCAGTGTGATAATAAAAAAAAATATATATATATGTAATATATATATTATATAAATATATATATATATGTAATATATATATTATATAAATATATATATATATATATATATGTAATATATATAAATATATATATATATATATATATATATATATATATATATATATAAGATATATATATATATATATATATATATATATATATATATATATATATATATGTATGTATATATATATATATATATATATATATATATATATATATATATATATATATATATATATATATATATATATATATATATATTATATATATAATATATATATATATATAATATATATATAATATATATATATATATATATATATATATATATATATATATATATATATATATATATATATATATATATATATATATATGCAATAAGATCACAGTAAACAGGTGATTTCAGAATATGCAAAACAACCACTGTCAAAGAATAGAGAAATTCCAAGCGCTTTCGTGACTATTCACATTATCAAGGAACTATGAAAGTAAAGCATCCAAGGAAGCTATATAAGGGGTCTGGCCAACACCTAACTATCAGATCCCACAACGGTTAAACACGTGACGCGCGCCGACCCGACTGGACAGGTCCTTCGCACAACTCACCAACAAACTATTCTACCCAAGAAAATTTTAAAAATTATTATTTGTCCAGTGTATTATTAAATTCTTCCCAAATTCTATTAATTATAAATGGATCTAATTTATATAAACCAAAGGAAATATTCATATTATTGTCAAAACTGCTTTTTATGTAACAAGATTCAATAATAATATTGGATTCTTTACTTTCATAGTTCCTTGATAATGTGAGTAGTCACGAAAGCGCTTGGAATTTCTCTATTCTTTCACAGTGGTTGTTTTGCATATATATATATATATATATATATATATATATATATATATATATATATATATATATATATATATATATATATATATATATATATATATATATATATATATATATATATATATATATATATATGTCGTGCCGAATAGGCAGAACTTGCGATCTTGGCTTAAATAGCAACGCTCATCTTGCCATATAGGACAAGTGAAAATTTGTGTATGGAATAATTTCGCCAAAATCATTCTGAACCTAACGAAAAAAATATATTTCACTATGTTTGTTTAGTATTAAATTATTGTAAACAAATCTAAAATATATTTAGTTGGGTTAGACTAAAATAAATTGCTCTTGTTATAATAAGGTTAGGTAAGTTTTCTAAGATCCTTTTGGAGCAAAATTAAAAAAATTTACATTAACATTAATGAAAAAAAATATATCTTTAAATGTATAAGAGAAAACTTCAGAAAGGACTTAATTTTAAATGAGTTCTTGCTAATTGACCAGTTTTACATATTCGGCATATATATATATATATATATATATATATATATATATATATATATATATATATATATATATATATATATATATATATATATATATATATATATATATATATACTAGTAATATATTAAATCTTGGTGACAGCAACAGTGAACGCTTCAACTTATTACCGAGACCATTATCAGGTGATTTTTTCCCTGAAGAATAATAAACTAATAACTTTCTTGTTGGTGCTTTAAAAAAAAATGCGCACACAAGACGTCGACGTGTAACGTGAGAGCAGCGGCAGCCAACACCGCCATCAAAGATTCAACTAAAACCAAACCAGGAAATCTTAATACTGCTAGCGTTTACATAATCCCACGCGGAGGCTGCCAGAAGTTTTACACAGACAAAACATCAAGGTATATAAATACACATAATGGAGAGCATAAAACGCTGGCACTATTGACAACACGAGGAACATCACTTGTGGGGATCATCGCCACTCACATAATCACCTCATGAAGTGGAAGGATTTCAAATTATTTATAAAACTCTCCGAACTTAGTAGGGGGAGGTATCTGCAAGCTCCTCCTATAACATCACACAAAACTGCAGCAGCTTCAACATCTCTATTAAAGATTCCATTTCTCCTGTGCATGGGAAAGGCTATTTTGAGAGATGGCAATTCCTAAGAGATAATTACCCCAGTTATGTTGGATTTGCTATCACTTACAAGCTGTCATAGCTGTTGAACTCTAGCCTCACGAGCGACAGATACTATACTCAATGCATCTTGCAGAAAGGAGCAGAAGTATATACCAAGAAATATCGCAGCCAGCATGATTCGAACTCACGTTTCGCTCTCCGAAAGCTTTATCAATCCTCAATATACATACAAGGACATAATGGGTATATAATAATAATGATAATAATAATAAAAAAAAATAATAATAATAATAATAATAATAATAATAATAATAATAATAATAATAATAATAATAATAATACGTGCTGTTTTCTGTCAAATCTTACCTAACTTTACCTAATCTTGCAGAAACAAGCGAAAATATATATATATATAAAATATCGCAGCCCGCAGGATTCGAACCCACGTTGGTATACCTGGAGGTTACCTGGAGGTTATTCCGGGGATCAACGCCCCCGCGGCCCGGTCCATGACCAGGCCTCCCGATGGATCAGGGCCTGATCAACTAGGCTGTTACTGCTGGCCGCACGCAGTCCAACGTACGAGCCACAGCCCGGCTGATCCGGCACTGACTTTAGGTATCTGTCCAGCTCTCTCTTGAAGGCAGCCAGGGGTTTATTGGCAATTCCCCTAATGCTTGATGGGAGGCTGTTGAACAGTTTTGGGCCCCGGACACTTATGGTGTTTTCCCTTAGTGTACCAATGGCGCCCCTACTTTTTATTGGGGGCATTTTACATCGCCTGCCCAGTCTTTTACTTTCGTAGGGAGTGATTTCTGTGTGCAGATTTGGGACCATTCCTTCCAAGATTTTCCAAGTGTAGATTATGATATATCTCTCCCTCCTGCGTTCCAACGAGTACAAGTCAAGTGCTTCCAAGCGTTCCCAGTAGTTAAGGTGCTTGACAGAACTTATACGTGCAGTAAAGGATCTCTGTACACTCTCTAGATCTGCAGTTTCACCTGCTTTGAATGGAGATGTTAATGTACAGCAGTATTCCAGCCTAGAGAGAACAAGTGATTTGAAAAGGATCATCATGGGCTTGGCATCTCTCGTTTTGAAAGTTCTCATTATCCATCCTATCATTTTCTTTGCACGTGCGATCGTGGCACTGTTGTGATCCTTGAAAGTGAGATCCTCAGACATTACTACTCCCAGGTCCCTTACATTATTTTTCCGCTCTATTGTATGGCCGGAGTCAGTAGTATACTCTGTTCTAGTTATTATCTCCTCCAGTTTTCCATAACGGAGTAGATGGAATTTGTCCTCATTGAACATCATATTGTTTACCGTTGCCCACTGGAAAACTTTGTTTATATCTTCTTGGAGGTTAACCGCGTCCTCAGCAGATGACAGCCTCATGCAGATCCTAGTATCATCCGCAAAGGATGATACGGTGCTGTGGTGTATATCTCTGTTTATGTCTGATATGAGGATAAGGAATAAGATGGGGGCGAGTACTGTGCCTTGTGGAACAGAGCTCTTCACTATGGCAGCCTCCGATTTAACTCTGTTGACCACTACTCTTTGTGTTCGATTTGTTAGGAAGTTGAAGATCCATCTCCCCACTTTCCCAGTTATTCCTTTAGCACGTATTTTATGGGCTATTACGCCATGATCGCATTTGTCAAATGCTTTTGCAAAGTCTGTGTATATTACATCTGCATTCTGATTTTTTTCCAGTGCATCCAAGGCCATGTCATAGTGATCCAGTAGTTGTGAGAGGCAGGAGCGACCTGCCCTGAACCCATGTTGCCCTGGATTGTGCAGATTTTAGGAATCCAGGTGATTTGCAATCCTGCTTCTTAGCACTCTTTCAAAGATTTTTATGATGTGGGACGTCAGAGCTATTGGTCTATAGTTCTTAGCTAATGCTTTGCTGCCACCTTTATGGAGTGGGGCTATATCCGTTGTTTTAAGTGACTGTGGAATTTCACCCATGTCCAAGCTCCTCCTCCATAGTGTACTTAGGGCACGCGAGAGGGGTTTCTTGCAGTTCTTAATGGTATGTCCAGTAGTGTGGCTTAGCTCCCAACGTGACTCTTTAAAGCACTCAGCTGCAGATGCCTCAGTATATACTTTCGCTTATTTCTGCGAGGTGCACTGAGTACAGCATCGCTCGTGAGGCCAGAAAATACAGGAGAATGAAACAGCTGGAGACCATGCTTGAAGCTCACTGGTGTGCCCGGAGTTAGGAAGACACATGGCTTGCCGTCAAGTAGGCTACCTAACGTTCCCAGGCAAATGTAGCTGAGCGGTTTAAGGGGTCACGTTGGGAGGTAAGTCACACGTTTACAGCGTCTAACGTAGGTTCGAATCCTGCTGCCTGCGATGTTATTTTTTTATATACTTTCGCTTGTTTCTGCAATATTAGGTTAAGTTAGGTAAGATTTGTCAGGAAATAGTGCACAAATTATTATTATTATTCTATACTCATCGTTCTGTCCATGTATATATATTAAGGATTGATAAAGCTTCCAGAGAGCGAAACGTTGCCTAAATAAAATATCCAAATTTTGCATATGTCGTAAATTACCTATAATGAGTGGGGATATATCTACTCCATTCATACTCTCAACTTTCTCTTTGTTTATCCTAGCTGTAAATTTAATTCTTACTTTTTAATAGTATATCTGTATGCTAAACTTAAGCCCAATCTTTGACATCAGATTTTTATTCCCTTTCGTGAAAGATGGGAAGGAGAGGGGTCCTCTGTGGAGGCAGGGGAGGGGGAGGAGAGGGAGCGTTAAGGGGGGAAAGGTAAAGGGGGAATTAAGGGGAAGGGGAGTGGAGAGGGAGAAGTGGCCATGGAGGAAGATTGAGGCCGTGGAGTAGTTATTTTAGTGGTGGGTGACTTGCGTCAAGGAGGGGAAGAGGTAGGGATGGAGGGAGGGGAGGAGGTAGGGTTGGAGGGAGGGGAAGAGGTAGGGATGGAGGGAGGGGAAGTGGTAGGGATGGAGAGAGGGGAACGGAAAGAGTGTTGTTTAATAGTTCTGAGGTTTTACCCCGGGTGAGTGGCGTGAGGGAGGGAGGGAGGGTGGGGTTGAGGGGTTCTCAAGGTCCACCTGCTACCCACGCTGACATTTCAATTAAGACTTAGTTGTTTTTAAGACTGAAATATAGTTTCTAAGACGGGTAAAATGTTGTGCATTTATTAGCTCTGTATCTCTCTTATTTTTCATGAAATTTGTTTTCAAGTGTGTATACGTATATGTGTATATATATATACATATATATATATATATATATATATATATATATATATATATATATATATATATATATATATATATAGATATATATATATATATATGCAAAACAACCACTCTGAAAGAATAGAGAAATTCCAAGCGCTTTCGTGACTACTCGCATTATCAAGGAACTATGAAAGTAAAGCATCCAAGGAAGCTATATAAGGGGTCTGGCCAGCACCTCACTATCAAATCCCACAACGGTTAAACACCTGACGCGCGCCGACCCAACTTGGATAGGTCCTTTGCACAACTCACCCACAAACTATTCTACCCAAGAAAATTTAAAAATTATTATTTGTCCAGTGTATTATTAAATTCTTCCCAAATTCTATTAATTATAAATGGATCTAATTTATATAAACCAAAGGATATATTCATATTATTGTCAAAACTGCTTTTTATGAAACAAGATTCAATTATATTCCTGTCGACCATGGACTTGCTTGATACTACTTTCTCAACTTTTTGAAAATCAATTGGATGGTTAAAATCTCTTACATGAATAAATAGAGCATTGGAATCTTGTCCAGTTCTAATGCTATATTTATGTTGTTTTAATCTTAGTTCGAGATTTTTACCAGTTTGACCGTAATAAACTTTATCGCAAATTTTACAAGGAATCTTATAGACACATCCATCAGCATTTTGGGGGAATTCTTTATCAAAAGTTTTTTTACTGTATCAAGATTTTTGAATACAACTTTAATATTAAAAGTCTTAAGAAGAGAAGGCATATCAACCAAGTTGGTTGGTTCTCCCTTACCATGAAAACTTGGTTGATATGCCTTCTCTTCTTAAGACTTTTAATATTAAAGTTGTATTCAAAAATCTTGATACAGTAAAAAAACTTTTGATAAAGAATTCCCCCCAAAATGCTGATGGATGTGTCTATAAGATTCCTTGTAAAATTTACGATAAAATTTATTACGGTCAAACTGGTAAAAATCTCGAACTAAGATTAAAACAACATAAATATAGAACATTAAAATGGTATAAAATACCGACAGGTTGTTAGGTAAGACACATATGCAACAGTTAGGTATCTTTATTTCGAAACGTTTCGCCTACACAGTAGGCTTCTTCAGTCGAGTACAGAAAAGTTGATAGAAGCAGAAGATACTTGAAGACGATGTAATCAGTCCATCACCCTTAAAGTTTTGAGGTGGTCAGTCCCTCAGTCTGGAGAAGAGCATTGTTCCATAGTATGAAACAATATGGAGATGAACTGACAGGATGGAGCCTTATATAGCGCCAGGAGGTGAGACGTAGGTCACTAGAAGAGGTAAGAACGCAGATGTTGGGAGGTCAGGTCCCTCTCAAATCCAGCCGTTCTCACTAGTAGAGGTTGTCGAAGTTGATTGCAGATCTGTACCAAGATACCCTTGTGTTTCAGTGTCTGACAGATTGAACATTAAAATGGTATAAAATACCGACAGGTTGTGTAGGCGAAACGTTTCGAAATAAAGATACCTAACTGTTGCATGTGTCTTACCTAACAACCTGTCGGTATTTTATACCATTTTAATGTTCAATCTGTCAGACACTGCAACACAAGGGTATCTTGGTACAGACCTGCAATCAACTTCGACAACCTCTACTAGTGAGAACGGCTGGATTTGAGAGGGACCTGACCTCCCAACATCTGCGTTCTTACCTCTTCTAGTGACCTACGTCTCACCTCCTGGCGCTATATAAGGCTCCATCCTGTCACTTCATCTCCATATTGTTTCATACTATGGAACAATGCTCTTCTCCAGACTGAGGGACTGACCACCTCAAAACTTTAAGGGTAATGGACTGATTACATCGTCTTCAAGTATCTTCTGCTTCTATCAACTTTTCTGTACTCGACTGAAGAAGCCTACTGTGTAGGCGAAACGTTTCGAAATAAAGATACCTAACTGTTGCATATGTGTCTTACCTAACAACCTGTCGGTATTTTATACCATTTTAATGTTCAATCTGTCAGACACTGCAACACAAGGGTATCTTGGTACAGACCTGCAATCAACTTCGACAACCTCTACTAGTGAGAACGGCTGGATTTGAGAGGGACCTGACCTCCCAACATCTGCGTTCTTACCTCTTCTAGTGACTTACGTCTCACCTCCTGGCGCTATATAAGGCTCCATCCTGTCACTTCATCTCCATATTGTTTCATACTATGGAACAATGCTCTTCTCCAGACTGAGGGACTGACCACCTCAAAACTTTAAGAGTGATGGACTGATTACATCGTCTTCAAGTATCTTCTGCTTCTATCAACTTTTCTGTACTCGACTGAAGAAGCCTACTGTGTAGGCGAAACGTTTCGAAATAAAGATACCTAACTGTTGCATATGTGTCTTACCTAACAACATAAGAGATTTTAACCATCCAATTGATTTTCAAAAAGTTGAGAAAGTAGTATCAAGCAAGTCCATGGTCGACAGGAATATAATTGAATCTTGTTTCATAAAAAGCAGTTTTGACAATAATATGAATATTTCCTTTGGTTTATATAAATTAGATCCATTTATAATTAATAGAATTTGGGAAGAATTTAATAATACACTGGACAAATAATAATTTTTAAAGTTTCTTGGGTAGAATAGTTTGTGGGTGAGTTGTGCAAAGGACCTATCCAAGTTGGGTCGGCGCGCGTCAGGTGTTTAACCGTTGTGGGATTTGATAGTGAGGTGCTGGCCAGACCCCTTATATAGCTTCCTTGAATGCTTTACTTTCATAGTTCCTTGATAATGTGAGTAGTCACGAAAGCGCTTGGAATTTCTCTATTCTTTCAGAGTGGTTGTTTTGCATATATATATATATATATATATATATATATATATATATATATATATATATATATATATATATATATATATATACATATATATATATACATACATATATATATATATATATATATATATATATATATATATATATATATATATATATATATATATATATATGTATATATATATATTATATATTATATATATATATATATATATATATATATATATATTATATATATATATATATATATATATATATATATATATATATATATATATATATATATTATATATATATTATATATTATATATTATATATTATATATTATATATATATATTATATTATATATATATATATATATATATATATATATATATATATATATATATATATATATATATATATATATATATATTTAATATATATATATACTGCTAATCACACAATGACGTGAAAATACATGACAGAAAGTCCAGCATTTTTAACAGACCTGGAAATAGTATCATTACGCCAGATCACGTGACCTCTTCAGCCGGAATAAATTATACACGAGTTAACTCTGGATGAGTAACACCTGACTCCAGTTGATGTGACCTAACTGTTGACATCCATTATTCTCACTACTTCCTACAACTTTATCCTTTAACCTTGAATTATGATAATTATTGGCTCAAAAACGACCTTTCCTGCTGAATAAATTAAAGTTTGGAAATGGTGTAATTACGATTAGGTTAGGTCCGGTAAAGTTTGTTAGGAAATAATTATTATTATAATCAAAAAGAAGCGCTAAGTCACAAGGGCTATACAGCGCTGTTAGGAAACAAGTCATATGATAACCTGCCTTTAGAGCTTCTGGTCATTTGACTGAGACCTTCCGCTGGCTTACCGGTCCATCCCTTTAAAAATTAGGGTTATAAGTTACTTAATTACGATGGACACGTCAATACGTCAGTTTTATATAATTATCAAATCTGAAAACCAGTTTGCAATTGTCGATTTTTTTTTGCGGTCAAACAATCAAGTACTTGACAGAATGCAGCAGTGCTTGTGCTCACAGTTCCAACATATCTCTTGTGTTCATACACAATACACAAATAACCCGCACATAGGAGAGGAGCTTGCGACGACGTTTCGGTCCAACTTGAACCATTTACAAAGTCACATTCACACTGTGACTTTGTAAATGGTCCAAGTCGGACCGAAACGTCGTCGTAAGCTCCTCTTTTCCTAGGTGCGGGTTATTTGTGTATTGTTCCAGTCACGGTATTGTGCCATTTTGTTGTTTATTCATACACAAGCTTGTTCAAACATCTTCCAGTATCTCCAACATATTCACCATTGTTATGTTGGGGAGAATTCATTAGCAGAGTTTTCTTATGCAGCTCCAAGACTGTCTCAACAGATTGTCACTGTCTGTTCAAAAGTCGGGAATCTGTTCATGCTTTCGTGTCTCAGTTATGATCATGACCACACTCTCACTTTTATGATTCTGACGATTATACTCTCATGCTTATGATCCTGATAATCATACTGTCAAGCTTAGTATAATGAACGGCACAAGTTACTTAAATTACAATACAAAATATGATGAGATGATTTGTCTTTCAAATAATATATGGAATTTGAAGGAAAGTTGAAACAAGAATAACAGAAAATAAAAGGTTTCAGGATTTGTTTGACATAGTATACTGCTGTCAAGACCATATTAAGGTAAAGAGGTGCTTTTTAACAGTAATTTTAAAGCGACTGAGAGATAGGGAACCTTTGATATCTAAAAAAAAAAAAAAAAGGTAATATTCAGGCAGAGTAAAGATTTTTTTAGCCTTTTATGCGCATTGAGTTTTTACACAAGTTGAGCAGGACACACGCGATTTCAAAGAGACTTGTGCGTCTTATGTCATGACTGTGCGGTCTGTTGCAGATATCAAGGAAAAGTTTCGTAGCAGGGTTTATATGAGAACTGGCTATCATACATATATATATATATATATATATATATATATATATATATATATATATATATATATATATATATATATATATATATATATATATATATATATTGAGTGAATGTTTGTTATGCTGAGTAAATTTAACTTCAAGAGTGGAGTCGTGTGTTATTTAGCGCTTGCTCAAGAGATCAGTTGAACAGCAACTTTTTATGGCGTTAATATTGGTTTCAGGTGATTTGCTGTAGCAGATCCCCAGGCACAAATATCATAGGTGAAGCAAGGATAGATTTGAGTAGCACAATGTAAACAGTGGTGTTTGAGATACATATACTCTGACTCTTACGATCCTGATGTCTACACTTACTCTTGATTATATATTCTGGTATTTCTTCTTTATCGTTTTTTGTGTTTTTATTGGTTTGGTATGCGAACACTTGTGAACCTCGACAATAGCAAAATCCCAAATTATTGAAAATTATTATTATTATTATTATTACGTCTGTTATTCCGGACATTACTTGCAAGGCAGTAAATTCACTGCTTTACGAAACTCATATATATACTTATAGAACTCTCAATCTTACAAACTTTCAACCTTACAACCTCACATTCTTGCAAGACTTAGTCTTACAGAAATATCAGCCTTAGAGAACTCAATCTTACAAAACTCCGTCTTATAGAGCTGTCAGTCTTACAGAAGTCTCAGTCATTTAGACCTTACAATCTTACAGAACTGTCTTAGAGAACTCAGTTTTAAAATGAGAGTTCTAAACAAGCAGTCTAGGAGAACTCAGTCTTTACAAACTAACAATCAAGTCTTACAGAAGTCTCAGTCTTACAGAACTCAAGTCTTACAGAAGTCTCAGTCTTACAGAACTCAAGTCTTACAGAAGTCTCAGTCTTACAGAACTCAAGTCTTACAGAAGTCTCAGTCTTACAGAACTCAAGTCTTACAGAAGTCTCAGTCTTACAGAACTCAAGTCTTACAGAAGTCTCAGTCTTACAGAACTCAGGTCTTAGAGAAGTCTCAGTCTTACAGAACTCAGGTCTTAGAGAAGTCTCAGTCTTACAGAACTCAGGTCTTAGAGAAGTCTCAGTCTTACAGAACTCAGGTCTTAGAGAAGTCTCAGTCTTACAGAACTCATGTCTTACAGAAGTCTCAGTCTTACAGAGCTCAAGCCTTAAGGAAGTTTCAGTCTTACAGAAGTCTCAGTCTTACAGAACTCATGTCTTACAGAAGCCTCAGTCTTACAGAACTCAAGCCTTAAGGAAGTTTGTCTTACAGAAGTCTCAGTCTTACAGAACTCATGTCTTACAGAAGTCTTAGTCTTACAAAACTCATGTCTTACAGAAATCTCAGTCTTACAGAACTCATGTCTTACAGAAGTCTCAGTCTTACAGAAGTCTCAGTCTTACAGAATTCAAGCCTTAAGGAAGTTTCAGTCTTAGAGAAGTCTCAGTCTTACAGAACTCAAGTCATATAACAACGTTGTTTGTGAAGATTATGGTGACGAGGAGTGTTCCTGGAGTCTGACTCAACAGGTAGTTGAGTGTCTGTTCTAACAGCTGCTGCTGCTGCTGCTGCCTCCATCGCTCCTCCTCACGTCTTAAATACCAGAAAATAAGGTTGACAAATACATGCAACATTGCTTGCAACCACAACACAATTCACGAATCATTCAACTCCTTGAGATGATCTGGATATTTTTTTCGTAGCGATAATTATTGTTTAATAAATTCTAGAGTCGGTTTTTTCTCGTTCAGTTTTCATTTTATTATCAACACTGAATCTATTTTAAAACCCCTAGCGCCCCTTCCCCCCAAAAAAACCGACCTAAGTCATTTATTGCAATTTACCATGTCTTCAGAAACCTTCTTCTGCAATATCTTACCATAGCACTAGTCGTAGCTGAGTTTCCTGTGGCCAGATGTACCTACGCAGGCAATAAAATCCACCTTGTTCAGTTTCCGGAGCAGAATTCTCTTTCTACGAATATTAAAAAAACAACAGATCTGTACACTAGATTGTGAAGCAGTCAGCGTCAGGAGGAGAGCGCACACAGCACACCCTCCCCTCACCACTACCACTCAACTACTGACTACTATACAGCTCAGGCTGCGCACGTGGGTCCCCATGTAGGGAGCGGGGCATGTGGGCCCCATGTAGGGAGCTGGGCGTGTGGGGTCCCTATGTATGGAGCGGGGCATGTGGGCCCCATGTAGGGAGCTTGGCGTGTGGGGTCCCTATGTATGGAGCGGGGCATGTGGGCCCCATGTAGGGAGCTGGGCGTGTGGGGTCCCTATGTATGGAGCGGGGCATGTGGGCCCCATGTAGGGAGCGGGGCATGTGGGCCCCATGTAGGGAGCAGGGCATGTGGGCCCCTATGTGGGGAGCGGGGCATGTGGGCCCCCATGTAGGGAGCGGGGCGTGTGGGGTCCCTATGTATGGAGCGGGGCATGTGGGCCCCATGTAGGGAGCGGGGCATGTGGGCCCCATGTAGGGAGCAGGGCATGTGGGCCCCTATGTGGGAGCGTGGCATGTGGGCCTCATGTAGGGAGCAGGGCATGTGGGCCCCTATGTGGGAGCGGGGCATGTGGGCCCCATGTAGGGAGCTGGGCGTGTGGGGTCCCTATGTATGGAGCGGGGCATGTGGGCCCCATGTAGGGAGCTGGGCGTGTGGGGTCCCTATGTATGGAGCGGGGCATGTGGGCCCCATGTAGGGAGCGGGGCATGTGGGCCCCATGTAGGGAGCAGGGCATGTGGGCTCCTATGTGGGGAGCGGGGCATGTGGGCCCCATGTAGGGAGCTGGGCGTGTGGGGTCCCTATGTATGGAGCGGGGCATGTGGGCCCCCATGTAGGGAGCGGGGCATGTGGGCCCCTATGTAGGGAGCGGGGCATGTGGGCCCCATGTAGGGAGCTGGGCGTGTGGGGTCCCTATGTATGGAGCGGGGCATGTGGGCCCCCATGTAGGGAGCGGGGCATGTGGGCCCCCTATGTAGGGAGCGGGGCATGTGGGCCCCATATAGGGAGCGGGGCGTGTGGGCCCCTATGTATGAAGCGAGGCATGTGGGCCCCATGTAGGGAGCGGGGCGTGTGGGCCCCTATGTATGGAGCGGGGCATGTGGGCCCCCATGTAGGGAGCGGGGCGTGTGGGCCCCCATGTAGGGAGCGGGGCGTGTGGGCCCCTATGTAGGGAGCGGGGCGTGTGGGCCCCTATGTAGGGAGCGGGGCATGTGGGCCCCCATGTAGGGAGCGGGGCGTGTGGGCCATGTAGGGAGCGGGGCATGTGGGCCCCATGTAGGGAGCGGGGCATGTGGGCCCCATGTAGGGAGCGGGGCATGTGGGCCCCCATGTAGGGAGCCGGACATGTGACCCCATGTAGCGAGTGAGGCACGTGAGCTCTCATGTAGGGAGTGGGGCATGTTGGTCCCCCATGTAGGGAGCGGGGCATGTTGGTCCCCTATGTAGGGACCCGGGACTCCCTACACCAGGGAGTAAATATATATAATATATATTTACACTGGGAACACTGAGTCAGGAGTGGCAAGGCAGTGGTCACTGCAGCTGTGATCCATCATGCTGCCATCACATGCACTCTTACAAGGTTTGCACTTTTTAAAAAAAAAAAAAAACAACGCAATTTGCAACATTTCGAGAATAAAATAACTAGCTGTTATGTGGATACCAACACAGTTCTGGCTGATGTATATATAGCTTGGTATTTCAAATGGATGGAATGACTATTTGCAACACTTAAATATTTCTTAATAATCCGAATTATTGTAGACTGTCAATCTGCAATTGAAATAACAATATATTTTGTAAATCGTTTGAAGTATTGTTTAAAAATAACATATTTTAGTGTTTAAATATTATGAAAATAATGAATATCGTTAATAGCATTTAAAACAGAAAAGACAACAAGAGATTATTAATAAAATAGTTTATTTAACACTGTGATGTTCTTGTGTATATGGGAGAGTTAGTTTTACGTCCTAAACTCCTAGATCTCTCTTACTGGTAAAGATGACTGACCACCACTGTTTATTCTGGGTTATAATTAAGGTTTCCTGAGTGATAAGAGTTAGTATTGTTTTGTGTTACTAAAGTTTCCTGACCCCCAGAGTTGCTACTGTATGTAAAGACACTCTACGAAGCAGCTGAGGAAGAATTTGTTAAAATCAGAGGTACTTAACATATCGACCAAGTGGTAATGTTTATATTATGGCCCGAACACTGCGTTTTGTAAGGACAGTCCAATGAATTGTGGACTTATTTTGTCTTGTCTCCCGAGGCGCACATCTACCAAATAACTGATGCAGCATATTGACGTCTGGTAAACCTAACAATAGCGTTTCGACACCTGAGTACTGAATCATTCAATACTCTGTACACCATGTACGTCAGGCCCGTATTGGAGTATGCAGCACCTGTGCCATGAGAAATAAGGTGGTCTGAGATTATGCATGTGTATTATTTAATATATATTTTTCCCACTAGACCTTCTAATGAAAGATAATAATTTTGCAGACCTGGTAATAAATAGTGAACTTCATGATTTCATAGGAGTGGTTACGGCCCCCTTACAAGACTCACATTTTTAACAGGTCTAAGAAGCTAATTTGGGCTAAAGGAGTCGAAGAGACTGATGAATCTGCGAATAATCTACGGATATAGCCCACCAACTTTCAGTTACTGTTTCACCGAACACGCTCTGACACAGACATGGGTGTCCCTCATCTTTGTGACATACATGCGCCCAAACATCGACATTCAGGACATCGCCAGAGTCCTCAGCTACACTAATATACCAATGTGCCTACTAGCTGACCTCAGCACCAGGAACACCAGCCTTCCTGAATAACAACCAACACCTTAGGCCCGGACTTCAACATCTGTTCTTACACACCATGAACAAGGAAAACCTAACGTTATCATCACGAAGAAGGCACTCTAACACCTTCAACACTCACTAAGACCTGGCCCTCTCACAGGATCTGTAGCTACATCTCCACCACAGTTCCATAGCTACAATCAGACTGATAAACTAGAATCCTACCAAGACCCTTGGCGGTATCTACCTTGGCATAGATGCCATGTATCTACGCCAAGGTAGATACATGGCGGTATCTACCCTGGCTGCGGTATCTACCAGCTGCATGCCTTTAGCATGCACATGCATTGAAGAGGTTATAGGCTACTAGATAATGCATATCAAGGATCGTTCAACGGCCGAATCACTTGTTGTTATAACATATTTGAGCCTCGAAACTCACTGATTCATGCAAGAACCTGTGCAGGCTTGATCCTCCGTCCTCTGAATGTCCCTCACCCAGCCCTTACATTCAGTGATCATAGTAGAGGCTCTAGAACGTTTACATTCCTTGATGAAAGGAATGAGAGCCACATTCCTCTTCCTTGGATCAAGCTTGAGTACTTTCAGTTCCCCAAGATGATTTATAATCCTTTAGTATTGACCCATTCTTCTTCATAATAATAATAATAATAATAATAATAATAATAATAATAATAATAATAATAATAATAATAATAATAATATTAATAATAATAATAATAATAATAATAATAATAATAATAATAACAATAATAATAATAATAATAATAATAAAAATAATAATAATAATAATAATAATAATAATAATAATAACAATAATAATAATAATAATAATAATAATAATAATAATAATAATATTATTATTATTATTATTATTATTATTATTATTATTATTATTATTATTATTATTATTATTATTATTATTATTAAGAATAATAATAATTATAGTGTAAATTTTAAGCATGCTATCACCAACGTCACTGAGCACCACTAACTTCACTGAAACTCTATCAACTTTGCAAAACCAACTCAATTTCACTCACTGTTCTCCTGTGATCGTGAAGACGAATAAGATACTTCTGTCTTCTATTCTTGTGACGATGATGACGAATTCCCAGATGAAGAGGCTTTCTTCCGTTTAGCTGCTGGTGGTGACAGTGATGGAGAAGACAAAATCCTCATCATTTCTCGCTATTTTGCTTCTCTCTCCAACTATTTAGCTGTTGGTGGTGATGGAGAAGCCAAAATCATTTCCATCATCCGTTGTTATGCTCGATGAATACCCTTACGGAAAGTTTGTCGTTTCTTTTTAGGTTTTTTAGATTTGGGTGGTTAAGATGATAAAGACGTTTTCTTCTTTTTAACTACTGGTGGTGATGTTGATGGAGAAGACAAATTCCTTTTGAATCTCCGTTTTTGTGGTGGGGGAACTGGCTTGTGTTTAGACGCAGGGACTTTCTTCTTAACTACTGAAGGCGGTGGTGTTCGGGAAGACAAAATCCTTCTTCTATCCTGCCTCTGTAGTGGCGTACTACGGTATAGTACTCTAACTTATCTTCCTTTACGAGTTTGTGGAGAACAAGACGTCGCACTTTCAGACGAAGATGAAGGCAGTGGTAGTACGCGAGATGGTTTCATTTTCTTAACTGAAGACGAACGAGAGAATAAGCTTTTCTTTACTGGTGGTGATTCTTTCACTAGACGAGCTTTATTTAAACGTTTTGTAAGCCTCTTAACTTTCCGCAATGCTTTTTTGTCTGGTGAGTGCCCCAGACGAAGAGTAAGTCTGCGTACCCACGAAGACCACGCCCTAGGAAGACCAGTTTCATCAATATCATCGATTTCTTGTCTCTTGAAGTCACCACCACCGTTATTAGTGCCACCACTGTTGTTGTTGTCGACACAACCGCTTTTGTTGTCGGCACCACTGCTGTTGTTGTCGACACAACCGCTTTTGTTGTCGGCACCACTGCTGTTGCTGTTTTTCTCTTTACCTTCTGGCGATGGTGGTGGAGACGATATCATGTATTGAGTTTAAGATGAATAAAGTACTGTTTCCTCTGCTGGTGATAATGAAGAATTTGATTTATTCTTAGTTTCTGGGGATGGGAATATTGGCGATAACATTAAATTACGGAAACTGTTGTTTGCTGGTGCTTATTCTGTTGGTGGAGAAGACTTCATACATTGAGGTAAAGATGAAGAAGACGCCATCTTTTTTGCTTCTGTTAGTGGAGAAGTATATTGAGGTGAAGATGATGTCATCTTTTTTGCTTCTGTTGGTGGAGAAGTATATTGAGGTGAAGATGAAGAAGATGTCATCTTTTTTACTTCTGTTGGTGGAGAAGTGTTCATATACTGAGGTGAAGAAGGTGCTTTCTTCTTACCTTCTGACGATGATGGTGGTGGAGACGATATCATCTATTGAATTTAAGACGAATAAAATATTTTCTCCTCTGCTGGTGATGATGACGAATCTGAAGAGGTTTTCTGTCGCTTTGTTGGTGGTGCTTGAGGACTGTGGAAAGACGAAGAAGGAAAATCCTTCCGCTTCAGGTTCGAGAGTTATGGCAAAAATAGTTTTAGCTTCTATATCGGTTGTGATAGTTGCGGTATACGTTTGCTACTCGACTGAGTGTTCGACTGTATAGTGAGATGAGACTAGGGGGATATATCCATCATTTAACACTCTGAGTTTTCAGGACTTTGGGAAGGTGGCGTAGATGACACTTTGGTTTCTCTCCACGCATGTGCTTATGTGACCATACAAGATGTGGTTTTCCTGTTCTTTTATGTGGGTGAACGCTTAAACCACAGTAAAGAGGTCTACTCTGGTACTAATACAGTAAATTCAATTTTCCTTTTCAACCTACATTCCCTTTCTACAATATCTATCAGATCTTATACGGTAGGCCTACTCTGTGGATCCTTTAACTGCGATGCCTAGATCCACTCAATCACTTTTTCACTGAATAAGTTTTTTGGAAAAGAGTTCCAGAGTGCTCCGAGGCTGAACACTTCACTGGCCTCAGAGCACGGCTTGCCCTAGCGTACCTCAGGAGCAAACCAGAAATGATTCTCGGTAAACATTTTTCTGTCGAAAGATTCTCCTATTCTGCTGGCCAAACCAAAATCAATAAGAGTCACTCTTGCAGATTTTTCGTCTATGCAAATATTATCTGCCTTGATGTCATTGTGAAGGTAATTATTCCGGATGAGACTTCTCACTATTGTGTGTACGCTCAACATTATCTTGCATGTCGCTTCATATCGTTCCTGCAGAGTGGTACCTGATGATACCATATTTGAGTAGTATTTAATTAACGTTTGGCCGGCGTACATGGTCACCATCTGTTGTCTTTCTTCACAGAGGCCTAGCAATTACTACACACCTGACACTCTAGCCAGATTTGCCAGCGTGCAGCACTCCTTAACCATATTATAGCGACTCGAGTCCTTTTTGGGCATTGATCCTTCTTGAAATTCTCTCGTAAAGGTTTTAACCACCAAGGGTAGTGTATCTCTGCTTCTGAGAAGATGACATGTACCATACGACCCTGTACACAACTCTGTGACCTCAGCATCCTCAAACAGAATATCCATGCTCTTCCCACTAATGATATTCAACATATGAGTCTCATATAAATCTAATTTAGGCATGCGACTCATTTTCGAATTAAATATGTGAGACGAGATAAACAAGATTAAGTGTTTTAGTTAGCGAAGACAGAGGCGAGGTAAAATTAACTATCTAATATCACTTAATTAGTGAAATTAGAAATAAAATAAAGTGGAAAGTGACTTGGTAACTCTTGCTTTCTTGTGTGAGACATGAAGCTGTGTAACACTTATAATGATCATATTTGCAAGTATTAAGTGCTATATTAAAGAGTAATTGTCAAGTATACTGTTAAGTTTTAAGTGTACTGCTAAGTACACTGTAGTGCACTGAAGTTTAAAGCATACTGTTAAGTAAACTTTTAAGTGTACAGGTCAGTAAAGTGTTAAGTGTATTAAGTTTGTCTTCTATACTTTTAAGTTTATGTTAAAGTGTTAACTATACTACTAAATGAAGTGTTAAATGAAGCTTGAAGTAATGAATGAAGTGTATCTTACAAGTGTAGTTCACAGTTCAGTAGTGTAGTTCACAGTTCATTAGTGTAGTTCACAGGTCAGTAGTGTAGTTCACAGTTCAGTAGTGTAGTTCACAGGTCAGTAGTGTAGTTCACAGGTCAGTAGTGTAGTTCACAGTTCAGTAGTGTAGTTCACAGTTCAGTAGTGTAGTTCACAGTTCAGTAGTGTAGTTCACAGGTCAGTAGTGTAGTTCACAGGTCAGTAGTGTAGTTCACAGTTCAGTAGTGTAGTTCACAGGTCAGTAGTGTAGTTCACAGGTCAGTAGTGTAGTTCACAGTTCAGTAGTGTAGTTCACAGTTCAGTAGTGTAGTTCACAGTTCAGTGGTGTAGTGCACAGTTCAGTAGTGTAGTGCACAGTTCAGTAGTGTAGTGCACAGTTCAGTAGTGTAGTGCACAGTTCAGTAGTGTAGTTCACAGGTCAGTAGTGTAGTTCACAGTTCAGTAGTGTAGTTCACAGTTCAGTAGTGTAGTTCACAGTTCAGTAGTGTAGTTCACAGTTCAGTAGTGTAGTTCACAGTTCAGTAGTGTAGTGCACAGTTCAGTAGTGTAGTTCACAGTTCAGTAGTGTAGTTCACAGGTCAGTAGTGTAGTTCACAGTTCAGTAGTGTAGTTCACAGTTCAGTAGTGTAGTTCACAGTTCAGTAGTGTAGTTCACAGGTCAGTAGTGTAGTTCACAGTTCAGTAGTGTAGTTCACAGGTCAGTAGTGTAGTTCACAGGTCAGTAGTGTAGTTCACAGTTCAGTAGTGTAGTTCACAGTTCAGTAGTGTAGTTCACAGTTCAGTGGTGTAGTGCACAGTTCAGTAGTGTAGTGCACAGTTCAGTAGTGTAGTGCACAGTTCAGTAGTGTAGTTCACAGTTCAGTAGTGTAGTTCACAGGTCAGTAGTGTAGTTCACAGTTCAGTAGTGTAGTTCACAGTTCAGTAGTGTAGTTCACAGTTCAGTAGTGTAGTTCACAGTTCAGTAGTGTAGTGCACAGTTCAGTAGTGTAGTTCACAGTTCAGTAGTGTAGTGCACAGTTCAGTAGTGTAGTGCACAGTTCAGTATTGTAGTGCACAGTTCAGTAGTGTAGTGCACAGTTCAGTAGTGTAGTTCACAGTTCAGTAGTGTAGTGCACAGTTCAGTAGTGCAGTTCACAGTTCAGTATTGTAGTGCACAGTTCAGTAGTGTAGTGCACAGTTCAGTAGTGTAGTTCACAGTTCAGTATTGTAGTGCACAGTTCAGTAGTGTAGTGCACAGTTCAGTAGTGTAGTTCACAGTTCAGTAGTGTAGTGCACAGTTCAGTAGTGTAGTTCACAGTTCAGTAGTGTAGTGCACAGTTCAGTAGTGTAGTTCACAGTTCAGTATTGTAGTGCACAGTTCAGTAGTGTAGTTCACAGTTCAGTAGTGTAGTTCACAGTTCAGTAGTGTAGTGCACAGTTCAGTAGTGTAGTTCACAGTTCAGTATTGTAGTGCACAGTTCAGTAGTGTAGTGCACAGTTCAGTAGTGTAGTGCACCTGCTAGAAACACTAGAGAAACAACAGACACCAAGAAGTACAGAGCCATCAACCTGCTAGAAACACTAGAGAAACAACAGACACCAAGAAGTACAGAGCCATCAACCTGCTAGAAACACTAGAGAAACAACAGACACCAAGAAGTACAGAGCCATCAACCTGCTAGAAACACTAGAGAAACAACAGACACCAAGAAGTACAGAGCCATCAACCTGCTAGAAACACTAGAGAAACAACAGACACCAAGAAGTACAGAGCCATCAACCTGCTAGAAACACTAGAGAAACAACAGACACCAAGAAGTACAGAGCCATCAACCTGCTAGAAACACTAGAGAAACAACAGACACCAAGAAGTACAGAGCCATCAACCTGCTAGAAACACTAGAGAAACAACAGACACCAAGAAGTACAGAGCCATCAACCTGCTAGAAACACTAGAGAAACAACAAACACCAAGAAGTACAGAGCCATCAACCTGCTAGAAACACTAGAGAAACAACAAACACCAAGAAGTACAGAGCCATCAACCTGCTAGAAACACTAGAGAAACAACAGACACCAAGAAGTACAGAGCCATCAACCTGCTAGAAACACTAGAGAAACAACAAACACCAAGAAGTACAGAGCCATCAACCTGCTAGAAACACTAGAGAAACAACAAACACCAAGAAGTACAGAGCCATCAACCTGCTAGAAACACTAGAGAAACAACAAACACCAAGAAGTACAGAGCCATCAACCTGCTAGAAACACTAGAGAAACAACAGACACCAAGAAGTACAGAGCCATCAACCTGCTAGAAACACTAGAGAAACAACAGACACCAAGAAGTACAGAGCCATCAACCTGCTAGAAACACTAGAGAAACAACAAACACCAAGAAGTACAGAGCCATCAACCTGCTAGAAACACTAGAGAAACAACAGACACCAAGAAGTACAGAGCCATCAACCTGCTAGAAACACTAGAGAAACAACAAACACCAAGAAGTACAGAGCCATCAACCTGCTAGAAACACTAGAGAAACAACAGACACCAAGAAGTACAGAGCCATCAACCTGCTAGAAACACTAGAGAAACAACAGACACTAAGAACTAACAACAAAGTCACTGACAAACAAACTGGCAACACAGGCAAGAAACCGACACAACTTACACTGAATATCTTCGTAAACTACCTAAATATTACCAGAGGTTAGAGGACACTGGATGCTGCACATTTGGTGACCATGCAACGACCCAGTTAACTTCTTGTTATAACTTATTTGAGTCTTGGAACTCATGGATTCATGCAAGAACTTTTGCAGACTTGATCCTCCGTCCTATTAATGTCCCTCACCCAGCCCTAACATTCACTGATCTATTAATATCCCTCACCCAGCCCTAACATTGACTGATCTCAGTCGAGGCTCCAGAACGCTTACATTCCTTGATGAGTGTCGCTCTCCCCTCTTTCTTGGATCAGACCTGATTACTCTCAACTCCTCAGGTGATGAATCATCTCTTCGTGTTGGGCCATTCTCCTTAATAATAATAATAATAATAATAATAATAATAATAATAATAATAATAATAATAATAATAATAATAATAATAATAATAATAATAATAATAATAATACTCTGATCCATCACTACTCTGATCCATCACTACTCTGATCCATCACTACTCTGATCCATCACTACTCTGATCCATCACTACTCTGATCCATCACTACTCTGATCCATCAACTACTCTGATCCATCAATACTCTGATCCATCACTACTCTGATCCATCACTACTCTGATCCATCACTACTCTGATCCATCACTACTCTGATCCATCACTACTCTGATCCATCAACTACTCTGATCCATCAACTACTCTGATCCATCAACTACTCTGATCCATCAACTACTCTGATCCATCACTACTCTGATCCATCACTACTCTGATCCATCAACTACTCTGATCCATCAACTACTCTGATCCATCACTACTCTGATCCATCACTACTCTGATCCATCAACTACTCTGATCCATCACTACTCTGATCCATCACTACTCTGATCCATCAACTACTCTGATCCATCAACTACTCTGATCCATCAACTACGCTGATCCATCACCTCACTCACACCTCTCCACTCACTCACTGCTATCTTCTTCAAGATGGGGCTAAGCCTTTCTCTTCAGTTTTCTGGGTCCCGAGAAAAGAGGTGGAGACATTTTATTTTTCTTCGCCTTAAAAGGTGATGGTGATGGTGAAGACAAAAGCCTTTTTGTGCCCTACTGTTGTAGTTTGGGTACTGACTTACGGGAATTCAAAGAAGACTATTTCTTCTGAACTGGTAAAGGAGAAGACATATATTCAGGTGAAGATGACAGTTTCTTCTGACCTGGTGGTGGAGAAAACATCATATATTCAGGTGATGACAGTTTCTTCTGACCTGGTGGTGGAGAAGATATATATTCAGATGATGACAGTTTCTTCTGACCTGGTGGTGGAGAATACATCATATATTCAGGTGATGACAGTTTCTTCTGACCTGGTGGTGGAGAATACATCATATATTCAGGTGATGACAGTTTCTTCTGACCTGGTGGTGGAGAAGATATATATTCAGATGATGACAGTTTCTTCTGACCTGGTGGTGGAGAAGATATATATTCAGATGATGACAGTTTCTTCTGACCTGGTGGTGGAGAATACATCATATATTCAGGTGATGACAGTTTCTTCTGACCTGGTGGTGGAGAAAATATCATATATTCAGGTGATGACAGTTTCTTCTGACCTGGTGGTGGAGAATACATCATATATTCAGGTGATGACAGTTTCTTCTGACCTGGTGATGGAGAAAATATCATATATTCAGGTGATGACAGTTTCTTCTGACCTGGTGATGGAGAAGACATATAATGAGGTGAAGGCGATAACTGTACTATCGTCTTTTCTCCTGATGATGATGATGATGATGATGATGATGACGAGGAGGAGGAGAAGAAGGAGGAGGAGGAGGAGGAGAAGGATAATGAGGAGGGGGAGGATAATGAGAAGGATAATGAGGCGAAGGAGGAGTAGGAGGGTGTTGAACAGAATCCGAGATAAGATTATATCCAGTAATGTGGTCTGATGAGCATAACTACACCGCTGCTTGAAGAACTCGAAGATGAAGACACTTTCTTCTTAACTTCTAGCGATGGAGAAGACATCTCTGAAGACGTAGACGAAGAAACTTTCTTCTCAGATTGTGGTGATAGAGAAATCATATCTTGGGAAGAGAACAAAGAAGTCATCATATCTTGATGTGAAGATGAAGACACCTTCTTATCTTCTGGTGATGATACTGATGAGGATGATAGTGCTTCTGGTGGTGGTGAAGTTAAGGAAGCCATTTTTTTACTCTTCACTTCTGGTGATAGGGATGGAGAAGACAAAGGTCTTTTTAAGCCCTCCTTCCGTGCTGGAAGTCTTTGCTTCCGGGAAGCCAAAGACCTGTTTTGTCTCTTTCTTGGCGGTGCTGGAGGACTGGGGGAAGACGAAGAAGAAATGATCTTTCTCTTCCGTTCCTTTGGTTAAAACAAAGGTGCCTTTGTCTTCTTTTTCCGTTTTTTTGGTTTTGGCTGTATAAGTATATCAGTGAATGGGTCCAAGGACTCTAAATACCACTCTGGAGACGGTGTCCTGCGATAATCACAGGAGGAGGATGAATTCCTCCAGTGATCTTCTGCGGGTTCAAGAACAGGTGAAGAGGACGAACACACTAAGTTTAAGTTCCTCTCCCACCACTCATGCGATGCTGTGATAGTAGGTGACTTGGTCCTCTTGATCTATTCTGGGGATGAGGACTTTCGCTACTTAGGAATTCTTTTCGTCAACCTGTGTCTCCTTGGTGGTGATAGTGAAGATGATGATGTAGACCTCGGTATAGACAGCCTTTACTCTGGCATTTCATATTTCATTCTATTTTCCAACCGCTTTATTTATCTTTCGAGAATCGCTATTAGATCTTAGTTGGTAGGCCTCCTCTGCGCATCCTTCAACTGCGAAGTCTAGATCCACTCATTCACTTTTTTACTAAATATGGTTTTTGGGAAAGTGTTCCAGAGTGCTCCGAGGCTGAACACTTCACTGGCCTCAGTGCACGGCTTGCCCTGGCGTACCTCAGGAGCAAACCAGAAATGATTTTCGGCGAACATGCTGGTATTCATTGCTTCTCCTACTTTGGTGGCCAAACCAAAATCAATTAAAGTCACTTTTCCAGTGTTCTGGCATACGCAGATATTATCTTCTTTAATATCATTGTTCACGTATCCCCTGCTGATGACTTCTACCACTGTTTTGTGTAAGTTTAACATTATCTTGCGTACTGTTTCCCTTCGTTCCCTCAGAGAAGCACCTGATGATACCATATTTAAGTAATATTTCCCTAACGTTTGGCCGGCGTACATGGTCACCATCTGTTATCGTTCAATACAGGAGCCTAACAATTTCTACACACCTGGCACTCCATCCAATACTGATAGAACCATTGCCTCATACATCATACTGTAACAACTTAAATCTTTTGGGAGTCCTGGTCTCCAGATAAATTCCCTTAAAAAAGATTTTACCACCAAGTCAGGCATACCATTATTTTAGAGAAGATGGCATGTGGTGATCGTCCCTGCACGCAATTCCAAAACTTCAGCATCCTTGAAGAGATTATCCATTGTCTGACAACTAAACACCTTGACCATAGGGTTCTGGGGGGGACTTTTCAGAGACTCGTCGCAATTCATTTCCGATTCATTATCCGTATTTATTTATTTTTACATCATACACTTAGTTTCAGCGTAAATAATAAATTATTTGAAAGCTTGTCTAAGTGATAAAAGACGTGAGACAACAAAGGAGAGGTAAACTTAATTATCTAAGATGACTTAATTAGTGAAGTTAGAAATAACACAAAGTGGAAAGTGACTTGGTAACTCTTGCTTTCCTGTGTGAGATGTGAAGCTGTGAAACACTTATAATGATCATATTTGTAAGTGTTAAGTGTTATATTAAAGAGTAATTGTCAAGTATACTGTAAAGGTTTAAGTGTACTGCTAAGTAAAGTTTTAAGTGTTAAGTTTGTGTTAAAGTGTTAACTATACTACTAAGTGAAGTGTTAAATGAAGCTTGAAATAATTAATGAAGTGTATCTTACAAGTGTAGTTCACAGTTCATTAGTGTAGTTCACAGGTCAGTAGTGTAGTTCACAGTTCAGTAGTGTAGTTCACAGTTCAGTAGTGTAGTTCACAGTTCAGTAGTGTAGTTCACAGTTCAGTAGTGTAGTTCACAGTTCAGTAGTGTAGTGCACAGTTCAGTAGTATAGTTCACAGTTCAGTAGTATAGTTCACAGTTCAGTAGTATAGTTCACAGTTCAGTAGTATAGTTCACAGTTCAGTAGTATAGTTCACAGTTCAGTAGTATAGTTCACAGTTCAGTAGTGTAGTTCACAGTTCAGTAGTGTAGTTCACAGTTCAGTAGTGTAGTTCACAGTTCAGTAGTATAGTTCACAGTTCAGTAGTGTAGTGCACAGTTCAGTAGTATAGTTCACAGTTCAGTAGTGTAGTTCACAGTTCAGTAGTATAGTTCACAGTTCAGTAGTGTAGTTCACAGTTCAGTAGTATAGTTCACAGTTCAGTAGTATAGTTCACATTCAGTAGTGTAGTGCACAGTTCAGTAGTGTAGCTCACAGTTCAGTAGCGTAGTTCACAGTTCAGTAGTGTAGTTCACAGTTCAGTAGTGCAGTGCACAGTTCAGTAGTGTAGTGCACAGTTCAGTAGTGTAGTTCACAGTCAGTAGTGTAGTTCACAGTTCAGTAGTGTAGTTCACAGTCAGTAGTGTAGTTCACAGTTCAGTAGTGTAGTTCACAGTTCAGTAGTGTAGTTCACAGTTCAGTAGTGTAGTACACAGTTCAGTAGTGTATTCACAGTTCAGTAGCGTAGTTCACAGTTCAGTAGTGTAGTTCACAGTTCAGTAGTGTAGTGCACAGTTCAGTAGTGTAGTGCACAGTTCAGTAGTGTAGTTCACAGTTCAGTATTGTAGTTCACAGTTCAGTAGTGTAGTTCACAGTTCAGTAGTGTAGTTCACAGTTCAGTAGTGTAGTTCACAGTTCAGTAGTGTAGTTCACAGTTCAGTAGTGTAGTGCACAGTTCAGTAGTGTAGTTCACAGTTCAGTAGTGTAGTTCACAGTTCAGTAGTGTAGTTCACAGTTCAGTAGTGTAGTTCACAGTTCAGTAGTGTAGTTCACAGTTCAGTAGTGTAGTTCACAGTTCAGTAGTGTAGTTCACAGTTCAGTAGTGTAGTTTACAGTTCAGTAGTGTAGTTCACAGTTCAGTAGTGTAGATCACAGTTCAGTAGTGTAGTTCACAGTTCAGTAGTGTAGTTCACAGTTCAGTAGTGTAGTTTCACAGTTCAGTAGTGTAGTTCACAGTTCAGTAGTGTAGTTCACAGTTCAGTAGTGTAGTTCACAGTTCAGTAGTGTAGTGCACAGTTCAGTAGTGTAGTTTCAGTAGTGTAGTTCACAGTTCAGTAGTGTAGTTCACAGTTCAGTAGTGTAGTGCACAGTTCAGTAGTGTAGTGCACAGTTCAGTAGTGTAGTTCACAGTTCAGTAGTTCAGTAGTGTAGTTCACAGTTCAGTAGTGTAGTTCACAGTCAGTGTAGTGCAGTTCACAGTTCAGTAGTGTAATTCACAGTTCAGTTCAGTAGTGTAGTTTCACAGTTCAGTAGTGTTCAGTAGCACAGTTCAGTAGTGTAGTTCACAGCACAGTTCAGTAGTGTAGTTCACAGTTCAGTAGTGTAGTTCACAGTTCACAGTTCAGTAGTGTAGTGCACAGTTCAGTAGTGTAGTTCACAGTTCAGTAGTGTAGTGCACAGTTCAGTAGTGTAGTTCACAGTTCAGTAGTGTAGTTCACAGTTCAGTAGTGTAGTGCACAGTTCAGTAGTGTAATTCACAGTTCAGTAGTGTAGTTCACAGTTCAGTAGTGTAGTTCACGGTTCAGTAATGTTCAGTAGTGTAGTTCACAGTTCAGTAGTGTAGTTCACAGTTCAGTAGTGTAGTGTAGTAGCAGTGCACAGTTCAGTAGTGTAGTTCACAGTTCAGTAGTGTAGTTCACAGTTCAGTAGTGTAGTTCACAGTTCAGTAGTGTAGTGCACAGTTCAGTAGTGTAGTGCACAGTTCAGTAGTGTAGTTCACAGTTCAGTCGTGTAGTGCACAGTTCAGTAGTGTAGTGCACAGTTCACAGTTCAGTAGTGTAGTTCACAGTTCAGTAGTGTAGTTCACAGTTCAGTAGTGTAGTTCACAGTTCACAGTAGTAGTGTAGTTCACAGTTCAGTCGTGTAGTTCACAGTTCAGTAGTGTAGTGCACAGGTCAGTAGTGTAGTTCACAGTTCAGTAGTGTAGTTCACAGTTCAGTAGTGTAGTTCACAGTTCAGTAGTGTAGTTCACAGTTCAGTAGTGTAGTTCACAGTTCAGTAGTGTAGTTCACAGTTCAGTAGTGTAGTTCACCGTTCAGTAGTGTAGTTCACAGTTCAGTAGCGTAGTTCACAGTTCAGTAGTCAGTAGTAGTGTAGTGCACAGTTCAGTAGTGTAGTTCGCAGTTCAGTAGTGTAGTGCACAGTTCAGTAGTGTAGTGTTCAGTAGTGTAGTTCACAGTTCAGTAGTGTAGTGCACAGTTCAGTAGTGTTCAGTAGTGTAGTTCACAGTTCAGTAGTGTAGTTCACAGTTCAGTAGTGTAGTTCACAGTAGTAGTGTAGTTCACAGTTCAGTAGTGTAATTCACAGTTCAGTAGTATAGTTCACAGTTCAGTAGTGTAGTTCACAGTTCAGTATTGTAGTTCACAGTTCAGTAGTGTAGTGCACAGTTCAGTAGTGTAGTTCACAGTTCACAGTTCAGTAGTGTAGTGCACAGTTCAGTAGTGTAGTTCACAGTTCACTATTGTAGTTCACAGTTCAGTAGTGTAGTGCACAGTTCAGTAGTGTAGTGCACAGTTCAGTAGTGTAGTTCACAGTTAAGTATAGTAGTTCGCAGTTCAGTAGTGTAGTGCACAGTTCAGTAGTGTAGTGCACAGTTCACAGTTCAGTAGTGTAGTTCACAGTTCAGTAGTGTAGTTCACAGTTCAGTAGTGTAGTTCACAGTTCAGTAGTGTAGTTCACAGTTCACACAGTTCAGTAGTGTAGTTCACAGTTCAGTAGTGTAGTTCACAGTTCAGTAGTGTAGTTCACAGTTCAGTAGTGTAGTTCACAGTTCAGTAGTGTTCAGTAGTGTAGTGCACAGTTCAGTAGTGTAGTGCACAGTTCAGTAGTGTAGTGCACAGTTCAGTAGTGTAGTTCACAGTTCAGTAGTGTAGTTCACAGTTCAGTAGTGTAGTGCACAGTTCAGTAGTGTAATTCACAGTTCAGTAGTGTAATTCACAGTTCAGAAGTATAGTTCACAGTTCATTAGTGTAGTGCACAGTTCAGTAGTGTAGTTCACAGTTCAGTAGTGTAGTGCACAGTTCAGTAGTGAAGTTCACAGTTCAGTAGTGTAGTTCACAGTTCAGTAGTGTAGTGCACAGTTCAGTAGTATAATTCACAGTTCAGTAGTGTAATTCACAGTTCAGTAGTATAGTTCACAGTTCAGTAGTGTAGTGCACAGTTCAGTAGTGTAGTTCACAGTTCAGTAGTGTAGTTCACAGTTCAGTAGTGTAATTCACAGTTCAGTAGTGTAGTTCACAGTTCAGTAGTGTAGTTCACAGTTCAGTAGTGTAGTGCACAGTTCAGTAGTGTAGTTCACAGTTCAGTAGCGTAGTGCACAGTTCAGTAGTGTAGTTCACAGTTCAGTAGTGTAGTTCACAGTTCAGTAGTGTAGTGCACAGTTCAGTAGTGTAGTTCACAGTTCAGTAGTGTAGTTCACAGTTCAGTAGTGTAGTGCACAGTTCAGTAGTGTAGTGCACAGTTCAGTAGTGTAGTTCACAGTTCAGTAGCGTAGTGCACAGTTCAGTAGTGTAGTTCACAGTTCAGTAGTGTAGTGCACAGTTCAGTAGTGTAGTGCACAGTTCAGTAGTGTAGTTCACAGTTCAGTAGTGTAGAGCACAGTTCAGTAGTGTAGTTCTCAGTTCAGTAGTGTAGTTCACAGTTCAGTAGTGTAGTGCACAGTTCAGTAGTGTAGTTCACAGTTCAGTAGTGTAGTGCACAGTTCAGTAGTGTAGTTCACAGTTCAGTAGTGTAGTTCACAGTTCAGTAGTGTAGTTCACAGTTCAGTAGTGTAGTTCACAGTTCAGTAGTGTAGTTCACAGTTCAGTAGTGTAGTGCACAGTTCAGTAGTGTAGTTCACAGTTCATTAGTGTAGTTCACAGTTCAGAAGTGTAGTGCACAGTTCAGTAGTGTTTGTAGTGCACAGTTCAGTAGTGTAGTTCACAGTTCAGTAGTGTAGTTCACAGTTCAGTAGTGTAGTTCACAGTTCAGTAGTGTAGTTCACAGTTCAGTAGTGTAGTGCACAGTTCAGTAGTGTAGTTCACAGTTCAGTAGTGTAGAGCACAGTTCAGTAGTGTAGTTCACAGTTCAGTCGTGAAGTTCACAGTTCAGTAGTGTAGTTCACAGTTCAGTAGTGTAGTTCACAGTTAAGTAGTGTAGTTCACAGTTCAGTAGTGTAGTGCACAATTCAGTAGTGTAGTTCACAGTTCAGTAGTGTAGTTCACAGTTCAGTAGTGTAGTGCACAGTTCAGTAGTGTAGTGCACAGTTCAGTAGTGTAGTGCACAGTTCAGTAGTGTAGTTCACAGTTCAGTAGTTTAGTAGTGTAGTAGCACAGTTCAGTAGTGTAGTGCACAGTTCAGTAGTGTAGTTCACTGTTCAGTAGTGTAGTTCACAGTTCAGTAGTGTAGTGCACAGTTCAGTAGTGTAGTTCACAGTTCAGTAGTGTAGTTCACAGTTCAGTAGTGTAGTTCACAGTTCAGTAGTGTAGTGCACAGTTCAGTAGTGTAGTTCACAGTTCAGTAGTGTAGTGCACAGTTCAGTAGTGTAGTTCACAGTTCAGTAGTGTAGTTCACAGTTCAGTAGTGTAGTGCACAGTTCAGTAGTGTAGTTCACAGTTCAGTATTGCAGTGCACAGTTCAGTAGTGTAGTGCACAGTTCAGTAGTGTAGTTCACAGTTCAGTAGTTTAGTTCACAGTTCAGTAGTGTAGTGCACAGTTCAGTAGTGTAGTGCACAGTTCAGTAATGTAGTTCACAGTTCAGTAGTGCAGTTCACAGTTCAGTAGTGTAGTGCACAGTTCAATATTGTAGTGCACAGTTCAGTAGTGTAGTGCACAGTTCAGTAGTGTAGTTCACAGTTCAGTAGTGTAGTGCACAGTTCAGTAGTGAAGTGCACAGTTCAGTAGTGTAGTGCACAGTTCAGTAGTGTAGTTCACAGTTCAGTAGTGTAGTTCACAGTTCAGTAGTGTAGTGCACAGTTCATTAGTGTAGTTCACAGTTCAGTAGTCAGTATTGTAGTTCACAGTTCATTAGTGTAGTTCACAGTTCAGTAGTGTAGTGCACAGTTCAGTAGTGTAGTTCACAGTTCAGTAGTGTAGTGCACAGTTCAGTAGTGTAGTTCACAGTTCAGTAGTGTAGTTCACAGTTCAGTAGTGTAGTGCACAGTTCAGTAGTGTAGTTCACAGTTCAGTAGTGCAGTGCACAGTTCAGTAGTGTAGTGCACAGTTCAGTAGTGTAGTTCACAGTTCAGTAGTTTAGTTCACAGTTCAGTAGTGTAGTGCACAGTTCAGTAGTGTAGTTCACAGTTCAGTAGTGTAGTGCACAGTTCAGTAGTGAAGTTCACAGTTCAGTAGTGTAGTTCACAGTTCAGTAGTGTAGTGCACAGTTCAGTAGTATAATTCACAGTTCAGTAGTGTAATTCACAGTTCAGTAGTATAGTTCACAGTTCAGTAGTGTAGTGCACAGTTCAGTAGTGTAGTTCACAGTTCAGTAGTGTAGTTCACAGTTCAGTAGTGTAGTTCACAGTTCAGTAGTGTAGTTCACAGTTCAGTAGTGTAGTTCACAGTTCAGTAGTGTAGTGCACAGTTCAGTAGTGTAGTTCACAGTTCAGTAGTGTAGTGCACAGTTCAGTAGTGTAGTTCACAGTTCAGTAGTGTAGTTCACAGTTCAGTAGTGTAGTGCACAGTTCAGTAGTGTAGTTCACAGTTCAGTAGTGTAGTTCACAGTTCAGTAGTGTAGTGCACAGTTCAGTAGTGTAGTGCACAGTTCAGTAGTGAAGTTCACAGTTCAGTAGCGTAGTGCACAGTTCAGTAGTGTAGTTCACAGTTCAGTAGTGTAGTGCACAGTTCAGTAGTGTAGTGCACAGTTCAGTAGTGTAGTTCACAGTTCAGTAGTGTAGTGCACAGTTCAGTAGTGTAGTTCACAGTTCAGTAGTGTAGTTCACAGTTCAGTAGTGTAGTGCACAGTTCAGTAGTGTAGTTCACAGTTCAGTAGTGTAGTGCACAGTTCAGTAGTGTAGTTCACAGTTCAGTAGTGTAGTTCACAGTTCAGTAGTGTAGTTCACAGTTCAGTAGTGTAGTTCACAGTTCAGTAGTGTAGTTCACAGTTCAGTAGTGTAGTTCACAGTTCAGTAGTGTAGTGCACAGTTCAGTAGTGTAGTTCACAGTTCAGTAGTGTAGTTCACAGTTCAGAAGTGTAGTTCACAGTTCAGTAGTGTTTGTAGTGCACAGTTCAGTAGTGTAGTTCACAGTTCAGAAGTGTAGTTCACAGTTCAGTAGCGTAGTGCACAGTTCAGTAGTGTAGTTCACAGTTCAGTAGTGCAGTTCACAGTTCAGTAGTGTAGTGCACAGTTCAGTAGTGTTGTTCACAGTTCAGTAGTGTAGTGCACAGTTCAGTAGTGTAGTGCACAGTTCAGTAGTGTAGTTCACAGTTCAGTAGTGTAGTTCACAGTTCAGTAGTGCAGTGCACAGTTCAGTAATGTAGTGCACAGTTCAGCAGTGTAGTGCACAGTTCAGTAGTATAGTTCACAGTTCAGTAGTGTAGTGCACAGTTCAGTAGTGTAGTTCAAAGTTCAGTAGTGTAGTGCACAGTTCAGTAGTGTAGTGCACAGTTCAGTAGTATAGTTCACAGTTCAGTAGTGTAGTGCACAGTTCAGTAGTGTAGTTCAAAGTTCAGTAGTGTAGTGCACAGTTCAGTAGCATAGTTCACAGTTCAGTACTATAGTTCACAGTTCAGTAGTATAGTTCACAGTTCAATAGTATAGTTCACAGTTCAGTAGTGTAGTGCACAGTTCAGTAGTATAGTTCACAGATCAGTAGTACAGTTCACAGTTCAATAGTGTAGTGCACAGTTCAGTAGTATAGTTCACAGTTCAGTAGTATAGTTCACAGTTCAGTAGTGAAGTGCACAGTTCAGTAGTGTAGTGCACAGTTCAGTAGTGTAGTTCACTGTTCAGTAGTGTAGTTCACAGTTCAGTAGTGTAGTGCACAGTTCAGTAGTGTAATTCACAGCTCAGTAGTGTAGTTCACAGTTCATTAGTGTAGTTCACAGTTCAGTAGTGTAGTGCACAGTTCAGTAGTGTAGTTCACAGTTCAGTAGTGTAGTGCACAGTTCAGTAGTGTAGTTCACAGTTCAGTAGTGTAGTTCACAGTTCAGTAGTGTAGTGCACAGTTCAGTAGTGTAGTTCACAGTTCAGTAGTGCAGTGCACAGTTCAGTAGTGTAGTGCACAGTTCAGTAGTGTAGTTCACAGTTCAGTAGTTTAGTTCACAGTACAGTAGTGTAGTGCACAGTTCAGTAGTGTAGTGCACAGTTCAGTAGTGTAGTGCACAGTTCAGTAGTGAAGTTCACAGTTCAGTAGTGTAGTTCACAGTTCAGTAGTGTAGTGCACAGTTCAGTAGTATAATTCACAGTTCAGTAGTGTAATTCACAGTTCAGTAGTATAGTTCACAGTTCAGTAGTGTAGTGCACAGTTCAGTAGTGTAGTTCACAGTTCAGTAGTGTAGTTCACAGTTCAGTAGTGTAATTCACAGTTCAGTAGTATAGTTCACAGTTCAGTAGTGTAGTTCACAGTTCAGTAGTGTAGTGCACAGTTCAGTAGTGTAGTTCACAGTTCAGTAGCGTAGTGCACAGTTCAGTAGTGTAGTTCACAGTTCAGTAGTGTAGTTCACAGTTCAGTAGTGTAGTTCACAGTTCAGTAGTGTAGTTCACAGTTCAGTAGTGTAGTGCACAGTTCAGTAGTGTAGTGCACAGTTCAGTAGTGTAGTTCACAGTTCAGTAGCGTAGTGCACAGTTCAGTAGTGTAGTTCACAGTTCAGTAGTGTAGTGCACAGTTCAGTAGTGTAGTGCACAGTTCAGTAGTGTAGTTCACAGTTCAGTAGTGTAGAGCACAGTTCAGTAGTGTAGTTCTCAGTTCAGTAGTGTAGTTCACAGTTCAGTAGTGTAGTGCACAGTTCAGTAGTGTAGTTCACAGTTCAGTAGTGTAGTGCACAGTTCAGTAGTGTAGTTCACAGTTCAGTAGTGTAGTTCACAGTTCAGTAGTGTAGTTCACAGTTCAGTAGTGTAGTTCACAGTTCAGTAGCGTAGTTCACAGTTCAGTAGTGTAGTGCACAGTTCAGTAGTGTAGTTCACAGTTCATTAGTGTAGTTCACAGTTCAGAAGTGTAGTGCACAGTTCAGTAGTGTTTGTAGTGCACAGTTAAGTAGTGTAGTTCACAGTTCAGTAGTGTAGTTCACAGTTCAGTAGTGTAGTTCACAGTTCAGTAGTGTAGTTCACAGTTCAGTAGTGTAGTGCACAGTTCAGTAGTGTAGTTCACAGTTCAGTAGTGTAGTGCACAGTTCTGTAGTGTAGTTCACAGTGCAGTGGTGAAGTTCACAGTTCAGTAGTGTAGTTCACAGTTCAGTAGTGTAGAGCACAGTTTAGTAGTGTAGTTCACAGTTCAGTAGTGTAGTGCACAATTCAGTAGTGTAGTTCACAGTTCAGTAGTGTAGTTCACAGTTCAGTAGTGTAGTGCACAGTTCAGTAGTGTAGTGCACAGTTCAGTAGTGTAGTGCACAGTTCAGTAGTGTAGTTCACAGTTCAGTAGTGTAGAGCACAGTTCAGTAGTGTAGTGCACAGTTCAGTAGTGTAGTTCACTGTTCAGTAGTGTAGTTCACAGTTCAGTAGTGTAGTGCACAGTTCAGTAGTGTAATTCACAGTTCAGTAGTGTAGTTCACAGTTCAGTAGTGTAGTTCACAGTTCAGTAGTGTAGTGCACAGTTCAGTAGTGTAGTTCACAGTTCAGTAGTGTAGTGCACAGTTCAGTAGTGTAGTTCACAGTTCAGTAGTGTAGTTCACAGTTCAGTAGTGTAGTGCACAGTTCAGTAGTGTAGTTCACAGTTCAGTATTGCAGTGCACAGTTCAGTAGTGTAGTGCACAGTTCAGTATTGTAGTTCACAGTTCAGTAGTTTAGTTCACAGTTCAGTAGTGTAGTGCACAGTTCAGTAGTGTAGTGCACAGTTCAGTAATGTAGTTCACAGTTCAGTAGTGCAGTTCACAGTTCAGTAGTGTAGTGCACAGTTCAATATTGTAGTGCACAGTTCAGTAGTGTAGTGCACAGTTCAGTAGTGTAGTTCACAGTTCAGTAGTGTAGTGCACAGTTCAGTAGTGAAGTGCACAGTTCAGTAGTGTAGTGCACAGTTCAGTAGTGTAGTTCACTGTTCAGTAGTGTAGTTCACAGTTCAGTAGTGTAGTGCACAGTTCAGTAGTGTAATTCACAGCTCAGTAGCTCAGTAATGTAGTTCACAGTTCATTAGTGTAGTTCACAGTTCAGTAGTGTAGTGCACAGTTCAGTAGTGTAGTTCACAGTTCAGTAGTGTAGTGCACAGTTCAGTAGTGTAGTTCACAGTTCAGTAGTGTAGTTCACAGTTCAGTAGTGTAGTGCACAGTTCAGTAGTGTAGTTCACAGTTCAGTAGTGCAGTGCACAGTTCAGTAGTGTAGTGCACAGTTCAGTAGTGTAGTTCACAGTTCAGTAGTTTAGTTCACAGTTCAGTAGTGTAGTGCACAGTTCAGTAGTGTAGTTCACAGTTCAGTAGTGTAGTGCACAGTTCAGTAGTGAAATTCACAGTTCAGTAGTGTAGTTCACAGTTCAGTAGTGTAGTGCACAGTTCAGTAGTATAATTCACAGTTCAGTAGTGTAATTCACAGTTCAGTAGTATAGTTCACAGTTCAGTAGTGTAGTGCACAGTTCAGTAGTGTAGTTCACAGTTCAGTAGTGTAGTTCACAGTCCAGTAGTGTAATTCACAGTTCAGTAGTGTAGTTCACAGTTCAGTAGTGTAGTTCACAGTTCAGTAGTGTAGTGCACAGTTCAGTAGTGTAGTTCACAGTTCAGTAGCGTAGTGCACAGTTCAGTAGTGTAGTTCACAGTTCAGTAGTGTAGTTCACAGTTCAGTAGTGTAGTGCACAGTTCAGTAGTGTAGTTCACAGTTCAGTAGTGTAGTTCTCAGTTCAGTAGTGTAGTGCACAGTTCAGTAGTGTAGTGCACAGTTCAGTAGTGAAGTTCACAGTTCAGTAGCGTAGTGCACAGTTCAGTAGTGTAGTTCACAGTTCAGTAGTGTAGTGCACACTTCAGTAGTGTAGTGCACAGTTCAGTAGTGTAGTTCACAGTTCAGTAGTGTAGTGCACAGTTCAGTAGTGTAGTTCACAGTTCAGTAGTGTAGTTCACAGTTCAGTAGTGTAGTGCACAGTTCAGTAATGTAGTTCACAGTTCAGTAGTGTAGTGCACAGTTCAGTAGTGTAGTTCACATTTCAGTAGTGTAGTTCACAGTTCAGTAGTGTAGTTCACAGTTCAGTAGTGTAGTTCACAGTTCAGTAGTGTAGTTCACAGTTCAGTAGTGTAGTTCACAGTTCAGTAGTGTAGTGCACAGTTCAGTAGTGTAGTTCACAGTTCATTAGTGTAGTTCACAGTTCAGAAGTGTAGTGCACAGTTCAGTAGTGTTTGTAGTGCACAGTTCAGTAGTGTAGTTCACAGTTCAGTAGTGTAGTTCACAGATCACTAGTGTAGTTCACAGTTCAGTAGTGTAGTTCACAGTTCAGTAGTGTTGTTCACAGTTCAGTAGTGTAGTGCACAGTTCAGTAGTGTAGTGCACAGTTCAGTAGTGTAGTTCACAGTTCAGTAGTGTAGTTCACAGTTCAGTAGTGCAGTGCACAGTTCAGTAATGTAGTGCACAGTTCAGCAGTGTAGTGCACAGTTCAGTAGTATAGTTCACAGTTCAGTAGTGTAGTGCACAGTTCAGTAGTGTAGTTCAAAGTTCAGTAGTGTAGTGCACAGTTCAGTAGTGTAGTGCACAGTTCAGTAGTATAGTTCACAGTTCAGTAGTGTAGTGCACAGTTCAGTAGTGTAGTTCAAAGTTCAGTAGTGTAGTGCACAGTTCAGTAGCATAGTTCACAGTTCAGTACTATAGTTCACAGTTCAGTAGTATAGTTCACAGTTCAATAGTATAGTTCACAGTTCAGTAGTGTAGTGCACAGTTCAGTAGTATAGTTCACAGATCAGTAGTACAGTTCACAGTTCAATAGTGTAGTGCACAGTTCAGTAGTATAGTTCACAGTTCAGTAGTATAGTTCACAGTTCAGTAGTATATTCACAGTTCAGTAGTATAGTTCACAGCTCATTAGTGTAGTGCCCAGTTCAGTAGTGTAGTTCACAGTTCAGTAGTGTAGTTCACAGTTCAGTAGTGTAGCTCACAGTTCAATACTGTAGTGCACAGTTCAGTAGTGTAGTACACAGTTCAGTAGTGTAGTGCACAGTTCAGTAGTGTAGTTCACAGTTCAGTAGTGTAGTTCACAGTTCAGTAGTGTAGTTCACGGTTCAGTAATGTAGTTCACAGTTCAGTAGTGTAGTTCACAGTTCAGTAGTGTAGTTCACAGATCAGTAGTGTAGTTCACAGTTCAGTAGTGTAGTTCACAGTTCAGTAGTGTAGTTCACAGTTCAGTAGTGTAGTGCACAGTTCAGTAGTGTAGTTCACAGTTCAGTAGTGTAGTTCACAGTTCAGTAGTGTAGTTCACAGTTCAGTAGTGTGGTGCACAGTTCAGAAGTATAGTTCACAGTTCAGTAGTATAGTTCACAGTTCAGTAGTATAGTTCACAGTTCAGTAGTATAGTTCACAGTTCAGTAGTGTAGTTCACAGTTCAGTAGTGTAGTGCACAGTTCAGAAGTATAGTTCACAGTTCAGTAGTATAGTTCACAGTTCAGTAGTATAGTTCACAGTTCAGTAGTATAGTTCACAGTTCAGTAGTGTAGTGCACAGTTCAGTAGTGTAGTTCACAGTTCAGTAGTGTAGTTCACAGTTCAGTAGTGTAGTTCACAGTTCAGTAGTGTAGTGCACAGTTCAGTAGTGTAGTTCACAGTTCAGTAGTGTAGTTCACAGTTCAGTAGTGTAGTGCACAGTTCATTAGTGTAGTTCACAGTTCAGTAGTGTAGTTCACAGTTCAGTAGTGTAGTTCACGGTTCAGTAATGTAGTTCACAGTTCAGTAGTGTAGTTCACAGTTCAGTAGTGTAGTTGACAGATCAGTAGTGTAGTTCACAGTTCAGTAGTGTAGTTCACAGTTCAGTAGTGTAGTGCACAGTTCAGTAGTGTAGTTCACAGTTCAGTAGTGTAGTTCACAGTTCAGTAGTGTAGTGCACAGTTCAGTAGTGTAGTGCACAGTTCAGTAGTGTAGTGCACAGTTCAGTAGTGTAGTTCACAGTTCAGTAGTGTAGTTCACAGTTCAGTAGTGTAGTGCACAGTTCAGTAGTGTAGTGCACAGTTCAGTAGTGTAGTTCACAGTTCAGTAGTGTAGTTCACAGTTCAGTAGTGTAGTGCACAGTTCAGTAGTGTAGTGCACAGTTCAGTAGTGTAGTTCACAGTTCAGTAGTGTAGTTCACAGTTCAGTAGTGTAGTGCACAGTTCAGTAGTGTAGTGCACAGTTCAGTAGTGTAGTTCACAGTTCAGTAGTGTAGTTCACAGTTCAGTAGTGTAGTGCACAGTTCAGTAGTGTAGTGTACAGTTCAGTAGTGTAGTGCACAGTTCAGTAGTGTAGTTCACAGTTCAGTAGTGTAGTTCACAGTTCAGTAGTGTAGTGCACAGTTCAGTAGTGTAGTGCACAGTTCAGTAGTGTAGTTCACAGTTCAGTAGTGTAGTTCACAGTTCAGTAGTGTAGTGCACAGTTCAGTAGTGTAGTGCACAGTTCAGTAGTGTAGTTCACAGTTCAGTAGTGTAGTTCACCGTTCAGTAGTGTAGTTCACGGTTCAGTAATGTAGTTCACAGTTCAGTAGTGTAGTTCACAGTTCAGTAGTGTAGTTCACAGATCAGTAGTGTAGTTCACAGTTCAGTAGTGTAGTTCACAGTTCAGTAGTGTAGTGCACAGTTCAGTAGTGTAGTTCACAGTTCAGTAGTGTAGTTCACAGTTCAGTAGTAAAGTTCACAGTTCAGTAGTATAGTTCACAGTTCAGTAGTATAGTTCACAGTTCAGTAGTATAGTTCACAGTTCAGTAGTGTAGTGCACAGTTCAGAAGTATAGTTCACAGTTCAGTAGTATAGTTCACAGTTCAGTAGTATAGTTCACAGTTCAGTAGTATAGTTCACAGTTCAGTAGTGTAGTGCACAGTTCAGTAGTGTAGTTCACAGTTCAGTAGTGTAGTTCACAGTTCAGTAGTGTAGTGCACAGTTCAGTAGTGTAGTGCACAGTTCAGTAGTGTAGTTCACAGTTCATTAGTGTAGTTCACAGTTCAGTAGTGTAGTTCACAGTTCAGTAGTGTAGTTCACTGTTCAGTAGTGTAGTTCACAGTTCAGTAGTGTAGTGCACAGTTCAGTAGTGTAGTGCACAGTTCAGTAGTGTAGTGCACAGTTCAGTAGTGTAGTTCACAGTTCAGAAGTGTAGTGCACAGTTCAGTAGTGTAGTGCACAGTTCAGTAGTATAGTGCACTGTTCAGCAGTACTTGCAGTGCACTGTTCAGTAATATAGTGCACTGTTCAACAGTACTTGCAGTGCACAGTTCAGTAGTATAGTGTACTGTTCAACAGTACTTGCAGTGCACTGTTCAGTAGTATAGTGCACTGTTCAACAGTATTTGCAGTGCACAGTTCAGTAGTATAGTGCACTGTTCAACAGTACTTGCAGTGCACTGTTCAGTAGTATAGTGCACTGTTCAACAGTACTTGCAGTGCACTGTTCAGTAGTATAGTGCACTGTTCAACAGTACTTGCAGTGCACAGTTCAGTAGTATAGTGTACTGTTCAACAGTACTTGCAGTGCACTGTTCAGTAGTATAGTGCACTGTTCAACAGTACTTGCAGTGCACAGTTCAGTAGTATAGTGCACTGTTCAACAGTACTTGCAGTGCACTGTTCAGTAGTATAGTGCACTGTTCAACAGTGCTTGCAGTGCACAGTTCAGTAGTATAGTGTACTGTTCAACAGTATTTGCAGTGCACAGTTCAGTATTACAGTGCACTGTTCAACAGTGCTTGCAGTGCACTGTTCAGTAGTATAGTGCACTGTTCAACAGTACTTGCAGTGCACTGTTCAGTAGTATAGTGCACTATTCAACAGTACTTGCAGTGCACTGTTCAGTAGTATAGTGCACTGTTCAACAGTACTTGCAGTGCACTGTTCAGTAGTATAGTGCACTGTTCAACAGTACTTGCAGTGCACTGTTCAGTAGTATAGTGCACTGTTCAACAGTACTTGCAGTGCACTGTTCAGTAGTATAGTGCACTGTTCAACAGTACTTGCAGTGCACTGTTCAGTAGTATAGTGCACTGTTCAACAGTACTTGCAGTGCACTGTTCAGTAGTATAGTGCACTGTTCAGTAGTATAGTGCACTGTTCAACAGTACTTGCAGTGCACTGTTCAGTAGTATAGTGCACTGTTCAACAGTACTTGCAGTGCACTGTTCAGTAGTATAGTGCACTGTTCAACAGTACTTGCAGTGCACTGTTCAGTAGTATAGTGCACTGTTCGACAGTACTTGCATTGCACAGTTCAGTAGTATAGTGTACTGTTCAACAGTACTTGCAGTGCACTGTTCAGTAGTATAGTGTACTGTTCAACAGTACTTGCAGTGCACTGTTCAGTAGTATAGTGCACTGTTCAACAGTACTTGCAGTGCACTGTTCAGTAGTATAGTGCACTGTTCAACAATACTTGCAGTGCACTGTTCAGTAGTATAGTGCACTGTTCAACAGTACTTGCAGTGCACAGTTCAGTAGTATAGTGTACTGTTCAACAGTACTTGCAGTGCACTGTTCAGTAGTATAGTGCACTGTTCAACAGTACTTGCAGTGCACTGTTCAGTAGTATAGTGCACTGTTCAACAGTACTTGCAGTGCACTGTTCAGTAGTATAGTGCACTGTTCAACAGTACTTGCAGTGCACTGTTCAGTAGTATAGTGCACTGTTCAACAGTACTTGCAGTGCACTGTTCAGTAGTATAGTGCACTGTTCAACAGTACTTGCAGTGCACTGTTCAGTAGTATAGTGCACTGTTCAACAGTACTTGCAGTGCACTGTTCAGTAGTATAGTGCACTGTTCAACAGTACTTGCAGTGCACTGTTCAGTAGTATAGTGCACTGTTCAACAGTACTTGCAGTGCACTGTTCAGTAGTACAGTGCAATGTTCAACAGTGCTTGCAGTGCACTGTTCAGTAGTACAGATTGGCTTATATATGGTCACAGGCGAGGAAGTATTTATATCACTGATACTGAAAGACGAGACTTCATGTTCATTATAACAACTGATATGACGGTACTTTCACCTCTCCAGGTCACTCATCAGGCGCTTGTCGTTTTTATGGCTGAAAGAGTAAGGACAACGAAGACGGTAAAAAAAACACGTATCAAAACACTGCAAATTGGAAAACAAGATACACAAAAATATACATAGCCAACTAGCAGAAAAGATTTTAAGTCATTTTCTTTAGAAATTAACTGTCTTTCGTGTCATCAAAGGTAATCAGTCCCTAGGGACTGATTACCTTTGCGACTGAGAAACATGTTTATACTATCATTTACTAAATGCACGATAGAACTAGGACTAAGGAAAAGATGCAAAGGGAAAAACAATAAAAAATATCTGAAAATTTTGATTCTGAAAAAGACAGTTTAACTTCACGGATAAAAAGATTTGAAACGAATTGAAAATGTGATTTAATTATGTATATTGTTAATATTTGGATTACCAGAAGAAGTAGTTTAAAAACCGGTTGAATAAATATGTAAGTGTTTACCGGCGTTTGATTTTTTATGCATAGCTGTGTGTATGTTTATATAGATTTGTATACCTTTGTATAGGTTTTTATACCTTTGTATAGGTTTTTATACCTTTGTATAGGTTTGTATAGCTTTGTATAACATGCAATACTGAAAGGAATGGCGGCGTTACCACCAGACTGCTGGAGAATATTGTGAAGGTTCTCAGCGAGTGAGGGATGATCCACTGGCCACCTGACACCTACCACCTGACACCTACCACCTGACACCCACCACCTGACACCTACCACCTGACACCCACCACCTGACACCTACCACCTGGCACCCACCACCTGACACCTACCACCTGACACCTACCACCTGGCACCCACCACCTGACACCTACCACCTGACACCTACCACCTGGCACCCACCACCTGACACCCACTACCTGACACCCACTACCTGACACCCACTACCTGACACTCACCACCTGACACCCACTACCTGACACCCACTACCTGACACACACTACCTGACACCCACTACCTGACACCCACTACCTGACACTCACCACCTGACACCCACTACCTGACACCCACTACCTGACACCCACTACCTGACACCCACTACCTGACACCCACTACCTGACACCCACTACCTGACACTCACCACCTGACACTCAACCAAATGACACCCACCACCTGACACTCAACCAGATGACACCCACCACCTGACACTCAACCAGATGACACCCACCACCTGACACTCAACCAGATGACACCCACCACCTGACACTCAACCAGATGACACCCACCACCTGACACAGCAGCGTACTGACAGAGTTTACCTATACATGTGGAAAATTTTGAATTTTCCTAAATTCAGCATGTGTAAATTTGAATAATATAATAAATGTGTATTGAAATGTAATGCTGATTTGACTCTTCAAAAAATTTTGTGTGAAGGAGGGTGTGCAGCGGCCGCGGAGGAATACGGAGGGACACCAATTATGTTTTGCCAGCACTGGTTGTCGTCTACCTGCAGGTTATTGTCGTGGAAAATTCAATTAATAATCTGGCGTCATTGAGGCCAAATTAGGGTGTTTTAGGCTGAGTTTGTAATAGGAACCCGTATTAATGTCTCCTGCTGAAGAATTGGGACAGGGAATTTGCGGGACCTCCAGAATTACGCGTGGATGATGGAAGATAGGAAGACTAGTCATTACTCACACAGGGAAGTGTGCCATTAGTCCTTCCATTTAGATTTCTCACTGTCCAATGTAGAATTTTATTTGTAAGGCAGGCGTTGTGGTGTGATCCATTTACAGCAATTAAATGGTAAGTGGTAATATGAATTTCTTTTTTAATAGCACCATTATAATTTATGTACAATAATTATATTCTGTGTACCCAATAAGCCAAGTCATATACAGTCCACATTATTTTTTAATTTATCATTATTGGTATTAATGTTTAATATTGCAATTTTATTTTAGATTAGGTCTAGCTTTTTGTGAAAGTAGTGATGGAGTGGGCATCGAGGGAGTTACAGTTCTACGACCTACTATGACTAAGTCCCACTTATCTCGCTCAAATTACTTGCACGTAATAATTCAGGTAAACCTGTAAACCTCATGCAGATAATTTCCCACAACACTGTTGTTTAATAACTCGGAGTTAAAGAACAACAAGGCACAATACCGTGGCTAGAATGATATACAAATACCCTGCACATAGGAGAGAGAGAAGCTTATTACGACGTTTTGGTCCAACTTGGACCATTTATGTGCAGGTTATTTGTGCATTGAACTTATAGTTTTAACTGTTAGATGATTGTTAGATGATTAGCATTTTAATAACTCGGGAACGTGTTGACGGGAATTGTTTCCCGTAGCTCGATTGCTAGCACACTCAGCTCATGTACTGAGGTCCCGGGGTCGATCCCCGGTACGGGTGGTAACATTAAGACGAGTTTCCTTAAGACACCTGCTGTCCATGTTCACCTAGCAGTAAAATAGGTACTAGGGTGTTATTTGACTGGTGTGGGTCGCATCCTGGGACAAAATTGACCTAATTTTCCCAAAATGTTCTGTATAACAAGCGGCTTTGATGCCAGCTAGGCCTGTATACCTTGTACATGTACTTGTAGAATTAAATATTATTATTATTATTATTATGATTATTATTATTATGATTATTTAGGTTCCTAGGCTCAACTGAAGGCGAATCAGGGATCGATCACCTGGTGGTGAGAGTAGAGGAAGAGAGAGGTAGGGAGAGGAGAGACCATCACTCCATCTGAGATCATATATACCCAGGATGACTCGAGTATGGAACACATTCGTACAGCATAATGTTGTCAACGAGATAAAGTCAGTTGATCAAATGAAAATGCTGGCCCACAGATGGCTGCAACTTCATCCTGTTCCCTACTTGTATGTCTCATAACAATAAAAATGCTTTCAAATGAGCTGATGTAGGTAACAGCTCTTAGCTTGCCAATAAAGTTAGGAATCCTTAACCTGTAAATAGCTTGTCAATAAAGCTAGGGATCCTTAACCTTGTCAAACCCTGTGTAAAAAAAGAAGGGGGGGAGGGGGAAGGTAAGAGAAGTGAAGAGAGTAGAGGGGAGATTGTGGCAGCTTCGTGTGAATGAAAGTCTCTAGCTTCACTGTATTGTGTACCTTACTGAACATGTCGTATCTGTACTCCACACTCACCACCCTGTCCCTTCACCAACCCATCACTACCCTGCCCCGTCACTATCCTATCCCATCACCACCCTGCCCTATCACCACCCCTTCCCAACATAACATTCCCCCTTCCCATCACCACCCCATCCCTGAAGACAGTTGTGAAATTTTTTTAAATAATTTCCTAAATGTAGAATATAAATGAATAATATAATGTGTAATAAAATATGATACTGATTTGACCTTTTCGAGAAATTTCGAGTGAGGGGGGGAGGTAGAACAGCTGCTGAGTGACGCCGGGGGGGGAGACACTATATTGAATTTAATATGTGAACACTGGACCGAGTTGTGCAATGTGATCAGGCATTCTTGAAGGTCAACTAGGGTTTTTCAGCCTGAATTTGTAATTAGGAACCCGTGTTAATGCTTTCTGTTGCAGAATTGGGATAGGAAATTTACAGGACCTCAAGAATTATGTGTGGATGACAGAAGATAAGTGATGTAAACATTACTCACAGGGAAGTGCACCATTAGTCCTTGCATTTAAATCTCTAGCTGGCCAGTGTAGGCTCTAGGTGTTAGGCAGGTGTTGTGGTGTGATCCATCTACAGTAATTAAATGGTAAAGTATTAATACCAATTATATTTTGTGTACCCAGCAAGCCTAATTGCATACAGTTCACAACTTTAATTTACCAGAGCAGCTGGTTTTATATTATAATTATTAATTTAATGTCAGGCCTAGCTTTTTGTGGGAGTGGTAGGGAGTGGGCAGTGAGGGAGTTACAGTTCAGCAGCCTGCTGTGACTTAAGTCCCACTTACCTCACCCAAATTACTTGCACAGGGGGAACTGAATGATAGTTCTAGGCCTTTCGTGTTGCAATCAACACATCCTCAGGAGCTTGCAGTGTTACAGAAAAGAGGAGGATGTCCTAGCAGATACGATCACAGGAAAAGCCTTTGCCACAGCGAAGGTGTTTCCATGGTCTGGAGCTGAACTCTTCTCCAGGCTGAGGGACTGACCACCTCAAATGCTTTTCTCTGAGGTTGATGGACTGATTACACCAGCTTTATTTCATTGCTACCACTCCTCCTCCCTTGGTATTTGACTGAAGAAGCCTACTGCATAGGCGAAACGTTTCATCAATAAAGATACCTAGCTGCTGCACATGTCTTGATCTGTACTCAGTTACTGGTCTTCTTTCCTTTCCCCTAATCAGACTGTTTGATAAACTTCTTGAATTTTCGTAAAATATTGCCGAATTTTACATTTCCTTAACAACGTAGCAGCTGCGAAAGTAGGCTCTTTCTTTTGCGATTTCTACGAGGATAAACATATCGAAAATAATAGAGAAACACTGTCGTAGGCCTACTGGTCTATGCTAGGAAGGTCTTCCTAACACCCAACTATTCCTTTCACATATTTCTCTAATTTATTTTAAAACTACACAACAAAAGTTGAAGTTAGTTGTTAGAGTGACTGACAGGGGAGTGTCGTTACTCAGTCCACCGTCAGTGTCAGGGAGAGTAGTGACAGTGTCAGGGAGAGTAGCGACAGTGTCAGGTAGCTACAATATCAGGGAGAGTAACGACATTGTCAGGTAGAGTAGTGACAGTGACAGGTAGAGTAGTGACAGTGACAGGTAGAGTAGCGACAGTGTCAGGTAGAGTAGCGACAGTGACAGGTAAAGTAGCGACAGTGACAGGTAAAGTAGCGACAGTGACAGGTAGAGTAGCGACAGTGTCAGGTAGAGTAGCGACAGTGACAGGTAGAGTAGCGACAGTGACAGGTAAAGTAGCGACAGTGACAGGTAGAGTAGCGACAGTGTCAGGTAGAGTAGCGACAGTGACAGGTAGAGTAGCGACAGTGTCAGGTAGAGTAGCGACAGTGACAGGTAGAGTAGCGACAGTGTCAGGTAGAGTAGCGACAGTGACAGGTAGAGTAGCGACAGTGTCAGGTAAAGTAGCGACAGTGACAGGTAGAGTAGCGACAGTGACAGGTAGAGTAGCGACAGTGTCAGGTAGAGTAGCGACAGTGACAGGTAGAGTAGCGACAGTGTCAGGTAGAGTAGCGACAGTGTCAGGTAGAGTAGCGACAGTGTCAGGTAGAGTAGCGACAGTGACAGGTAGAGTAGCGACAGTGTCAGGTAGAGTAGCGACAGTGTCAGGTAGAGTAGCGACAGTGTCAGGTAGAGTAGCGACAGTGACAGGTAGAGTAGCGACAGTGTCAGGTAGAGTAGCGACAGTGACAGGTAGAGTAGCGACAGTGACAGGTAGAGTAGCGACAGTGACAGGTAGAGTAGCGACAGTGACAGGTAGAGTAGCGACAGTGACAGGTAGAGTAGCGACAGTGACAGTCACAGTAGCGACAGTGACAGTCACAGTAGCGACAGTGACAGGTAGAGTAGCGACAGTGTCAGGTAGAGTAGCGACAGTGACAGTCACAGTAGCGACAGTGTCAGGTAGAGTAGCGACAGTGACAGGTAGAGTAGCGACAGTGTCAGGTAGAGTAGCGACAGTGTCAGGTAGAGTAGCGACAGTGTCAGGTAGAGTAACGACATTGTCAGGTAGAGTAGCGACAGTGTCAGGTAGAGTAGCGACAGTGTCAGGTAGAGTAGCGACAGTGTCAGGTAGAGTAGCGACAGTGTCAGGTAGAGTAGCGACAGTGTCAGGTAGAGTAGCGACAGTGTCAGGTAGAGTAGCGACAGTGTCAGGTAGAGTAGCGACAGTGTCAGGTAGAGTAACGACATTGTCAGGTAGAGTAGCGACATTGTCAGGTAGAGTAGCGACAGTGTCAGGTAGAGTAACGACATTGTCAGGTACAGTAGCGACAGTGTCAGGTAGAGTAGCGACAGTGTCAGGTAGAGTAGCGACAGTGTCAGGTAGAGTAGCGACAGTGTCAGGTAGAGTAGCGACAGTGACAGTCACAGTAGCGACAGTGACAGTCACAGTAGCGACAGTGTCAGGTAGAGTAGCGACAGTGACAGGTACAGTAGCGACAGTGTCAGGTAGAGTAGCGACAGTGTCAGGTAGAGTAGCGACAGTGTCAGGTAGAGTAGCGACAGTGACAGTCACAGTAGCGACAGTGACAGTCACAGTAGCGACAGTGTCAGGTAGAGTAGGGACAGTGACAGGTACAGTAGCGAGTGTCAGGTAGAGTAGCGACAGTGACAGTCACAGTAGCGACAGTGTCAGGTAGAGTAGCGACAGTGACAGTCACAGTAGCGACAGTGACAGTCACAGTAGCGACAGTGACAGTCACAGTAGCGACAGTGTCAGGTAGAGTAGCAACAGTGACAGTCACAGTAGCGACAGTGACAGTCACAGTAGCGACAGTGTCAGGTAGAGTAGCGACAGTGACAGTCACAGTAGCGACAGTGACAGTCACAGTAGCGACAGTGACAGTCACAGTAGCGACAGTGACAGTCACAGTAGCGACAGTGACACTACCCTCCCAGAACAGTGTTGTCAGTGTTTCACCGCTGACACTGGATAATGGTCACCAGTAATGTATTTATGGAAACTCAGTGTTGCTAATGTGTCGCTATAGTAGTGAATTACCACATTAGTCCGATTAAGCGAGTGTTACCTCCATCACTTCTCCCTCTCTCCCTCACCTCTCCCTCACGTCTCCCTCTCTCCCTCACCTCTCCCTCTCTCCCTCACCTCTCCCTCTCTCCCTCACTTCTCCCTCTCTCCTTCACCTATCCCTCTCTCCCTCACGTCTCCCTCCCTCACCTCTCCCTCTCTCTCTCACCTCTCCCTCTCTCCCTCACCTCTCCCTCTCTCCCTCACCTCTCCCTCTCCCTCACCTCTCCCTCTCTCTCTCACCTCTCCCTCACCTCTATCCTTCCCTAATCATCCTCTCTTCCTCCTCGGCCTCTCACAACCCACTACCTCCTCTCAGCCTCTCACAACCCACTACATCCCTTCGGCCTCTCACAACCCACTACCTCCCCTCGGCCTCTCACAACCACTACCTCCTCTCAGTCTCTCACAACCACTACCTCCCCTCAGTCTCTCACAACCACTACCTCCCCTCAGTCTCTCACAACCACTACCTCCCCTCAGTCTCTCACAACCACTACCTCCCCTCAGTCTCTCACAACCACTACCTCCCCTCGGTCTCTCACAACCACTACCTCCCCTCAGTCTCTCACAACCACTACCTCCCCTCGGTCTCTCACAACCACTACCTCCCCTCAGTCTCTCACAACCACTACCTCCCCTCAGTCTCTCACAACCACTACCTCCCCTCAGTCTCTCACAACCACTACCTCCCCTCGGCCTCTCACAACCACTACCTCCCCTCAGTCTCTCACAACCACTACCTCCCCTCAGTCTCTCACAACCACTACCTCCCCTCAGTCTCTCACAACCACTACCTCCCCTCGGCCTCTCACAACCACTACCTCCCCTCAGTCTCTCACAACCACTACCTCCCCTCAGTCTCTCACAACCACTACCTCCCCTCAGTCTCTCACAACCACTACCTCCTCTCAGTCTCTCACAACCACAACCTCCCCTCAGTCTCTCACAACCACTACCTCCCCTCAGTCTCTCACAACCACTACCTCCCCTCAGTCTCTCACAACCACTACCTCCCCTCAGTCTCTCACAACCACTACCTCCCCTCAGTCTCTCACAACCACTACCTCCCCTCAGTCTCTCACAACCACTACCTCCCCTCAGTCTCTCACAACCACTACCTCCTCTCAGTCTCTCACAACCACTACCTCCCCTCAGTCTCTCACAACCACTACCTCCCCTCAGTCTCTCACAACCACTACCTCCCCTCAGTCTCTCACAAACACTACCTCCCCTCAGTCTTTCACAACCACTACCTCCTCTCAGTCTCTCACAACCACTACCTCCCCTCAGTCTCTCGCAACCACTACCTCCCCTCAGTCTCTCACAACCACTACCTCCCCTCAGTCTCTCACAACCACTACCTCCTCTCAGTCTCTCACAACCACTACCTCCCCTCAGTCTCTCACAACCACTATCTCCCCTCAGTCTCTCACAACCACTACCTCCCCTCAGTCTCTCACAACCACTACCTCCCCTCAGTCTCTCACAACCACTACCTCCCCTCAGTCTCTCACAACCACTACCTCCCCTCAGTCTCTCACAACCACTACCTCCCCTCAGTCTCTCACAACCACTATCTCTCCTCAGTCTCTCACAACCACTACCTCCCCTCAGTCTCTCACAACCACTACCTCCCCTTAGTCTCTCACAACCACTACCTCCCCTCAGTCTCTCACAACCACTACCTCCCCTCGGTCTCTCACAACCACTACCTCCCCTCAGTCTCTCACAACCACTACCTCCCCTCAGTCTCTCACAACCACTACCTCCCCTCAGTCTCTCACAACCACTACCTCCCCTCAGTCTCTCACAACACTACCTCCCCTCAGTCTCTCACAACCACTACCTCCCCTCAGTCTCTCACAACCACTACCTCCCCTCAGTCTCACAACCACTACCTCCCCTCAGTCTCTCACAACCACTACCTCCCCTCAGTCTCTCACAACCACTATCTCCCCTCAGTCTCTCACAATCACTACCTCCCCTCAGTCTCTCACAACCACTACCTCCCCTCAGTCTCTCACAACCACTACCTCCCCTCAGTCTCTCACAACCACTATCTCCCCTCAGTCTCTCACAACCACTACCTCCTCTCAGTCTCTCACAACCACTACCTCCTCTCAGTCTCTCACAACCACTACCTCCCCTCAGTCTCTCACAACCACTACCTCCCCTCAGTCTCTCACAACCACTACCTCCCCTCAGTCTCTCACAACCACTACCTCCCCTCAGTCTCTCACAACCACTACCTCCCCTCAGTCTCTCACAACCACTATCTCCCCTCAGTCTCTCACAATCACTACCTCCCCTCAGTCTCTCACAACCACTACCTCCCCTCAGTCTCTCACAACCACTACCTCCCCTCAGTCTCTCACAACCACTATCTCCCCTCAGTCTCTCACAACCACTACCTCCTCTCAGTCTCTCACAACCACTACCTCCTCTCAGTCTCTCACAACCACTACCTCCCCTCAGTCTCTCACAACCACTACCTCCCCTCAGTCTCTCACAACCACTACCTCCCCTCAATCTCTCACAACCACTATCTCCCCTCAGTCTCTCACAACCACTACCTCCCCTCAGTCTCTCACAACCACTACCTCCCCTCAGTCTCTCACAACCACTACCTCCCCTCAGTCTCTCACAACCACTACCTCCCCTCAGTCTCTCACAACCACTACCTCCTCTCAGTCTCTCACAACCTCTACCTCCCCTCAGTCTCTCATAACCACTACCTCCCCTCGGTCTCTCACAACCACTACCTCCCCTCAGTCTCTCACAACCACTACCTCCCCTCAGTCTCTCACAACCACTACCTCCCCTCAGTCTCTCACAACCACTACCTCCCCTCAGTCTCTCACAACACTACCTCCCCTCAGTCTCTCACAACCACTACCTCCCCTCAGTCTCTCACAACCACTACCTCCCCTGGCCTCATTCTCTACGCGTCAACAGCCTTAATATCACCTAACACATATGTAAATATAAATAACTTATTTTACCTTATTCGTAGAGTGAGCTACTCAAGTCCCAATATGACTCAGTTTTTAGCAAGCCGCTAACCAGACTGAGAGCCGAAGATCAAAATGAATTTTTTATGAGAGAGCCACAAAATTTGGTTAACACAGGCCTATCCGATGTTATCCTGAAGCCAAATGACTTCGAACAGGCGATAAATGACATGCCCATGCACTCTGCCCCAGGGCCAGACTCATGGAACTCTGTGTTCATCAAGAACTGCAAGAAGCCCCTATCACGAGCCTTTTCCATCCTATGGAGAGGGAGCATGGACACGGGGGTCGTCCCACAGTTACTAAAAACAACAGACATAGCCCCACTCCACAAAGGGGGCAGTAAAGCAACAGCAAAGAACTACAGACCGATAGCACTAACATCCCATATCATAAAAATCTTTGAAAGGGTCCTAAGAAGCAAGATCACCACCCATCTAGAAACCCATCAGTTACACAACCCAGGGCAACATGGGTTTAGAACAGGTCGCTCCTGTCTGTCTCAACTATTGGATCACTACGACAAGGTCCTAAATGCACTAGAAGATAAAAAGAATGCAGATGTAATATATACAGACTTTGCAAAAGCCTTCGACAAGTGTGACCATGGCGTAATAGAGCACAAAATGCGTGCTAAAGGAATAACAGGAAAAGTCGGTCGATGGATCTATAATTTCCTCACTAACAGAACACAGAGAGTAGTCGTCAACAGAGTAAAGTCCGAGGCAGCTACGGTGAAAAGCTCTGTTCCACAAGGCACAGTACTCGCTCCCATCTTGTTCCTCATCCTCATATCCGACATAGACAAGGATGTCAGCCACAGCACCGTGTCTTCCTTTGCAGATGACACTCGAATCTGCATGACAGTGTCTTCCATTGCAGACACTGCAAGGCTCCAGGCGGACATCAACCGAATCTTTCAGTGGGCTGCAGAAAACAATATGAAGTTCAACGATGAGAAATTTCAATTACTCAGATATGGTAAACACGAGGAAATTAAATCTTCATCAGAGTACAAAACAAATTCTGGCCACAAAATAGAGCGAAACACCAACGTCAAAGACCTGGGAGTGATCATGTCTGAGGATCTCACCTTCAAGGACCATAACATTGTATCAATCGCATCTGCTAGAAAAATGACAGGATGGATAATGAGAACCTTCAAAACTAGGGAGGCCAAGCCCATGATGACACTCTTCAGGTCACTTGTTCTATCTAGGCTGGAATATTGCTGCACACTAACAGCACCTTTCAAGGCAGGTGAAATTGCTGACCTAGAAAATGTACAGAGAACCTTCACGGCGCGCATAACGGAGATAAAACACCTCAATTACTGGGAGCGCTTGAGGTTCCTGAACCTGTATTCCCTGGAACGCAGGCGGGAGAGATACATGATTATATACACTTGGAAAATCCTAGAGGGACTAGTACCGAACTTGCACACGAAAATCACTCACTACGAAAGCAAAAGACTTGGCAGACGATGCACCATCCCCCCAATGAAAAGCAGGGGTGTCACTAGCACGTTAAGAGACCATACAATAAGTGTCAGGGGCCCGAGACTGTTCAACTGCCTCCCAGCACACATAAGGGGGATTACCAACAGACCCCTGGCAGTCTTCAAGCTGGCACTGGACAAGCACCTAAAGTCGGTTCCTGACCAGCCGGGCTGTGGCTCGTACGTTGGTTTGCGTGCAGCCAGCAGCAACAGCCTGGTTGATCAGGCTCTGATCCACCAGGAGGCCTGGTCACAGACCGGGCCGCGGGGGCGTTGACCCCCGGAACTCTCTCCAGGTAAACTCCAGGTATATAGTATAATAAGATATTATCTACTGTATAGCATAATAATAAGGTATTAAAAGGAACCCAAAGGAAATAAGTCACTGTCTGACTTGTTTGGGTTATCCTGTATTCTTTACACATATGCTGTTATGATATTAAGATAAGATTTCGTTCGGATTTTTAACCCCGGAGGGTTAGCCACCCAGGATAACCCCAGAAACTCAGTGCGTCATCGAGGACTGTCTAACTTATTTCCATTGGGGTCCTTAATCTTGTTCCCCAGGATGCGACCCACACCAGTCGACTAACACCCAGGTACCTATTTGCTGCTAGGTGAACAGGACAACAGGTGTAAGGAAACGTGTCGAAATGTTTCCACCCGCCGGGAATCGAACCCGGGCCCTCCGTGTGTGAAGCGGGAGCTTTAGCCACCAGGCCACCAGGTCTATGTAACTGTTTGTCCATAGCTAAATAAACTTACTGTTTTTCGAAAATCAGATTTTAATTAACATCTCTGTGAATTCTTGTAATATTTATATTATGATGTATTAAGTTTATATAAATCAATGCCAATATACAAGGGTGTAGGCCCAGCAAGCGTCAGCAACTACTGGACCAATATCTGAGTTGCCACTGTTATTCACAGTCTTCGAAGAACTAATTCATGAACGACTGTCTTCATTCTTTGGTATGCTTTTAATATATGCCTTTCATGAGTTTTGAGAGTTTTTCTACTCTTGGAGCCCGACCATAGGCCAGGCTCGTCTGGTATTTGCTTGGTTAACTGGGCTATTGCTCCTGGTGATCCGCTGACCCACATATCCATCACTGCCTGGTTGATCTGGCAAGAGTTTCAACCCTCTCCCCCCCCCACTCCATTCACTTAGGAAAGGAACCTCATGACATTTCGGTCTGTCCTGGACTAATGTAAAGTCATAATGGTCCAGGAGGGACCAAAATGTAGTCGTCGTAAGTCTCCTCTCTAAGTTGCGGGGGTTGTGGTGTGTTGTTCCAGCCACGGTATAGTGGCTTCCTGTTGTTCCAGCCACGGCATAGTGGCTTCCTGTTCCAGCCACGGCATAGTGGCTTCCTGTTGTTCCAGCCACGGTATAGTGGCTTCCTGTTCCAACCATGGCATAGTGGCTTCCTGTTGTTCCAGCCACGGTATAGTGGCTTCCTGTTGTTCCAGCCACGGTATAGTGGCTTCCTGTTGTTCCAGCCACGGTATAGTGGCTTCCTGTTGTTCCAGCCACGGTATAGTGGCTTCCTGTTGTTCCAGCCACGGTATAGTGGCTTCCTGTTATTCCAGCCACGGTATAGTGGCTTCCTGTTGTTCCAGCCACGGAATAGTGGTTTCCTGTTGTTCCAGCTACGGCATAGTGACTTCCTGTTGTTTTAGCCACGGTATAGTGGCTTCCTGTTGTTCCAGCTACGGCATAGTGACTTCCTGTTGTTTTAGCTACGGTATAGTGGCTTCCTGTTCCAGCCACGGTATAGTGGCTTCCCGTTGTTCTAGCCACGGTATAGTGGCTTCCTGTTGTTCCAGCCACGGTATAGCGGCTTCCTGTTGTTCCAGCCACGGTATAGTGGCTTCCTGTTGTTCCAGCCACGGTATAGTGGCTTCCTGCTGTTCCAACCACGGTATAGTGGCTTCCTGTTGTTCCAGCCACGGTATAGTGGCTTCCTGCTGTTCCAGCCACGGTATAGTGGCTTCCTGTTGTTCCAGCTACGGTATAGTGGCTTCCTGTTGTTTCATGTCATGATGATTTCGCAAGTCATTAACTAAGCCAGCCCACTGATAGTGGTCCAGGACCCAGAGTGCAAGAATGCATGTTCTCTCCGAATATGACGAGCCCCGGTGGGCCTTAGAGACGAGCAACAAGCTGTACTATCTTCGGCAGGATGATGGGTTCTTTGTAAACTAAAGATCGAACGCAGGCACTTTCCCTACAGCTTGTAGCTTGCTACTGACTGTACGGTACATTGTTACTGTTTGTATATGGCTTCGACCTTTTCGCCTAAGTCGTGGTGTTTAAAATTACCTGGGTACCTTTGTGGACCTCGGGGACATTTTATAGATTTTTTCACTGGAGTATATCTGAGTCATGTAACAATAGTCTTTCCCGTGTTATTGGTTTGTATTTTTGTGTTAGTTTTAACTTGTGAATGTCAATGTATGTATGTGTATACTTTGAGAGTGGCAGTGTGTATACCTTGTGAGTTTCATTGTATTTGTATACCTTGTGAGTTTCAGTGTATGTGTATACCTTGTGAGTTTCATTGTATGTGTATACCCTGTGAGTTTGTGTACATATGTGTGTATACCTCATGAGTTTCAATGTATGAACGTGCATACCTTGTGAGTGTATGAGCGTGTATGAGCATTTCCTTTGAAAGAATGATTTCGGGTCAAGGTGATTTCTGAGCACTGCCTTCTTTCTCCCCTTCCCCATTCCCCCTCTCTTATCTTCCTCCTTCCTTCTCCCTTTTTTTTACACAGGGTTTGACAAGGTTAAGGATCCCTAGCTTTATTGACAAGCTATTTACAGGTTAATGATTCCTAACTTTATTGGCAAGCTAAGAGCTGTTACCTACATCAGATCATTTGAAAGCTCCCTTTTATCATCCTCTCCTCCCTCCTTCCCCATCTCTCTCTTACCTTGATTTTCTCCATCCTTCCCTCTCCCTCTTATCCTCCTATTGTTTCCTTATTACCATTCTCTCTCTCTCCATTTTCTTCCTGTATGTCTGCCTCCTTCCCATCCTCCCTCCCTCACTGTGATACTGAGGTCCCACAAAGCTGAAGAACACAAGGGTCAACTGTTGATGCTACAAACTTCACTCAAGGCTACACAGTTCACAGTTTTCACCTTATCAAAATATTTATTGTCTGAAGGAAGCAATAAAAGCCGACCAAATACTTAACCTCTGTTGCGAGACTTTCCCGAGTATCCCCAAGTCAGTCAACATTTTTACGATAGTTTTTGACGAGTTGCCCGACTTTTTTTTTTTTTTACTATGGCCAAGGCACTAAAAAAATTATAAAATTAAGTATCTGGGCTTTTGTGTCATACTGGAAGGAAGGGGGGGGGGAAGTTTATTACCAATAAACCAATAAATATTCTGTAATGAGTTGTCAAGTGAGATTAATTATGACACAGAATAATAATTGTTAATAAAAAGAGATACGTAATTCAGGAGAAAGTCACACAGACTGAGAAATAATTGTTACTAAAAGAATAAAATAAGTAATTGAGAAGAGTCAAGAGTCGTAGTAGTTATGAATGAGGTTGTTCTGTGGACTGACCCAGATGTTCATAATTACTGATAATCCCGTGGTATGTTTGGCGTAGCAGTTAGTGTTACTGTGTTGTGGTTGAGGAAGAGTGAAGTTAATGGTGAGTGTTGTGGTTGAGGAAGAGTGAAGATAATGGTGAGTGTTGTGGTTGAGGAAGAGTGAAGATAATGGTGAGTGTTGTGGTTGAGTGAGGAAGAGTGAAGATAATGGTGAGTGTTGTGGTTGAGTGAGGAAGAGTGAAGATAATGGTGAGTGTTGTGGTTGAGTGAGGAAGAGTGAAGATAATGGTGAGTGTTGTGGTTGACTGAGGAAGAGTGAAGATAATGGTGAGTGTTGTGGTTGACTGAGGAAGAGTGAAGATAATGGTGAGTGTTGTGGTTGAGTGAGGAAGAGTGAAGATAATGGTGAGTGTTGTGGCTGACTGAGGAAGAGTGAAGATAATGGTGAGTGTTGTGGTTGAGGAAGAGTGAAGATAATGGTGAGTGTTGTGGTTGAGGAAGAGTGAAGATAATGGTGAGTGTTGTGGTTGAGGAAGAGTGAAGATAATGGTGAGTGTTGTGGTTGAGGAAGAGTGAAGATAATGGTGAGTGTTGTGGTTGAGTGAGGAAGAGTGAAGATAATGGTGAGTGTTGTGGTTGAGTGAGGAAGAGTGAAGATACTGGTGAGTGTTGTGGTTGAGTGAGGAAGAGTGAAGATAATGGTGAGTGTTGTGGTTGACTGAGGAAGAGTGAAGATAATGGTGAGTGTTGTGGTTGACTGAGGAAGAGTGAAGATAATGGTGAGTGTTGTGGTTGAGTGAGGAAGAGTGAAGATAATGGTGAGTGTTGTGGTTGACTGAGGAAGAGTGAAGATAATGGTGAGTGTTGTGGTTGAGGAAGAGTGAAGATAATGGTGAGTGTTGTGGTTGAGTGAGGAAGAGTGAAGATAATGGTGAGTGTTGTGGTTGACTGAGGAAGAGTGAAGATAATGGTGAGTGTTGTGGTTGAGGAAGAGTGAAGATAATGGTGAGTGTTGTGGTTGAGGAAGAGTGAAGATAATGATGAGTGTTGTGGCTGAGTGAGGAAGAGTGAAGATAATGGTGAGTGTTGTGGCTGAGTGAGGAAGAGTGAAGATAATGGTGAGTGTTGTGGCTGAGTGAGGAAGAGTGAAGATAATGGTGAGTGTTGTGGCTGAGTGAGGAAGAGTGAAGATAATAGTGAGTGTTGTGGTTGACTGAGGAAGAGTGAAGATAATGGTGAGTGTTGTGGTTGAGTGAGGAAGAGTGAAGATAATGGTGAGTGTTGTGGTTGACTGAGGAAGAGTGAAGATAATGGTGAGTGTTGTGGTTGAGGAAGAGTGAAGATAATGGTGAGTGTTGTGGTTGAGTGAGGAAGAGTGAAGATAATGGTGAGTGTTGTGGTTGACTGAGGAAGAGTGAAGATAATGGTGAGTGTTGTGGTTGACTGAGGAAGAGTGAAGATAATGGTGAGTGTTGTGGTTGACTGAGGAAGAGTGAAGATAATGGTGAGTGTTGTGGTTGACTGAGGAAGAGTGAAGATAATGGTGAGTGTTGTGGTTGAGGAAGAGTGAAGATAATGGTGAGTGTTGTGGTTGAGGAAGAGTGAAGATAATGGTGAGTGTTGGGGCTGAGTGAGGAAGAGTGAAGATAATGGTGAGTGTTGTGGCTGAGTGAGGAAGAGTGAAGATAATGGTGAGTGTTGTGGTTGACTGGGGAAGAGTGAAGATAATGGTGAGTGTTGTGGCTGACTGAGGAAGAGTGAAGATAATGGTGAGTGTTGTGGCTGAGGAAGAGTGAAGATAATGGTGAGTGTTGTGGCTGAGTGAGGAAGAGTGAAGATAATGGTGAGTGTTGTGGTTGACTGAGGAAGAGTGAAGATAATGGTGAGTGTTGTGGTTGACTGAGGAAGAGTGAAGATAATGGTGAGTGTTGTGGCTGAGTGAGGAAGAGTGAAGATAATGGTGAGTGTTGTGGCTGAGTGAGGAAGAGTGAAGATAATGGTGAGTGTTGTGGTTGACTGAGGAAGAGTGAAGATAATGGTGAGTGTTGTGGTTGAGTGAGGAAGAGTGAAGATAATGATGAGTGATGTGGCTGAGTGAGGAAGAGTGAAGATAATGGTGAGTGTTGTGGCTGAGTGAGGAAGAGTGAAGATAATGGTGAGTGTTGTGGTTGAGGAAGAGTGAAGATAATGGTGAGCATTGTGGCTGAGTGAGGAAGAGTGAAGATAATGGTGAGTGTTGTGGTTGAGTGAGGAAGAGTGAAGATAATGATGAGTGTTGTGGTTGAGTGAGGAAGAGTGAAGATAATGGTGAGTGTTGTGGCTGAGTGAGGAGTGAATATAATGGTGAGTGTTGTGGTTGAGGAAGAGTGAAGATAATGGTGAGTGTTGTGGTTGAGGAAGAGTGAAGATAATGGTGAGTGTTGTGGCTGAGTGAGGAGTGAAGATAATGGTGAGTGTTGTGGTTGAGTGAAGAAGAGTGAAGATAATGATGAGTGTTGTGGTTGAGTGAGGAAGAGTGAAGATAATGGTGAGTGTTGTGGCTGAGTGAGGAGTGAAGATAATGGTGAGTGTTGTGGTTGAGGAAGAGTGAAGATAATGGTGAGTGTTGTGGTTGAGGAAGAGTGAAGATAATGGTGAGTGTTGTGGTTGAGGAAGAGTGAAGATAATGGTGAGTGTTGGGGAGTGAGAAAGGTGTTATTGACAGTGAAGGTTGACCAGATGATCAGGTTACTCTCCCTGGTAAACTCTGATATTACCACCACTGCCATCTTGCCCATCCTCCCAGCCTTCCATCCTTCTATTCCATCCTCCCATCCTGTTTAATACTGTGTGTGTGTGCTCACACACACACGGGGCTAGGAGCTGTGAATCGACCCCTGCAACCACAATTAGGTGAACACACACACACACACACACACACACACAGACTGCAAACCTCACTCAAGGAAAAAGATCTGTGGGTGAGTATAACACCGAACATATCTCCTGAGGCGCACATCAATCAGATAACTGCTGCAGCATACGGGCATCTGGCAAACCTACAGATAGCGCTCCGATACCTCAGTAAGGAATTGTTCAAGACTCTGTATACCATTTACGTCAGGCCCATACTGGAGTATGCAGCACCAGTTTGGAATCCACACCTAGTCAAGCATGTCAAGAAATTAGAGAAAGTGCAAAGGTTTGCAACAAGACTAGTCCCAGAGCTAAGGGGATTGTCCTACAAAGAAAGGTTGAGGGAAATCGGCCTGACGACACTTGAGGACAGGAGGGTCAGGGGAGACATGATAACGACATATAAAATACTGTGCAGAATAGACAAGGTGGACAAAGATGGGATGTTCCAGAGATGGGACACAGAAACAAGAGGTCACAATTGGAAGTTGAAGACTCAGATGAATCAAAGGGATGTTAGGAAGTATTTCTTCAGTCATAGAGTAGTCAGGCCATGGAATAGCCTAGAAAGTGACGTAGTGGAGGCGGGAACCATACATAGTTTTAAGGCGAGGTATGATAAAGCTCATGGAGCAGGGAGAGAGAGGACCTAGTAGCAATCAGTGAAGAGGCGGGGCCAGGAGCTATGGTTCGACCCCTGCAACCACAAATACAGTGGACCCCCGGTTAACGATATTTTTTCACTCCAGAAGTATGTTCAGGTGCCAGTACTGACCGAATTTGTTCCCATAAGAAATATTGTGAAGTAGATTAGTCCATTTCAGACCCCCAAACATACACATACAAACGCACTTACATAAATACACTTACATAATTGGTCGCATTCGGAGGTAATCGTTATGCGGGGGTCCACTGTAGGTGAGTACACACATACACACACACACATATTTATGGTTGCAGGGCTGTATAACCCTTGTGGTTTAGCACTTCTTTTTTATTATAATAATTATGGTTGCAGGGGTCAATTCATAGCTCCTGGCCTCACCTCTTTGAAGAGCTGTTCGATACTAGATCCACTCTTTCCATTAGCTTTATCGTACCTCTTCTTAAAGCTATGTATGAATCCTGCCTCCACTACATCACACCCCTCAGGGGAGGTTCCTTGATGCTGGTGAGGGGCTCGTGATCTAGGGAATTGGATCTGTGCTCTGGTTCCCTGTAATAAGCCTGAATAACTTCCAGCCCCCCCCCCACATGCACTGTATAATCCTCCTGGTTTAGTGCTTCCCCATAATTATAATAATCCACTACATCATTCTGCCAATTGTTCCGCTACCTGCCAACTCTATGACTGAAGAAATACGTACTTCTTAACATCTCTGTGACTCATCTGGGTTTTCAACTTCCTGCTGTGATCCCTTGCTGTTGTGTCCCATCTCTGGAACATCCTGTCCCTATCCACCTTGTCGATTCCTCTCAGTATTTTATATGTCGTTATCATGTCCCTCCTGTCCCCTAGTGTTGTCAGGTTGAGTTCCCTTAACATCACCGACCCAGCCTCCACTACTACTGCTCAGTGAATTGTCCATATAATTGCTTAATCTATGTATTTACTTTTAAATTTTCTCTGCATAGTACTTGAGGGAAAGACTTGGACCCCCTTATCCTTGTGGGAAAGACTTGGACCCTCTTATCTTTGTGGGAAAGATTTGGACCCCTATCATCCTTGTGGGAAAGACTTGGACCTGCCTCATCCTTGTGGGAAAGACTTGGACCCCCTCATCCTTGTGGGAAAGACTTGGACCTGCCTCATCCTTGTGGAAAAGACTTGGATGCCCCTCATCCTTGTGGGAAAGACTTGGATCCCCCTCATCCTTGTGGGAAAAACTTGGACCCTTTTGTCTTTGTGGGAAAGTCTTGGAGTCTTAAACTCATGCATGTGAGGAAGACTTTTCCTCCATATACTTGTGTGGGAAAACTTGGAATCTTTTTCCCATGCATTTAAGGAAGACTTGAACTGTGACTCCCCATGCATGTGGAGAATGACCTCTTCCCCCCATAAGTGTGACCTGTAGCTCAGTAGGACCAGTGTTGGGTTTCTGTATGGGATTATTATTATTATTATTATTATTATTATAATCAAAAAGGCAAGCCTCCTCCACCACCTGCAGTAGACAGGTGGTGGGAAACATGAATGGGAGAGTATATTAGGTTAGGTAAGGTTTGTCAGAAAACAGGTCAAGTGTTTCCCAATGTGGGTCTTAGTTGTATTATAACCCGCAGCTGGAGCTTTTGGTCACCTGACCGAAACCTTCCACTGGCTTACTGGTCCACGCCTTTAAAAATTGAGGTCATAAATAAAACAATTTTTCATTATGGGAGAGCATTGTGTGTCTTGTAATTAGCAAACAGAAAAGCAAACTTCTGACTCATTGCCTAAATCATCCACATGGGTTTATTGCATCATATATGTACAGCACAGTATTAATAATGGTAATAATTATAATATAAATATTTTTTTCAACATGCGGGACATATCCCACTGAGGCAGGGTGACCTAAAAAGAAAAGCAAAAGCTTTTTTTTTTAAATTTAGTAATCTATACAGGAGAAGGGGTTACTAGCCCCTTGCTCCCAGCATTTTAGTCACCTGTAATAATAATAATAATAATAATAATAATAATAATAATAATAATAATTATCCTGTATTGATTACTAAATGTACAAAGAAGAAAAACTTTTGATTCTTCTATTCTGGGTCACCCTGCCTTGGTGGGAGACGATTGATGTGGCTTTCTTTATGTTTAACAATGTATTTAATTACATTGGACCCCCGCATAACGATTACCTCCAAATGTGACCAATTATGTAAGTGTATTTATGTAAGTGCGTTTGTACGTGTATGTTTGGGGGTCTGAAATGGACTAATCTACTTCACAATATTTCTTATTGGAACAAATTCGGTCAGTACTGGCACCTGAACATACTTCTGGAGTGAAAAAATATCGTTAACCGGGGGTCCATTTTTGTGTATGTACTACAAAAAGAAATAAAATTTGTGTTAAAAAAATAATAATAATGGTTAACTTCTTGTTAGTGAGTTCTAAGAATTTCTAGTGCATATCTCCCCTCAGTTTTTTAATTTTGTGAATTTTGTCGAGTAATACTTTGTCTTGCCAAATTATTCTGACATCCCAAAGTACAGTAGTATTTGGTCTCTGCATCTGATTGAGTCTTTTGAGGTTTAGTTATGTTTGTTGTTTATTCCAGTGTCCACAACCCTCAGGGATGAGGCTCAGTTGGCAGTGCACTTGCCTTGCACACTGAGTGTCCATGGTTCAGTCTCCAGTATGGGTAGAAACGTTTGGCATGTTTCCTTACGCCTGCTGTCTCTGTTCATCTAGTAGTAAGTAGGTACGTGGTTGTTAGTCACTTACACCTGCTCTGTCCCTGTTCACCTAGCAGTAAGTAGGTACCTGGGTGTTAGCCGACTGTCGTGGGTTACATCCTGTGGAACAGGATTAAAGGATCACAATGGAAATAAGACAGACAGTCCTTGATGATGCACTGACTTTCTTGAGCTATACTGGGTGGCTAACCCTCCTCTGGGTTAAAAATCCCAACAAATCTCCTCTTATTATGGAGACAGTTTCTGATGTTTCCAGGATGCATTACCTTATTGAATTGTTTACTACTATTAACTACAATTTCTTACTACACTGTATTTACATAATAACATTTTCCTATATTGCTTCTTTCTTTATATATTAAATGTAAATAAATGGCGCAGTTGGTGGTAATTTACAAAAATATATTTATTTACACAAGTACTTACATGATATAGTTGTGTATGTAATGACATATACCAAGATGTGTATGTCTCGGTATATATACACTAGTATACTTGGAGAGTTTGCACCTGCACATAAAATGCAGCATTAACGACCCTAGTGTTGTTAAGATTTAATCTAATTGATCAACCAACAGCAAATGAGTTAGTACAGTGATATGCTCGACTAAATGAATCACTAATTATAACTCAGATGTGGTTTACAGTGTTCACGATCAGTGTGAATAATGAACCCATGAAGTGGTCGCACTATTCAAATTGTGTGTATAATTTTTGTACACAATTTGAAGAGTTTGGAGAAAAAATTAGCATTAATTAATTTTCCACTAAATCAAGTTTGTGGGTTTCATGTATGAGCAGAGTTAATGGCAAGATTAAAACCATTGCAGTTATATTTAAAGAATATAATTTTAATGTTATAAGAACATGAGCTGTACTGATATAAAGTATGTGTATATAGTATTAAGGCTAACTGATATAAAGATAAGCTTAATAATACATTATGTACACATGTACTTTTGCAATATGTTTAAAACTAAGTAAAATAAAAAAAAAAAAAAGATATAATGTTGAACCATCTGACTATATAGATTTATAGGTAAATTATGATTACAATCGACTGAATTGAGTGAGTGTTTACCAAGTTTTAAATTAAATTTATTACAGTATTGCAATAGATATTAATACCTGCTTTAGATTATACTATACTTTTATGGTTACTTTATTTACCATACATAAAAGTATTCGAGAAGACATAGTGAAAAATTATAAGACTTCAGGAAGTGCTGTTTTTCTTGGACTTTTTTGTTTAATCTTTTTGAATACGTTTTACACAGATTGTAGTGTCTTCTGTTAGGCTGTTTGTTTCTCTATTGGTATGGAGTTCCTACATAGACTTAGCCTTATGCATGAACTATCAAAGCACAGGTGTTTAAGTCTTGCACAGTGCCTGTGAGCTGTGTCACTGCTCTACGAACTTTGAGGTTTGGGTCAGAATGACTGCTCTGGATCTTAAAGATCCAGAGTGAAAAAGAGTTTGAAGGGCTTGGGTTTACAAATTTGAATATAGGCAGTGTGTATGTGTGTGTAGTTTATAGCTGGAGTACAGTTTACCTCTGTTGGCTTACTTTTGTATAATTATTAGTTTAAGGTAAGTTTTTGTGGCTGATCTCTGTGCACAGATACCATGTGTGAAATATATAGTTATAGGTGCATATACAGCATAGGGTAAACTGTGTAATAGCATCCTATGTATTTTAAGAGATACATGTATAAAACAGATTTCATAATTGGCATTCCAGAAAAAAAAAAAAACAAGCCATCCAAAACCTTCATGATTTTCCCAAATGACAGCGCAGCCTGTGTCTATGAATATTAATCTTACGGGCAGCACGAAATGGGCATGAGGGACAACTGAAGGGCTTCTCTCCAGTGTGAGTCAAAACGTGGCGATTTATATTGTATTTCTTGATGGAACTGTAATTGCAGAGAGCACACGAGTATGGACGTGAAGAATTTATGTATAGATAATCTTCATTTTCTTCTATTTTGGTGACTACCTGCAAAGAGAAAATAAACTGATAAATATTTTATATTTTATATTAATTTGAATATCATCCATGCACAATATAAAAAAAAAAGCCTACAGTGCATAAAACTTAAATATAGTATCTTCCTTATTTTTATCCTCATTGCATTCTTATCTTATTCTAGCACCATCGATGAAATCTCAGCTTAAATTGAGTTTTGTTGCAGAACAAATTGATCAGAAAACAACAGAAGCAGTTTTTTTTTACTGAGAAATAGTTAAAAGATGAGCCAATGATTCAAGTAAGATTAGATACTAGTGAAACCAAGGAAAAGCAAACATGTTTGAAAATAGCACATTTCCTGTTGCTCTGTGTTGCGTGAAACACGAGTACCCTCAAAACAACCTAGGGTTCATCAACACAAGGTAGCGAGTTCTTCCATGCAGGTCTGACTTACACTGCAGCTTGCAGTCTGTCCTCGTGGCACACTTCCCAAACTGTTGTGCCAGTTATATCAGCATATGCAAGACTGCTGCCATCATCACTAGTTCCTGATACTTACTTAGTTGTTTCCTTTAAAACCACATTTGGGACAGGGAATCCTCACTCCATCAATGTAGCTTGTGGGAGACTTCTCCCAGGAATAAACATTGTTCGGATTCACCCATGATTATCTGAGATTTAGTAACCTGCTTCATGATGAGTGTTTTACCAGCTCAGTGTAACCATCTGGCTTAATTTGAATGCTCTGCTTATTTGAGTTTGCTGCACTGCAAGACCCACATGGATTTAGTCTTTTTTTAATATAAAAATAATGATAATTTTGAGAGTGCATCTCCCTTATTTTTATCACTTTTTAAAGCCCTGTTGTAAAGAATAAAGATTTTATCTCTTTGCAAAGGTTACAATGTGTAATTATAATTTTGGTTTGTTAAGTGCAAGGAAAGCCACTTTCATGCCGGGGCATTTTGGGCAGACTAATCCTAGTACAGTGGTACCTCAGGATATGAACAGCTCAAAACTCGAAGAATTATGTAAGTGTATTTATGTAAGTGCTTTTGTAAGTGTATTTTTGGGGGTCTGAAACAGATTAATCTAATTTACATTATTCTTTATGGGAACAAATTCGTTCGGTATCGGCACTCGAACAGCCTTCTGGAACGAATTAAGTTTATATCCCGAGGTACCACTGTACATAATAACTACATACTTAAATGTAGACAAGATAAGAGCGGTTAACTTTTTAATACATTTTTATTTAATATTAATACTAATGTGAGGTAGTCAAGGTAGAGGTTTATAAGAATAATAATCTTAACGTTGCACATAATAATAACAGCATTACAATTAATGGTTCAAACAGTAATATTCCATGGATTGGCAGGTGTTTAATAAACTTAAGAGGTCATATAGTGTAGTATTTGGGAGAGCCGCTTCAAACTGATTAAAAGTTGTTTTGGTTGGTTTGGTTAGTATTAAGAGATGAGATGATTTTTAAGCATAGCCCTAAATTTGTATGTAGTCAAGGGATCCTTTACTGGTTCAGGTAGTGAATTCCAGATCTTTGGGCCCCTTTGTGTGCACTGCATTTTTGCATAGTGTGAGACTGAAATGAGGGATGTTGAAGAGTGCCTTGTGCCTTGTATTGTGACTGTGCGTTCTGTCATAGCTGTCAAGGAAAAGTTTAAGCGGAGGGTTTATATTGGAGTTTAATGTTCTGTATATGTAGTATGCACAATAATATGAGTGTATGTCTCGTATATTTAGTAGGTTCAGATTTTTGAAAAGTGGTGGGGTGTGCTATCTGGCACAGGAACTGGTAATATCCACACAGCAGCTATTTGTTGGGTTATTAAAGGTTTAAGGTGGTTGGCTTCTCCTATATAAACACTTGCACTTCACTTTGAATCCATCATCACAAAAATTAAAGTTTTACCCTATTTCTTAGACTAACAAAATATAACCAAGAATGACTGGTTATGGAACCAGCATAGACATGGGGTTTGTACCCATGATGAGTGAGTGTGTTATAATTGGTTATGGTTTAGTTTGTCCCAATAATTTAAGCAGACCTAGTAAAATTCCATAAAGAAGGGGGTGTAGGGGAGCCCTACTCTTCCTCAGTAAATTTGCCAAAAATTGAATATTTCTGCTACTTTGAGCCCTATTCACCTGTACACTGACATCAAGAAGACTTTAAACTCTTAGAGATTAAAGTGTTCTCCTGGTTAAGAGTTTACTGAAGTACAGGAGGACCCCTCTTATACAGCAGGTTAGGTTCTGGGCTACTGCTGTAAAGTGAATCATAGCCATTTTTTTCACTTTCAAATACATATAAAAGCCTTATAACATGTTTACACTATCATATATTAAGTGAATAATAGAGCTAGGCCTAAAAAATGCATCTGCAGTACACAACATACTTACCTTAAAATACTTCTGTCCTTTATAGTGAGTGATGAGTATATTTATTGTAGGTAGTCTAATAAATGAAGAATGAGTATAATTAAAAACCACTGTATTAGCAAAATGCTGTAAAGCGGGGCCCTCCTGTATTGGTATCAGTGGGTGTTGGCAAAATTTGATGGTATCGGTATTCACCTAAAACTGGGTATTGGTATCGGCAAATATTTTGGTATCAGTCCAAAGTATTCATACTTTGAAGACAGCAACAACAAAAAAAAAGTTAGCAAATTACATATAACATTTATATGGAGTTTCACAAACAGGGCAGAAAACTCAAACTTTATACTGTTTGAATTAATTTTATGTAATAAATGCACACACAATTTCAAAAGATTTTGTGTTTCCATTTGTGAAATGTTGACAAAATCCTAACAATTAATTTATTAATATAAATATAAAATTCATTGTTTATATATACTATAAACTTTCACAGATTGACCAGAGGTATACAAACTGCCGTGTGGCAAATGTCTGATGATTTTAAACGAAATCTATTTGAAAAAAAAAAAAGGTTTAACATTTCCTTTTTTTTCAGATTCCAAAGTATTGAAAAGGGGGGTCTAAGAATGTTCATATTGCACGATGTTTGTGTAGCTTCTCTTATTTGTTATTGCTCCAAAATGTGTAGAATATCTCCAAAAACATATTCTAAAATAAAAAAATATGGAATTATGCTACTCAGTAACATTCCCAGACTGTGTTTTGCTATTATGAGCAGTTGGTGAATGCTTCAGATTAACTCACATTAAACCACAATATGGGCAGGGATTAAACTCACGATTAAACATACAGTGGTTTGTTTGCAGTCATGTCATTACGACTTTGTGAGCCATAGAGGCATTCTCGAGCAGTCACACGGAAGCTTGCAGCAGAAAAAAAACGTGAAATTTTTGTTTAGTTCTTGGCATCCCACAGGAAAGACTGATTTAAATTAAAAAATGTTCCTCCCATTTTTGCAACAGCTTAAACAAATTTTCACAAAATAATGTGATACAGCACAATATTATTGTACAGTACAGCATTGTATTTTTATATATTTTGCATGATGAACTTATGCAAAGCAATTATAATGCTGTAATTTTATTAAAGTAGTAAAAAGGCAATTTTTTTTCAAGCTACAACTGAGGATTTCTTTGATTATGAATATATTCAGTAATGTAAATAAAATTCATTGTTGATGTGTACTCATCAGAGGCTTAATACTGCTTACAAAATTATTACTCATCAGAAGTCTGATGAACTGAGTGGGTTTTCTATTGTAAATAATTTTCATAAAAGAATCCTGCTTTATAAAGCCTTCCATCAGCACTGAAGTTATCAAGTCAAATTATGGACTTTCGATGGACAGCGCAACATATGTCGTGTCAAATTGCTTCTCTGTGCAGAACAGTAACTACAGTGAGGGCAGGCAAATGGCTTTTCTCCAGTGTGCTTCCTCAGGTGGTTTTCAAAATTTGTCCTGAAGATGGTAGTGTAGGAACAGTAGGTGCAGAAGAGATCCCTGGCTGGCCTCCCTGGCATGGAGGCTGCCTTCCCCGAAGTCATCCATGCACTGATTCCTAAATACGATGGTCCCTGAGATGCTGAGGTCACTCGCTCCTCCTGAGAAAGAGAGTGTGTATTTAACTAAATGTGCAAAGATTATGATACTAGTGTGACAATTTTTTTAAATCTTCATATCAGTCAAAAGATTTGAACAAAACAAAATTCACAAGGAAAACTTGAAACAAAAATTATTAGTAATTGGATAATTAATATATGTGGATTTATTATCTAAGGCTTATGATGATGACACAGACTTCATTAATTCCATAGGAGATTCATGACATATACCTATACTGAATAATAGAATGTGAAGACATAGTGAAGATGTAGTTTATTATAACAGTATATTTATAATCACTATTATTACAATACAGCAGTTATCAATAATTATAAGTTCTTATAAACACTTGCATAATCACATCTAATGATTATAAAAAAAATGCAAATTATTCTACATAATAACTGATGTATGACCTTATGGGTTGATCGACACCATGCCTAACCCTTCTAGGGTAGGGTAGGTGCCTGAGCCCGAGCCTTTAGCTCATAAGACTGTCATTCCCATTTGTCCCCTTGGGGCGGGGATGGCAGACCAGAGAGGCCTAGCTTGTGGCTAGGCCTGGGGACAGTTGGTCCCAAAGATGAGGAGGTACTTGTATCTCCTCCCATGGGAGACTTCGGTCTCAGACACTCCCTAAAGAGGGAGCCAAGGCCGGGCCACCACTTGGAAAAGGCCCGGGCCGGGAGAATACCGGCTAATCTTTAATAATAATAATAACCTTATGGGTTTAGTGTATTTATTGTCATTGCTGTTTACCCTGATATCAAGCTCATATATATGTACAGTATATATTTGGAATGATATTGAGTCTAATTAGAATCTTCCATTGCACCACTTGCAGCAGATCCCGAGAAAGATTTTTGCCTCATTCTACTGTATTGACTCTTGCTTTCTATGTGCTAATCTAATTTAGTATTTTTACTTGCGGTGCTATGTGGTTCAGCTTATCAACCTCTCGTGTGGTACAGTGCCAAAAGCCTTGGCAATGTTAATGTAAACTGTCATAATCTTTACCATTATCTGCTTCTTCAAATACATTTATGATAAATGGAATATTTGTAAATTTGTAGGCCAAGAACACCCTCTAGTAAAGCCATACTGAGTATCTTTTTCTAGGCCGCTAGATGTGTTTTTGGTCACTGCATGATCTGAGAAAGGTGTCCCCATATCCTACAAGCCCAGCCCCCTCTTCTTCAGTGTATGTAAAAGAAATAATACCGAGTGCAGTATAAGTTTCTAATGCAGGTAAATGTCAGCATTGAAGATTTGAAGTCAGTCAAAAGAGGTATTCACAAATTGGTGCATGGAATCTAATACCCCAGTTTCTTCAATAAAATTGGTAACATGTAAGGTGAACAAGTAGAGCCAGTCTCCAGTTATCTCACAGGGATCAATGTCCCAAAATAGAGCTCTAAGTTTGAAACCGGTCAGAAGTTGCATTCTCGAGTTATGGGAGTTGAAAGTTTGAAGCGGTCACACATTATTACATGAAATCCAATACAGTACAGTATTTCAACTTTTTCCAAATCAACTTTTTCTAAATCAGATTTGCAAATTGACACCTACACAGCTCGTACATTCTCTCAGTAGATAGGGAACCAGTTTGTTTAATATATTTTACAAATTAGAACTTGCATAACCCAAAATCAGCGCAAAGTTTCCTTTGAGAAAAAATACACTATTACTTAAAAAAAAGCTTGAAGTCAGCATGGGTAAAAAACCTGGAATTATTGGAATCTGTATAACTGGAGAATGCATCCAGTTATATGGATTCCAGTAATTTCAGGTTTTTTACCCATGTTAGTAAATTATTAAATTTGAATCTACACAGCCTGAACCCAAAAGGCACCATATTTTTCAAAAGATTTATTAACCATTAAAGATTGAAGTCATTCTTTAGAGGCACTGAAATTTACAATGTATAATCCATGACCAGACTATCGGGTATAATTAAGGAGGAAATGTTACATTAAATATTGCACTACCAACACACTGGTAGTATCTTTCTCACTGCTTGTTGGATTAGGTGGCTGCTTATCCAGAGGAGATGTATTCAGGTGATTTCATGAAAAAAATACTATACTATTTTAAAAATATAATTGGCAGATTGGTACCTACACATTCCAGTAATAATCCCAACTTTTTCTAAGTAGGATACACCAATGTTTAAAGTTGAGGCTAATCAGAAGAATGGTCTGTGTAAAATTGGCCACAGTGCACCCGCATGTGCCAGTAGTGTAGTTATAAACAAAACCCTTGAAAAAACTCAGGCTTAAGTGTCCCTTTCAGGATGCATATCTAATTCATTTTAAAAGCAATTACACATTTAATTGTCTAAAAGTAATTTTCGTAATTGGGCTGTGGTTTGAAGCTAGTGATCTGTCCTCCCCCTTTTGTAGGAGTAGTACAGTACTACATTAGGAATTTTCAGTGTTATTGGGTCATCTCCAAGGGACATTAATTTATTAAACAGGCTTATAAGATTGTTGCTTATTTCTTCATTATCTGGCCTTAACTGTGATTTTAGCAGTCCAGTCTTCTATCAGTTTGATATAGTACATATATAAAAACATTTTTCATACTTTCATCAGATGGTTTTTCCCTGATGAATAAATAAATAAATAAATAAATGGGCAGAGGGTATACCTGGAGGGTGTTCTGAGAGTCAGTGCCCCCACAACCCAGTCCATGACCATGCCTAGTGGTGGATCAAGGTCTAATCAACCAGGCTGTTACTGCCGGGTTGAGGCAATCAATTTTAATGCTTATTTCATAAAATTAAGTATCCTGGGGTACGAGACGGCTACCACCCTTGATCATCCTAGTGTAGTCAAGCCATAACAAATATAGTTACTATACAGACTAATCCAAATGGCTAACTGTTGAAAATATTGAAGAAAAGACATGTTACAGAACAAGCTTTTATTGGGAAACTTTTTTCTCTTTGTTACAGCTTTATCAAGTTATGACTTAGGAACATACAAAATATTGGTACTACTTGCCATAGCATTAAGTTATGCACAAAATTTGGGTACTACACATTGAGACAGTTGACTCATTCCTTTCTGCTAACAGCCCATGCCACCTACAGTTACTTTCTGGAATTATCTTGTGCCTCATTATTATCATGAGATTAAATGCTAAACCCATGAAGGTCTCAGCTCCTTCCCACACCTCTGCTGGTCACTATTGGTCTCACTCTCTCCTGGTGGCATGAAGCCTATCATACCTATTCTAAAACTATGCTTGGATTTTGCTTCTACTGTTTTCCTGTTTAGGTCATCCTGCTTCTTGACCACTCTAAGGCTAAAAATGTATTTCCTAACATCCCTTTATTTATCATGCTATTTTCGATATTTTCATCAGTCAGGAAAAGCCTGTCCTGTTTCCGGACAAACCTTACCTAACCTAACCTACCTGGTCTCTGGTTATTATGGCAGCCAAGAAGAATATTGGTGATGCTGGAGGTGCTAAGAAAAATAAGCATGTACAACCTCTCCTTACTTAGCGACGTACTCGTTTACCGATGACTAGGACTTACGACGGGCTCTCTGACCAGTATGAATACCTAAATAATGTATATTAGAGCTGATTTTCTCTATTCTGTTTATTACAGTATACAGTATACTGCTGTATAAACATTTAAAAATATACCAGAAATGTTATAAATGGTACAAAGTTGACATTAAAACAATATCAGAGATAGTTGACAAAAACCCACTACCATCATAGTATTTTCCTCACTTAGCGATGAATTCGTTTACCGACATGGTCTTGAAACAGAACTCTGTTGTTAAGGGAGGAGAGACTGTATTTATGACTGTTGAAGAAAATGGAAGTGTTGGATACGAAAAGCCAGAGCTCATGTGTGAAGGAATACAGACTGTCACCTGCTCAGAAGAATGTCAGAGAGGTCACTACAGCTGAATAAGATGAAAAAGTTATTAAATGAGTGGTCTGAGGAAAGAAACAAAGAAAGGGATCTCAGTGCTCAAAAAAGGCACAAAGTTCCATTGTACTGTACAGCTGTGAGTGAGAAGGAAGGTGAGTCTTCACAACAATGTATTTTAAATGCTGGATGGTTTGAAAGTTTTGAATAGTGCAGTTATCTTTGACAAAGATTTCTGATTGGCTCTGTAAAATACTGCAGGGTAAAACATACCAGAGATGCATTACTGAATATTTAAGTACTCTAATTCAACCATCAACTACTGACAACTCTATATCCACATCAATGCAAAAACCACAGCTATCCTCATCAACCCTACTCCTCCTCATCCTCTGCCACATCAACCCTCTTCACACACTCCCATGTCAACAAGCAATGGCAACTATAATACAAGGTAAGATAAACTTGTAATTTTTATGAAAAAAATAAAAAATGAAAATGCAATTATTTCCTTGCAAAGTTTTCATATTATAAAATATTAATTACAAAGAAAGCCTCTAGCATGCCTAGGCATTTCAGGCAGACTAATCCTAATTCTTACTCTGTATTGACACAAGTTATGGAGCAGTACATTTTAATATACATTATTGTATATTGATATAAAAGTTAGGTAATTGAAGTGATTATCATTAATTATATTGATAATAGGGAGGTAATGCAAAACATATAACAATATTACAATTAGTAAATTTAGTAATGGGAATGAGTTTATCTTGGCATGATATACTTTCTATAAAAGCTCCTATAATGTATTTGTAGTATTTCAGGCACACTTAGGACTAACTTGAGATTTATTAGGCAATAACTAAAGTATTAGGAATTTTATGTTTACAGTCATTTGGGTGAGTGTAAGTGTTAAATAGGGAGAATTACAGATAATGAGTGTAAGTCTATTTTGCTTTGGATATGTTCACGATACAAAAAAGAGAATAGGTGGTTTACACATAGCTGATGATGAGGTGTGTTAGGGAGACAAGGTGTTTTTAATGATAGCTTTGAAAATGGTGGTTGAGTGTGCAGTTCTAGAGTTTTCAGGCATTGATTTTTTTGTAGAGATTTAGTCGGACATGAGGAATGTCATAGAGATTTTTGTGCCTGGTATTGTGTCAATAGGTCCTGCTGCAACTATCAAGAAAATGTTTTAGTTCAGGGTTAATATTAGAATTTATGGTTCTGTAAATGTAGGTTGCACAGTAGTAGGTGTCAGTGTTTTGTAAAGTGAGTAAGTTTATGTCTCTGAAGAGTGGAGGGGTGTGTTGTTTAGCATTGGATTGTGTAATAATTCTTACTGCAGCTTTTTGTTGGGTTATTATTGGCTTTAGGTGGGTTGCTTCTGTTAATTCCCAGGCATAAATAATATAGGTGAAGTAGGGATAGATGAGTGAATAGTATAGTGTGAGTAGGGCTGATTGTGGTAGATAATAACATCTTTGAAAGGATCCCAACTGTTTTTGATACTTTTTTTTGTTATGTGTTGGATATGGGTGTTGAATATCAGGTTCCTGTCAAGGTGCAGACCTAGGAATTTTCCCTCATTATGTTTAGCAATAAGAGTGTTGTCAATCACAATGTTCAGCTGGGCATCACCTGTTCTGTTCCCAAACATAATGTAGAAGGTTCTGTCAATATTAAGTGTAAGTTTATTGGCAGTCATCAAGGGCGATATTTTTATTAGCTTTTTGTTAACACTAGTGTTGAGTGAGGCAAGATTAGGATGGGAGACGACATAAGTCATGTCCATCAGCAAAGAGAAAAATTTATTCTTGTTGTGATATGTTAGGAAGATCATTGATGTATAAGAGGAAGAGCGAGGGGCCAAGGACACTTCCCTGTGGTACTCCAGTATCCAGTGGTCTTGTTGATGAGGTTGTGTCCTTAATAGAGACGTATTGATGTCTGTTAGTAGGTAGGATTTGAAATATGTTAGTGCATGGCCTCTTATACCATAATGATCAAGTTTGTGGAGTAGGATGCTGTCGTCTGCTGTATCAAAAGCTTTCCTTAGGTCGATAAAGAGTACTAGTGGATATTCATTGTTTTCAAGTGCTGTGTAAAGCAGGTCTACCATTTTTACAATTGTGTTGTCTGTGCTTTTGCTTTTCCTGAAGCCAAATTGGCAGATGTTGAGGATGCTTTGCACTGTTATAAAGGAGTATAATCTCTTGTGCACGAGTTTCTCTAAGATTTTGGATAGCAACGGTAAGTTTGATATTGACCTGTAGTTGTTTACATCTCTGGGGTCACCACCTTTGTGTATTGGTGTAACCCTTGCTATCTTGAGTAGTGTTGGGAAAGTGCTGGTTTCTAGTGATTTGTTAGAGAGTAATGAAATAGTGGGCGAAAGAACATGAGCCGCTCGTTTGTACAATAATGATGGAACTTGAGCCAGATTTCCTGATTTATTTTTAAGTGACTTAATAATCGTGGTGACTTCCGTGGGCTCGGTTGGTGCAAGATAGAAGGAAGTTGGGAAATTCCCATCTAAGTAATCACTCGCTTGGGCATTAGCACCTGGGATTTTACTGGTGAGATTTGATCCTATGGTTGAGAAAAAGTCATTTATCTTGTTAACTGTATCAATATGCTGTAGTTATGTTTCATTTGGTTTAGTTAGGACAATATCCCTAGTTTTTTCAGATTGTGAGTGCCCAGAATCTGAGTGTGTCTTCTAGGTCTCTTGTATATCTCCTCTTGTTTCAGTGAATCTATTAGAGTAGTACAATTGCTTAGCCTTTCTTATTAGTTTGGTGAGGACTGATGCATAATGTTTAATAATATCTTTGTTTATTAAGCCCTGTCTATATTGCTTTTCAAATTGATGTTTTTTATCAATGGCTCTTAGCATGCTGTTAGTAAGCCATGAACAACCTAGCTGTTTATTCGTAATCTGTTTCGTTTTTAGTACATATACATTATTAAAAATTAGTTATCTGGCAAATCTGGATTTGTCTGAAAAGTACCTGTAAGTCTATTTTCTCCATATGTTCTTCACTTCACATAAAATTATTGTTATATAAAGCAGGAATTGTCAGGAATGTAAGTTGCACATTATGGGAGGGTTTACTGTATATAGTGATTTTTTAATAGTTTGCAGTGATGTTTTGACAAATATTGATCTAGAATAAAATGAAGTCATTTTCATTTTATTTTTACAGCATAAATTGGTGACTTTCAATTACATTATTTTCATTGTGTTTTCCTCAGCATGAAATGTCAAGGTTTAATTGCCTATTATCTACATTTATAAAATGTTTTATTAACAGTAACACATTTACAATAAAGCAAACATTGCATTAACAAACTGCGAGGTAATTCATTACATATAAAAAGATACTTATGGTGATCAAAACTGTTATGAATACTTAAATTTTTATTAAATTTTTGGGAACGAAGGCCTAAAATTATCTATGGCAATAATCAGTGTGCAGTACTCATGTTGCATTTTACACATACAGTATGACCATTCTATAAATTATGCATATATCATATATCTAATTATAATACAAATAAATTGCATGTCCTGATATTTTTTTTTATTTTTATGGTATGTACTTCTCTTTATTATACTTAATTATATGTTAAAAATTGTAATTTTGTTAATAACTTACAATATCATATGATAAACTGATCTGTATACTGGCTTTTCACCACAGAGTAAAATATACTGCATTATAAACTAGAAATCTTTATCACTGATGTTTATTCATTAACCCTTTCAGGGTCCAAGGCCCAAATCTGGAGTCACGCACCAGTGTCCAAGAATTTTCAAAAAAAAAAATTTGTTATTTTTTCTTATGAAATCGTAGAGAATATTTTTGTGAAGGTAATAAAGCAAAAAGTACGAAATTTGGTGGAAAATTGACGAAATTATGCTCTCGCGAATTTTGATGTGTCAGCGATATTTACGAATCGGCGATTTTGCCGACTTTGACTCCCATTTTAGGCCAATTACATTATTCCAATCAACCAAATTCTTAGCTATTTCACTAGTATTACTTCTATTCTATCGATTGAGCACAAGAAATCGCCAAGTCAACTGTTTCAACTACAAAATAAAGTGATCGGAAATTGTTAATTTGGCCAATTTAACACAAAGTTCAAAATATTCCAGTTTCAAAATAGGGTCCAGAATAAACAATGTAGGCATTCCTGGCACTAAACTAACATTTCCTCTGTTCATTAGTTATATTTTGAGGCTTTACAAATAAATTCCATTTTGATTTTTTATTCACATAATGAATTTTTATTCACACCAAAAAATAGAAGATTTACTGTTATGCAATACTGTAATAATTGTATAAATATCATCACCATATTTGTGAATGTATATTAGACTCACCAGCTGACGTGTATTAGACGTGTGAGGTCGTTTGTTTACTCTTGAATATCGGCAAAAATTTAACATTTCCGCTACTTTGAGCTCAGTTTCAAGCCATTTCCAGTGCTAAAACCAATCAAAATCATCTCTATTTCTGTAATATGTCTTCCATTCTATCAAATGAGACCAAGAAATCGCAAATACAACTATAAAAAACATGCGAAAAGACACTGCAAAGTTGCTGTTTTAATCGAAAAATCATGATTTCAGTTTTTTTCTCTCATTATACACAGTGTGCTGCAGGATCTGTTTTATGTGGTGCACACATACCACATAGATGTATTCTCTCATATCTAGGCCCAAATGTACCACTCACAGTTTATCAGAGTGAGCTGAGCTCATGGCGTAGATCTACGGTTTGGACACTCACCGTAAAGCCGTAGATCTACGGGACGGACCCTGAAAGGGTTAATAATGTACCTGATATTGTATATTAGATAATATAAGTAGTTGACTCATTGTGAGCCATGATGTTTTGCTAAGTGCTTTCTTAAGTTGCCTGTCTGTGCAGCACGGAAATCACATTTGTCGCAGGCATATGGTTTTTCTCCGGTGTGAGTGCGCAAATGAGTTTTCAGGTGAGTCTTTTGGGCTGCACGATATGTACAGTAGGAGCAGGAAAATGGCTTTTCTCCTGTGTGGGCACGCATGTGGTACTGCATGTGATTGCCATTGTGTGTCGAGTAAGGACAAATTGGACACTTGTGGAGCTTGTAGGTAGATGTGAGATTTGTACACTGTCCCATGACATCCATGCCAGCCCCAGTGCTGACAGCTTCCATAATGCTTCTCTCAGCTCCACCGGTGCCCATCTCTGCTGTGATTCTCATCCAGTTTGACTTCTCATTCTCCACACCAAGCAGAACCTGTGGGGAATGCCCAGCTCATTTTATGGTCATATATAAATACTTTATGATATACAATATGTTATCATTAATGAATTTTTTATTCTTAACAATTAATGCTTATATGCCAATGTTGTATTAAAAAATGCTTACTTATTTTTTCCATCTGAAAGGGGCTGAAGATACCTGTTGAAAGATCTCTTTGTAATAAGGTTGTTAAAATAGCTGAGGCTTGGAGACCTAACCTTGAAATTTAGAGTTATTTAGCAAACTATTTAATGAAGGCTTCCATAAACTAACTACATGTGGCTAAACAATAAGGTGAAAGGAATGAATTTGTTGTGCTTTGTCTAAGTTATTGTTGTACAAGACTGGTATATAATACCGACAAGATGAAAATTAAGACACATGTGCAACAGCTGGGTATCTTTCTTGTAAACGTTCTGCCATCCAGTGGCTTTATCAGATTATGTCCTAGAATTTGTATTGATAAAGCCACTGGATGGTGAAACGTCTACAATAAAGATACCCAGATGTTGCACATGTGTCTTAAGTTAGTGTTGTACCAGGGGATGTGTTATGATGTCCTGTACTTTCAGGTGTGTACACAGCCAACATGTTTAGCATAATATGGATGTTTATTAGTTGCAGTGTATGTAAAAAATTCAGCTTAATTTCTATTTTAGGGACAACATTATTCTTGATGATAGCGTTTAGGCAATTTGTGGCCATAATGTCCCACATGCAATCAATAGGACTTAAACCTGACAAACCATAGAATAATATACTTCTTAATATAAGACATTTAAAATTAAGTCAAGAAATGTGAATACTACAAGTGTTAGCACTATACTCAAATTTTTTAATATACTGTATAGTGCAGTACATGACTGTTCGTTGTATAGAAACACTAATGCTATACAAATCTTCTTATGAAATGATATATCCATAAGTATGATTTGGTGTATCTTCCAAAATATATAAAACATATAATGTAACTTTTTTTATTGATAACTTATTTTTATTAACATCTTTATAAGATATAAAATTTATGCAGCTCAGTGTATGAATTAAGAGCAATATGTGTCAAATATATTATATTCATGAAAAATTAAAGTACCAATGCCATGCTTAGAAAAAATCACAACTAAACTATAATTTGGAAAGAAGACTTTTGATATCACTTTGGTCTGTTCATGGAGAGACTCCCAGTACCCTTCACTGGGGTGCCTGTAGGGATCTCAGGGAACTTTTAGAGGAATCTTTTGATATTAATAATTTAATTTTTTTAAATGATGTGGATTTAAACTTGGTATGTTAGTATTTGTGTTGTGCATTTTATTCATGTTCGTAGTCTTCATTGTGTGTTAATTTTGCTTTTATTGTTTTATTAGTTTTACTGCTTTTTTATTAATTTTATTGGTAAGAGTACTGAGTGGCAAAGTGCTCTATAAATATCACATCTACTACTTTTAGTGCCCCTCTGTAAAATCTGTCATGTCATACTGACTGGTAGTCAAGCATATTTTGCTTGACTGTCCTACATACTTCACTGCTGACTTCTTCAGTGCTGTAAAATTTTCACTCTATCTTCCTTTCACAAGAGTCCCGTTTTCAGTATGGAAATTACGACTTTTTTTTTTTTTTAACTAAAACTGACTTTCTGCACCAACTTTGAGTTGGTGCCTAGTCTCCCTCCATAATTTTCTCCTAATGTCAGTTAAGGGGAAAATTTTGGGTTTAGCACTATTAAGTGACCACAATAATTATTTGAGGCATCATGTTAAGAAAATGAAAAGATAGAGAATGGAAGCTTACCAAGCAAGAAAGACAGAAAATGGTGAGAGAAGGGTAAGCGAGCTATGTGCAGAAAAGGTGACTATGAAGAAATGAGGCATTTTTCTAGTGCAGTACAGTGGGTTGCTGAGGTCAAGGGGAAAAAAAAACAAAAAACAGGAAATTGAAAAAAACTTCAACATGAAGTACTAGTAATAAGTGACCAATGTGTGTATCAAGCTTTAACCCTTTGACTGTTTTGGTCGTATATATACGTCTTATGAGCCAGTGTTTCAGACGTATATATACTCAATAATTCTAGCGGCTTCAAATCAAGTGGAAGAAAGCTGGTAGGCCCACATGTGAGAGAATGGGTCTGTGTGGTCAGTGTGCACCACATAAAAAAAATCCTGCAGCACACAGTGCGTAATGAGAAAAAAAAACTCTGATCGTTTTTTTGGATTAAAACGCCGACTTTGAGGTGTATTTTTGTATAGTATTTATCGATGTATTTGCGTTTTCATGGTCTTAGGTGATAAAATGGAAAACATATTACAGAAATAGAGATGATTTTCATTACTTTGACGATGAAAACGACCTTGAAACTGAGCTCAAAGTAGCGGAAATGTTCGATTTTTACCAATGTTCAGGAGTAAACAAATCACACCACACGTCCAATACACATCAACTGGGGAGTCTAATATTCTTTCACTAGTGCACTGATATTATTTATACCATTTTTACAATAATGCAGTAGTCTGCATAACAGTAAATTTTGTATTTTTTTGTATGAATAAAAAATCAAAATAGAAAGTAATAATAATATAAAAGGGGCCTAGAGATGTGACTAATGAACAGAGGATATGTTATTTTAGTGCCAAGAATGTCTACCTTGTTTATTCTGGACCCTATTTTGAAATTGGCATCTTTTTTAGTTTGCGTGAAATTGGCCAAATTGCCAATTTCTGACCACAATATTGGGTAGTCCAAATTGGTAAATGGGAGGTTTCTTGTGCTCAGCTGATAGATAAAATGGAGTTCTAAAGAAATAGCTATGAGTTTGGTCAACTGGAACAACGGAATTGGCTGAAAATAGGGCTCAAAGTCGGCGAAATCGCCGACACACACGTCGCCGAGACCGCTAACTTCGCGGGAGCGTAATTCCATGAGTTTTCGACCAAATTTCGAACTTTTGGTGTCATTACCATCGGGAAAAGATTCTCTATCATTTCATTAGAAAAAATAATTTTTTTTTTTTTTTTAAATTTAGCGACATAGAATGACAGTTTCAGAAAGGGGCCTGAAACAGTCAAAAGGTTAAGGAATGGACAGTAGACACAAAAGAAGCACGGATTCTATCATAGAGGTAAGGAGGCAAAATACAGTAACACACAAAAGAACAGATTCGGAAATGGAATGTTATCCCTTACAAACCTTATAGAAACATTTGAGCACCTAATAGAGACCAGACAAGAGTCATGGGTGGACTGTATACTCTTAGACTACGAAAACCTTTGGCAGAAAAGACATTAAATGCAGAAAAGCCTTTATTAGTACAGGTATATTTCACTCACAGAGGTACTTGATAAAACGCTCTTCCTTCCCCCACCTAGTGGGTCAGATGTATAATAATAATAATAATAGTTTATTAATGAAGGCTTCCCTGCACTTAATTAAGTCTGCTTATCATTTGTTGACATTTTATGCCATTCTACATACAAGATCTTTTGATAGTGACACACTGAAAACTAATCAGCATACTGAAAAAGCAAGATGGAATAAGAGGAAAGGTATTAGCATGAGTAAGAGAATATTTGTACAATAGAAAATAAGGAAAATAAAGGGTGAACCATCAAAATGGGAGAGTGTAACTAGCAGTCTCAGTCACATCCATTATCTTTAAGCTCCATATTGCTCATGGTATATATAGAAATCAGCTCCAACATATACTAATGTATTTATTGAAAGATGATGAAAAAATAACAAGAATGCAAGAAACAGAGGACAGAAAGAGACAAATAAATAGTTACTGTAATTTAACACCATCAAAAGCAAAACTAGGAAGCTGCAAGATGGAAAAAGAAGCTGAAAGACCAAAAAGCACAATCTGGAGTGAGAAAAGATCATAAAAAATGGCTAAAGAAAAAGACTGTGAATAAACATTACGTCAAACCTGTCCCTTAAAATTCATACACAGAGTAACACCTGTAGCACAAACTAAATTCATGAACACAAGAGTGTCAGTCAGGAACCTAGATAAAGTCTCATTCAAAACAGACTTTATCTCATATGTACACCCCAGTCTTCAGGATCCAATGCCAGTGTGAAACTCTTACTTAGCAAAACACATTGCAACTCAAGACAATCTGAAGGAGTACATTTAAACTGGGGCCTGAACCAAGTGTAGAATAAGTTGTTCAGAGAGAATGAGCTAGAATAATGAAAAAGAAAATTGTTACATACAAAAAAAATATCCCAGGGAAAAAACAGTGTATACTATCATATTTTTAACAAAAATAGGAAGGCATTGTCAGAAATTACGCACGCACGCACGCATGCATGCATGTACATATGTATGCATGCATGCACATGCACACACACACACACACACACACACACACACACACACACACACACACACACACACACACACACATTAGTGCAGAAGCTGGAGGATCAGGCGCATATAACAGGGAGGGCACTGCAATGGATCAGGGAATACCTGACAGGGAGGCAGCAACAAGTCATGGTACGTGAAGAGGTATCACAGTGGGCGCCTGTGACGAGCGGGGTCCCACAGGGGTCAGTTCTAGGACCAATGCTATTTTTGATATATGCAAACGACATGATGGAAGGAAGAGACTCTGAAGTGTCCCTATTTGCAGATGATGTGAAGTTGATGAGAAGAATTAAATCAGATGAGGATGAGGCAGGACTGCAAAGAGACCTGGACAGGCTGGACATGTGGTCCAGAAACTGGCTTCTCGAATTCAATCCTGCCAAATGCAAAGTCATGAAGATTGAGGAGGGGCAAAGAAGACCGCAGACAGAGTATAGGCTAGGTGGACAAAGACTACAGACCTCACTCAGGGAGAAAGACCTTGGGGTGACCATAACACCGAGCACGTCACCGGAGGCACACATCAACCAAATAACTGCTGCAGCATACGGGCACCTGGCAAACCTGAGAATAGCGTTCCGATACCTTAATAAGGAATCATTCAAGACACTACACTGTGTATGTTAGGCCCATACTGGAGTATGCAGCACCAGTCTGGAACCCACACCTGGTCAAGCATGTCAAGAAGTTAGAGAAAGTGCAAAGGTTTGTAATAAGGCTAGTCCCAGAGCTGAGGGGAATGTCGTACGAGGAAAGGTTGAGGGAAATCGGACTGACGACACTGGAGGACATGATAACGACACAGGGGAGACATGATAACGACATACAAGATACTGCGGGGAATAGACAAGGTGGACAGAGATAGGATGTTCCAGAGAGGGGACACAGAAACAAGGGGTCACAACTGGAAGCTGAAGACTCAGATGAGTCACAGGGATGTTAGGAAGTATTTCTTCAGTCATAGAGTCATCAGGAAGTGGAATAGCCTAGCAAGTGAAGTAGTGGAGGCAGGAACCATACATAGTTTTAAGAAGAGGTATGACAAAGCTCAGGAAGCAGAGAGGGAGAGGACCTAGTAGCGATCAGTGAAGAGGCGGGGCCAGGAGCTGAGTCTCGACCCCTGCAACCACAATTAGGTGAGTACACACACACACATACACACACACACACATAGCGTTCCGGTACCTCAGTAAGGAATCGTTCAAGACTTTATACACTGTGTATGTCAGGCCCATACTGGAGTATGCAGCACCAGTTTGGAACCCACACCTGGTCAGACACGTCAAGAAATTAGAGAAAGTGCAAAGGTTTGCAACAAGGCTAGTTCCAGAGCTTAGTAAGAGGAATGTCCTATGAAGAAAGGTTAAAGGAAATCGGTCTGACAACACTGGAGGACAGGAGGGTCAGGGGAGACATGATAACGACGTACAAAATACTGCGTGGAATAGACAAGGTGGACAGAGACAGGATGTTCCAGAGATGGGACACAGAAACAAGGGGTCACAATTGGAAGCTGAAGACTCAGATGAGTCAAAGGGATGTTAGGAAGTATTTCTTCAGTCATAGAGTAGTTAGGAAGTGGAATAGTCTGGCAAGCAATGTAGTGGAGGCAGGAACTATACATAGTTTTAAGACGAGGTATGATAAAGCTCATGGAGCAGGAGGAGAGAGGATCTAGTAGCAGTCAGTGAAGAGGCAGGGCCAGGAGCTATGAATCGACCCCTGCAACCACATATAGGTGAGTACAATTAGGTGAGTACACACACACACACACACTAATAAGGAATCGTTCAGGACCCTGTACACCGTATACGTTAGGCCCATATTGGAGTATGCGGCACCAGTTTGGAACCCACACCTAGCCAAGCACGTAAAGAAACTAGAGAAAGTGCAAAGGTTTGCAACAAGACTAGTCCCAGAGCTAAGAGGTATGTCCTACGAGGAGAGGTTAAGGGAAATCAACCTGACGACACTGGAGGACAGGAGAGATAGGGGGACATGATAACGACATACAAAATACTGAGAGGAATTGACAAGGTGGACAAAGACAGGATGTTCCAGAGATTGGACACAGTAACAAGGGGACACAGTTGGAAGCTGAAGACACAGATGAATCACAGGGATGTTAGGAAATATTTCTTCAGCCACAGAGTAGTCAGTAAGTGGAATAGTTTGGGAAGCGATGTAGTGGAGGCAGGATCCATACATAGCTTTAAGCAGAGGTATGATAAAGCTCACAGCTCAGGGAGAGTGACCTAGTAGCGATCAGTGAAGAGGCGGGGCCAGGAGCTCGGACTCGACCCCCGCAACCTCAACTAGGTGAGTACACACACACACACACACACACACAAAAGATATCAGAAAGCATTAATTTAAGAGTGATAAAGAATAGTGACACATTGAAAGCAAATTTCATACAAGAGTTGAAAAGTCATAAATGAAGAGGTAAGACTAAATAAATAAATAAATAAATAAATAAATAAATAAATAAACTAAGAGCTAGAGCTCCACCATCCCCCCAAGACTAAAATAGGTAATCACAAATGAGTCAATACAGTGGCATAAGTTACACAGTTCAGCAGTAATTTTTATTTGCAGGGAATATTTTGAAGGGATGAAAAAAATTATACAATTTAACCCTTGGAGGGTCCAAACCATAGATCTACGCCAAAATTCTAGCGGCATCAAATTTAGTGTGAGAAGGCTGGTAGGCCTACATATGAGAGAATGGATCTGCGTGGTGTGTGTGCGCCGTGAAGAAAAATTCTAGGTGCCCGCATAGCATTGTGGGAATGCTGGCTCAGTTACCTCTGTTCACCATGTCTTGTCGCAAAGCAGCTCTCACTCCAAGGCGAATTGGGACTCTCCTCTTCCTATCTGATAGTTCTGACTCTGATGGAAGTGGAAATGAAGACGAATTCTATGGCTTTGATCAATTAGTGACCGAAAGGAATGACCAGGATATTGAAAATAGTGCAGAAAATCCTGACGATCCTCAACCTTCTACCTCTGGTGTGGGCACGTCTCAGTCACATTCAGTTGTACTTCGTCGCAAGAGAAAACTAATATTTTTGCGTGGCCAGGCCTCTGACTTCAGTAATGATGATGATAGTGACGTGGATTGTGATTTTATTGCTCTTGACAATCATTCGAGTAGTGATAGTGAGGAATCATATTCACCAGTGAAGCGTCGGTATATACACCGCTGCATGCACTCGGGTAGTGTTCCCTATGCAGTGCCCAGGGGGCAGAGTACATCCCGGAGTACATCCCGTGGCCCTACACCAGGAATAGACAGTGAAAGTGAGGATGATGTGGCTACACTTGGCATGGGTAGACCACAGGCATCAGTAGGTGGTGGTATTGGTGGTGATGGTGGTAGTGGTGATTGTAGTGCCACGGCCATGCATGACTCACCAGCCAAGGCTGGGACCCACGCTGCTGACTCCTCAGCTCAAGGACAAAGCGGAGCATCAGCCACCACCCCACCACAACCAGCTTATGATGTCCAGTATCCACCAGCAAACCATATCTGGGATTGGCAGCAAAATCCCAATTTTGTTCCCAAGCCCCACCACTTTGATGACTCTCAAAGTGGAATTCTACCTACTTGTCCCCTTGGAAACACTGCAAATGAACTGGAATTCTTTGAACTACTCTTTGACCAGCCCTTAATGGAAACTATTGTCAGGGAAAGTAACAGGTACATGTATTTGAGTACACCATGGCAAATACGATCATATCACCACAATCAAGACTACACCGGTGGAAAGAGACAACTGTTGCAGAAATGTATTTGCTTTTTGCAACAATAATGCTTATGCCTCATGTTCATAAGCATAATATAAAATTATACTGGTCCACAGTTCGGCTAATTTGTACCACGGCCTTCAGTGAAATCATCCCAGTGAACAGGTTTATCTTACTGTTACGTATGTTGCACTTCTCTGACAAAACCAGGCCTGACAGAAGTGACAGGTTATACAAGATTAGAAATGTTTTTATGTATCTGAAAGAAAAGTTCAACATGTACTTTTATCTATTCAAGAATCTTGTAATTGACAAGTCTTTGATTTTGTTCAAAGGTAGACTGTCATTCAAGCAGTATATACCGAGCAAAACACCGATATGAAAAACAGTACAGAATGGGTCACATAACCAGAGACCAAACAAAACGTTACTCGTCAATCCTAACCAGCCTGATAAGAAGGGCAAAAAAACTGTATTATGAGAACAGATTATCCAACTTACGAGGTGATATAAAAAAGACTTGGAAGACCCTATCAGAAATTCTGGGAACAAAAAAGATATCACGAAATAGCGAAATAAAATTAGCAAAATCAGATGAACCCCAACTCCCACCAACAGAAACAGCAAACAGACTCAATGATTTCTTCTCCACTATAGGACAAAACCTTGCCAATAAAATCCCAAGCTCAGATACCCCACCAAATGACTACCTCACTGGCAACTACCCGAACACACTGTTCCTAGCTCCGACTAACCCATACGAAGTCTCCCTTATTATCAACGCACTAAAAAACAAGGCAGGAGATTTAAATACCTTACCACCCTTTATATACAAAAAAGTGTCACAAGTACTATCAACAATCATTGCAACACTCTTTAACAAATCCACTGAATCCTCCACCTTCCCTACAGCTCTCAAAATAGCAAGGGTCACCCCGATCCATAAAGGAGGAGACCAAACAGAGTTGAATAACTATAGGCCAATATCCAATTTACACCCTCTCTCAAAAATCTTCGAAAAATTAATTCATAAACGAATCTACTCCTACCTCATCTCCCAAAACATTCTCAACCCCTGCCAATTTGGATTCAGGCCTAATAAAAATACTAATGATGCTATTATACACATGCTAGAACATATATACACTGCAATAGAGAAAAAAGAAGTCCCACTGGGGATCTTCATTGACTTATGTAAAGCTTTTGATACAGTTGACCATGACTTGCTCCACGTAAAATTGTCACACTATGGTATTAGAGGGCACTCCCTCAACTACCTCAAGTCATACCTCAGCAACAGAAGCCAATATGTGTACGCAAATGGGGCAAGCTCTTCCGCTCAACCAATTACAGTTGGTGTCCCACAGGGAAGTGTCCTTGGCCCTCTTCTCTTTCTCCTATACATAAATGACCTACCAAATGCTTCACAATTACTCAAACCCACACTTTTTGCAGATGACACTACATACGTCTTCTCTCACCCGAGCCCAGTCACGCTAGCCAATACTGTAAACACCGAATTACAGAAAATATCTACCTGGATGAGGACTAACAAACTTACACTAAACATTGACAAAACCTACTTCATTCAGTTTGGTAACAGAGCTACAGATGTACCTCTTAACATAACGATAAACAGATCACCTATCACAAAGCTAACAGAGGGAAAATTCTTAGGAATCCACCTTGATAATAGACTCAAATTTCATACACATATACAACAAATTTCTAAGAAAATTTCCAAGACTGTAGGCATACTATCGAAGATACGGTACTATGTTCCATAGTCAGCCCTCCTGGCCCTTTATCACTCTCTTATTTACCCCTATCTCACCTATGGAATTTGTGCATGGGGCTCAACAACAATTAACCATCTCAGACCACTAATTACCCAACAAAAGGCTGCAGTTAGAATGATAACAAATTCTCACTACAGGCAGCACACTCCACCAATATTGAAAACACTCAACCTACTCACCATACAAAACATCCATACTTATTACTGCACCTATTACATACATAGAACACTTAACTCTGATATTAACCCTCCCCTCAAACATCTCCTTGCCAACCTCAACAGAACACATGACCATAACACAAGGCACAGATCACTCTTTGATGTTCCTCGTGTCCATCTCACGCTTTGCAAAAACTCAATGCACATAAAAGGCCCTAAAATCTGGAATTCATTACCTGTAAATATAAAAGAAACACTACCTGTTTATAAATTCAAGTCTCTTCTCAAAGATCACTTACTCACTCAAAACCAAATAAATACTGAATAACTGAACCTTATAAATTGTATATCCTATATGTTACTCACAATTATATCACACAAATGTTAAACGTAGGACCCAATCTAACTTCGTTATTTTTTTAAATACACTACCTAACAGAATACTCCATTCGACTGAATGTACAGCAATGCATGCAACCATATGACCTGTCTTTGTAATACTCATTTGTGCTTTATAGTTATCTGTTTACAATAATGTTTTATCACTGATTTCAGCATCGCTTAGTTAATCTTAAGTTAAATTTAAGCCAGCCCGTAATGCTATGCATATAAGTGGCTTTGGCATGCTGCTCTTACCTGTATTTTTTTGTACCTCTGTATGTATGCTAAAATTACTAAATAAATAAATAAATAAATAAATAAAACTGTTTGTACTCTGTGACTGTGACAGTGGCCTGGTATTGGATATTATTGTATACACGGGAAGTAAAACATTGAAAGATACCAGGATGTTATTGGGTATCTCAGGTGGCATAGTGAGAAGCATGATGGCACCTTATCTTGGTAAGGAGCATACATTATATACTGATAACCGGTACACAAGCCCTTTACTCAGTGATTTCTTGCAAGTGAACATGACAGATATGTGTGGCACAGTGTGTTCTAATCATAAACATATGCCCAGGTTCAACGCAGGCACTCGTAGTGGTGAGGTGCAGGTGTTTACTGCCAATGACATCATGGCATTACAGTGGCATGACAAACGAGATGTCACGTTGTTGACAACCATTCACCGTAATGAAATGCAAGACAGTGGCAAAGTTGATAGAGTGACTAATGAACGTATTCGAAAACCAGTGACAGTGACTGATTATACACAAAACATGTGTTTGGTTGACAAATGTGACATGCAGATTGGCTTTGTTGATTGTGTTCGTAAGAGTTACCAGTGGTACATGAAACTTTTCTTCCATCTCATGGATATTTCAATGCTCAATGCATATAATATGTACCAAATAAAGACCGGCAACAGACCACCGTATGGTGAATTTTGTTTGTCTGTTGTCAGACAACTCATAATGAAGTACCAGGTAACAACACCTGCTATACCAAACCGTCCTAGAACTCCTCAGGAAATACCCAAGCATTTGAGGAGGGAAGGTGATCACTTCATAATACAGCTTCTTGCAACTAAGAAGAAATTTGCTCAGAAGAGATGTGTTGTCTGTGCACAAACAAAATGATGGTAACCAAGACGCAAAGACACTCAGTCTATGTGTGAGGAATGTAAGGTACCTCTGTGCATGATACCTTGTTTCAAGGAGTTCACAAGCTGCAGCAGTTCTAAAAAACATGTCCAGTGACTGTACATATGTAAATATATAATAGAACATTAGTACAGTGGACCCCCGCTTTATGATCAGCTCCCAATGCGACCAATTATGTAAGTGTATTTATGTAAGTGCATTTGCACGTGTATTTTTGGGGGTCTGAAATGGACTAATCTAATTCACAATATTCCTTATGGGAACAAATTCGTTCAGTAATGGCACCTGAACATACTTCTGGAATGAAATAATATCGTAAGCCGGGGTACACTGTATTTTACAAGATTGTGCATGTTTATTGTAAACAAAAGTGGTAAACAATATTATAATAATAACTTTAGTGCAGCTATTGTGTTCAATACAGTGAGTGTATATATATACATTATATACAGTATTGGTCTCACAGGCCACAAATGTTACTAGAAAAAGAAAAAAATTAGAAAAAAGAAAAAAGTATAAAAAAACGTAAAATAAAGAAATGCGAGTTTGTGTAAATCGCTGATGTTGCCGCCACCCGGTCATTTTGGGTCAACTTCTCACCTCTGTATCTCGGTAAGTACTGATCATAAATTTTTTTTTTGTTTTATTATCTTCACAAAAATATAATCTTTAATTTTGGAAGAAATTTTTTTTTTTTTTTTTTTTTTTTTTAAAAATTTCTTGGACACTGGGGCACCCCTTCAGATTTTGCCTTTGGACCCTGAAAGGGTTAAAAAATTTTAAAGTAAAAATACGTACCTGGTATCACATGATTTATACATTATATTTACAGTATATTTTATTGTACATGTACTTGAAAATATGTGGAGAAAAACTGGATAGCAATATTCACTGGCACAGAAGGATAACACATGTTGCTAATAGCCAAGAGATTAATCATTACTATAGTCACAGTAAGAAATTAGAAAAATACAGTATATTGTTTTTTGATGAAAACAATATACTGTAACTGAAAATCTCAACTCCAATACAATTTCTTAAAAAAAAAAAAAAAAAAAAAGAGGTGAGAGGGGAAAACACTTTAAACTATAATCTATCTCATTGATAAATGCCGTAAAATGTACTTAAAAACTTTTGTATATGAAATATTTGGAGAGGTAAAAACTGTTAGCCAGCAAACAGTTCAATTTTCAGTCAGAGACCTCGTATGTATCGCTTACATTAGACTGGTGCAGCAGATTTAATGAAATTATTCAAGAAAGATTTGGATGGGCAGATGGCATTTTAGATTTCAAGAAGCTTTTATTACAGTGGACGAGTGTTTGTCTGTTTTAAAGAAACATTGCGTGAAAAGATATAAAATGTCCTCACGTCACCTGCTGGGTTCTGCAAGGCACCATACTGGCCCCATACTCTTTCTGTTTTATATGAAGGAATGGTAACTACTACGTACGTATATGAACATGTGAATGATGCACCGATTATATTTAAAATATGTAATAAAATTACTGTAGTATATCCTTTCAAGAATTCTTGGATAGGTTGAGCAAAAGTACAAGATGGATGTTGGAATATGATGTGTATAAATATCAAATAATAGAAATGGGAGAAAGCAGAAACAGGCTACTTAAAGATTATAGCCGGTAATAAAGTTCTATTAACATCAGACAGAGAGAGGGGACCTAATATGCTAAAAAAAAGCTGTTCACAGCATATGTTATATCAAAATTAGAATATGTAGTTGTATGGTATTAATATGAAGATAAAAGACCACGAGCTTAGCTTTGTGCCAATATTAAGAAAATGGTAATCTTACATGCAAATGCATACACACACATTGCTTACATTTTTCCAGAATTATTTTCCTCTTACTGGTGTTTGAAATTATCTTTCAAACAAAAGTTCTCCTCCATTGTGATACTTTACCTTTAATTCATGCTAAGCACTGTTGTTTCCAGATTAATATTTACTTAAAACACCCACAAAACAGAAGAACTTTACTGGTACCAGTACAGGAAGTCCTCAACTTACAAACACAGTGGGGACCTCCTGAATTGTGTATAATATTCATGATACAGGAAGTTTTCAACTTACAAATATATTAGGGACCTTCTGTATTGTGTATAATAATGATATTATACACAATAGTGATAATAATGATATTATACACAGTAGTGATATAATAATGATATACACAATACAGAAGATTCTCAATGTGTTTGTAAGTTGAGGACTTGCCTTACTAGTAACGTTTTGTTTTGTCTTGTTTTAGCCACTTGTTGACTTTACCATACATCACCCATGTTACTATTTTATAAGAAAACTTTGAAACTCTTCTTTCTTTCAACACACTGGCCTTATCCCACCAAGGTGGGGTGGCCCAAAAGGAAAAATGAAAGTTTCTCCTTTTACATTTAGTAATATATATACAGAAGTGGTTACTAGCTCCTTGCTCCCAGCATTTTAGTCGCCTCTTACGACACGCATGGCTTATGGAGGAAGAATTCTGTTCCACTTTCCCATGGAGATGAAACTCTTCATATTTCTAAGTAAACGCAGTCCACCCATCCATTAGTTTCTTGAAGCATTTATGACTATTATAGTAGTATAATGATATACAGGAGTTTGCTAATCGGAATTCAAAGTCTCTGAAAGAATTTTGCCCATTTTATTAATTTTTCTCTAATGGATTTTTCCATAGTTCTTGCAACAATGCATGTCAGTGAGACAAACTTATAGCTTAAAGAGTCATTCATATTTCCTTTTATTTTGGATATCAACAAAGTGTTTATTTTCCTTTTTTTCTGCAAATTTTCCTTCTTTTAGTGAAATCTCATAAAGATTTCAGAGTGGATAGATTGGTTTGTCTACACATTTTTTCAAAACCCCTGGTGATGATATCTTGCCTATTTCTTCTGTTTTTTTTTTCTTTTTTTTTATTTTGTCAATATCTATCAGCACCAAAGGTCTTACCTATCTGGTTATTTTAATGGGGGTCTATTTTAATATGGCTACTGGAGGGAGTTAAATTTTCTCCATCTACATGAGGGATACACAACCTTTTTTCAGTCACCAAATATTATTGACAGAAAAATAAGCTATACAACTTTTACACAAGAGTAAAGTCACTAATGTATTCATTGTCACAAGTCAGCAGTAATTTTAATTTTTCACACATAAGAAGGACCAACAATGTGCCACTCAAGGGCCACAACTGGCCTATGGGGAGCACATTGTGCAGCCTTGATATCTACTGTAAATGTTCTCCATAACTATACTATTTATCATTGTGCATAATTTTCCACTCCAATTAAGCGATGCAATAAAACCTCAGTTTAATGGGCCTCCATTTAACAGATTTTGGAAACATCAGAGAAAATCTACTAGTTAAATTGATTTTAGAAACAACAAAGGCCTTCAGTTACAGAATTGTCTGTTTTTGCCAATCACAGCAAAAAGTAACATTAACTTACAACTAACAATAAATAAAATTACCATCTTGTATGTCTAACTTCTCTAACTTCTCTTGTATGTCTAACTTCAGTGTTTATTGTAGTATATCTGTAAGTTACATGTACAGTAATATCCTTTCCCCATTCATCTGTTAAACTGAAGTTTTATTGTATTTTCATATTATTGTCATTTGCATTTATAGGATTTAGTGCTGTTTTAATTCTTGTTACTTCCTCTTTATCAGTTTCTTACTCTTCCCTCACATTTGTATCTTCTAACATGTTTGAATGTCTGGTAAGTGTCTCTGGGTTTGCTTTTTCTGTATTGGTTCCAAGTGCTTTCTTTTACCTGATTTTCCAACACTTCTGTTAAATTATTTTTATTGTTGTGTCTTTTTCATATATAGTGAACCATTTGATTCCATTTTCATACAGTGATTTAAATCCATCACTTTGAATATTTTATCCCAGTTTATCTCTGTGAAACACTATCTTAGATTACCCTGTTTCCTAAACAATCCTGCCTGTGTAAGTTTTCCTTGCCCAAGTCATACTTTGCAACATAAATTATTTTCAATAAAGCATGATCACATTTACCAAGTGGGTTCACATACACTGGGGATTTATTCTTCTTTGTAGAAAATACTGTTTGCAGGTGCCATCTCCCACTTCATTTACTTCTTTATTATGCTGATGCACAAAAAATGGAATTACAATAAAGAATTTTAGTGACTATTTGTTTATCATTCTAACATCAGAGTTGTTCAGCCCATTTCATTGTACTGGTAAATGAAATCCTGTTAGCAATGAGTTTTACCATATCGAGATCTTGTTCAGTAAATAGTTCCTTCTTTTATCTAGTCAAATTTAACACTGAAGACAAGATAGCATAAGCATAGTTAAGATACTGTAACTACAAACAGGTAATTACAAATGGGCAGTCACATACCTATACAACCAATGAAAGTTTAAACAAAATTAAATAATGGATTAAAACACTGAAGAGGGGACACCAGAGCCCTGCCGGTAGCTACAAGTATGTACCGTAATCTTAAATGCGTAATCTCATGGACTCCACAAGTTGGCCTCTGTATGTAACTACAAATAAATAATTACGAGGTGGTTACAAAATGGAATGCACTAGGAAAGAAAGCAGCGGACACAAATACCATACTGTACACAAATTAAATTGTAAATATTGTACAATGAAAAAACCCTGGAAATCCTTTTGTCCGCCACAGACCTTATCAGTAAGGTCTGTGGCGGACGAAAGGATTTCCAGGGTTTTTTCGTTGTAATGTCGCTCAAGTCTTTTATACATTTTTCTGTATTATGAACCTTGCTTGTAACAAAAGCCTGGTACTGTGAGTAACACCAGTTGATTGATGATTAAGATGCAATGCCCACTAGTTGGTACTAGAATAACACATTTAAGTTATTGGTGAACACAGATATAAAAACAGATTAAACCAGGACAAGGAGAAAGAGGAAAGCTATATAAAAAAAAAAAGAGCCAAAGGGATGCATGAAGGAACTTCTTCAGCATGAGGATGAGCAAGTAGGAGGAGGTGAAGGCTAACTTCATATATTAGCTTTGATGTGAATATGATAAAGCTTATGGATCCTGGGAGAAATTATTATTTGGCAAGAGGTGGGGGCCCACATGTCAGGAAAGGTTGAAAAATGCATATAATTGGGGTACGCAGATTTAAAAACAGGTATTATTTTTTGAAAAAACAAATAAAGCTAATGGAAAGAACTAAGAAAAAACTTTAGAATAACAATTATCCTAAACCTGTTCCCTGACGTGCACATGAACAAAATGTCATCAGCACAAGGCTCTCAAACATTAGCATAGCAACCAAGAGCCTACACAAAAACCCATTCAAAACAAAGTCTCATATATGTGATGTATTCTTGAGTATGTGTGCAATGATGTGGAACCCTCGCCTAGCAAAACACAAAGTGAAACTCCAAAAAAGTGTAACGGAATGCATCCAAACTGGATGCACTCTATCATTAGAAGACTTAGGAGAGGATATAATCATGAAATGCAAAATATTCCAGGATATAGACAAGACAGACCAGATTAATCTCTTCACTTGGGATGTAACAAAAGAGAGCATGATTAAAAATACATACTCAAATGAGACACAGAGTATAAGAAAATTTTAATTCTACATATAAGTGGCAGACTAGAAAGAACTGGGTACTGAAACAGTTAAAACAGAATGAATATAAGGGTTCAAAGGTATGTTTATATAATAATGTTTATAAATATTCAAATAAGTACATAATAGTCATAGAGATTCAAAATGTATATGAAAAAATTCTGTTTGTAAATATCCAAGATACCCAGTAAGAAAATATCTGACTAGTTACACGGATATTTAATTTTAGACAAATTACTTTTAAGCAACATTAGGAGTGGTGCCTTCTGATGTGGTTTTTCAGATGGATTTTTTGAATAGCTCGAAAAGAACAGTGATCACATGCAAAAGGCTTCTCGCCTGTGTGAATGCGTATATGTGTTCTCAGATTTGTCTTCTGGGCAGATCGAAAAGGGCAATATGGACAGGCAAATGGTTTTTCACCAGTATGTGATCGAACGTGGTAGGTCATTGAGTGAAGTTTGTGCGTAGTATGGTCACAATGAGGGCATTTGAAGATGCTGAGCTTCTTGGTGTTGATGGTGCGACCCATGTCTATGAGAGCTCCTCTGACTCCGCTGCTAGACGCCATCATGTTGTCACTGGGCACTACCTGTAGGGAATACCCAACTGATTTATGCTTGTTATTATTGCCTGGCATCCTATCCACTCTTGTACTTCATGTATTTATTAGATATCTCCTTGTGTCATACTTGTTTCCTCTTTCTTTCTCTCGAGTCTGGTACAGTATTAAAAACAGTGATACAATATAAGATACCCTCATGGAGTAATGTCACCAGCAGGTGCCACAGGGAGGACTATGTGCCCTCATGATCTTTGTAATTTATATACAACAACTTGCCACAAAGAATAAAATATTATATTAAAATGTTGTGGATGATGCAAAGGTCCTATGCAAGATAAGTAATGAAAATGACTTTATCCTTAAAAGGGGGCCTGGATAGATTGATGGTAAAAGATGGATGATGGAATTTAAGGTATATAAGTGTAGTGTACAAGAAATTGGAGAAAGTGATGAGGCCACACAAAGAATATTAATTATAAATTTAAATATTAAATACATTGTTATTAAAAGATTCTCTCTAGTGAATCATATTAATGAAATAGCAAGAAATTCTAATGTGATTCTGGTCAACACTAAAATAGCCTTTAGAAACATTATATAATTTGAGAAATGCTATAAAAGTTAGTTACAAATATTTTAGGCCAAAATTGGAACATGCAGCAGTAGTATGGTATCCACACATGAAAAAAACACAAACTAGACAGAAATAGATAAAAGTAAAGCGGCAGAATGACTACTGTAACAACAATACAGGACTATATATTAATTACACAGGAGGGCTGAAAGCAGGAGACAGACCCTCACTGGTGACTGGAGGAAAAGAGGAGATATGATAACCACACACATGATTATCAACAAATACTAAAGGAATATATTAGTGTTGATGTGTACTCATCAAGTGTGCTTGATGCCTTCAATTCTCCATACAAAGAAGAAAATAGGTTCAGATGCATGTGTTAGTAATGAAAACATGTGACCAAGTAAAGTGTAACACAATGGTTTATCAATAAACTGAATTACCATCAAAACATCAGGTTATTAACCTGAAGCAGCAAAATAAATTTATTTTTGAAATATGCCACATGTCAGCATTAAAATTGTTTCAAACCATTGGCCACAGAGTTGTTAGTTAAAAAATAACAAAGACAATAGGGTTATGAGTAACACTAGAATTAAAATACTGCATGCGAATGGTCTCTTTAATAGTACTGGACAATTCAGGAAAACATTTTCAAATATTGTCTTCTGAAGAGATACATATCAATTATGTCTCACCTTGCATAGGATACATGCAACATCTACAGACATGGTCATATAGTAGTTAATTTCCTCTTGCAAAACATGTCAATTAGGAACATTATAAGAGCAAGCACTGATCCTTGTGGTACCCCACTAGACATGTACCCCAGGAGGACATGTTACTGGAACTTGTATTATTGTTTACAGTTTCCTTTTAAACAGAAAATCTCTCATCCATTGTAATGGTGTATCTTTTATGCTTCCAATGTTTCCAGAGCAGTCAAACTTCAGAAACTACTGAAAGTATTCTTAGTCTTAAAAAATGCAGTCCACCCATCTGTTTTGCTGTATATATGTAGATGTAAAGCAGCTTAACAGATTTTATATACAACAGTTTGCTGGTTGAAAACCAAACTGTTTGTTAGGTCTTTGCTTTGCAGGTGTTGCATCCACGTTTCTCTAATGTTTTTTACCAGTAATTTATCAATAATACTTGTCACTGAGACAGATCTTCAGTTTAGGGGATTTAACCTACCACCATTTTTAAATATCATACCAGCATGTGCCAGTTTCCACTTCCAGTTTTTCCCTCATATAGTGATATTGCAAAGATTTTTAATTCCCCTGCACATTCATTTTACTCCTAAAGTGTTATCTCGTCTAATGACTTTTCTGACATCTTTGAATATTACAGTGTTCTCTATTTCAGTTGATGACTGTATTTTTCTTTTTCTTTTGTAGGTTTATATAGGATATACACCCCTCATGGAAGGTTCCTTGATGTTGGTGAGGGGCTCTTGATTTAGGGAATTAGATCTGTGCTCCAGTTCCCCGAATTAAGCCTGAATGCCTTCCACATCCCCCCAGGTGCTGTATAATCCTATGGGTTTAGCGCTTCCCCTTCATAATAATAATAATAATATATAGGATATACAGCCTCTCCTCACTTAACAACGGTGTTCCATTCTTAGGACCACATTGGTAAACGAATTTGCCATTAAGTGAAGAGCATACTATAATGGTAGTGGGTTTGATATTGTTTAAACATCACCTTTACACCATTTATTTTTAAATGTTTATACAGTACAGTGGACCCCCGGTTAACGATATTTTTTCTCTCCAGAAGTATGTTCAGGTGCCAGTACTGACCGAATTTGTTCCCATAAGGAATATTGTGAAGTAGATTAGTCCATTTCAGACCCCCAAACATACACGTACAAACGCACTTACATAAATACACTTACATAATTGGTCGCATTCAGAGGTGATCGTTATGCGGGGGTCCACTGTATCTTGTAATAAACAGAATAGAGGAAATCAGCTCTAATATACATTATTTAGGTATGCATACTGGTCAGAGAGCCTGTCATAAGTCCAAGTCATTGGTAAACGAGTACGTCGCTAAGTGAGGAGAGGCTGTATATTATTTACAAGAAAGATAATCGCTTTAAGTGGGTTCAGAAAGTTTAAAATATTTTACTAGTGAATACAGGTTCTCTCATTTGCATCACTTCGTTAACCCTTAAATTGTCCAAATTAGATTTACGTTTACGCGTGTTGCGCTCCAACCTTGATTTTTCTCCATGTGAAAGCATGTAAAAAAAATGTAGATCTACGTTCGGAGCACTACGCGAGTGAACGTAGATCTATGTTTGGACAGTTTAAGGGTTAACATGTGTATGCATTAATATGATGTTTATGTTTAGGAGTTTGGCAGACCATTTTTGGTACCCATTCCAGCCTCATGGACTGGCCAGTCTATTTCTTTATAACTGAAATCTCTCATTAAAATGATTTGTGCTTTTCATGGTTACTTTTCATTTAGTTGTCCAAGTATGTTGTGCTGGCCCTAATATCAAATTCTTCTCTAAATGACCAAACCACCTCAACAACCCCTCTTCAGCCCTCTAATACTTTTAGTAATTCCACACCTCCTCCTAATTTCCACACTCCGAATTCTCTACATAATACAGTATTTACACCACACATTGCCCTTAGACACGACATCTCCACTGCTTCCTGCCACCGCCTCACCACAGCATTTACATCCCAAGCTTCACACCCATGTAAGAGTGTTGGTACCACTATACTTTTGTACATTCCCTTCTTTTTTGTCTCCACAGATACCTCAATGCGCCACTCACCTTTTTTCCTTCATCAATTTTATGGTTAACTTCATCTTTCATAAACCCATCCGCTGACAAGTCAACTCCCAAATATTTAAAAAACATTCACTTCTTCCATACTCCCTCTCTCCAATGTGATATCTAATTATTCTTTATCTAAATCGTCTGATACCCTCATCACCTTAGTCTTATCTCATAATACATGTACGCGAAATACTGTTGTGAATAATTAATATTAATTTATATTTATTTTTTTTAGAAACCTCACTGAATTCTTTAATTTAAAATTGTATTTTAGGCACCACATTGGACATGATCTCAAGTTTTAAGTCTGCCACAGTAGGTTGAGTAAAATTACACCAGTATGTGGCAGAGCATCATTGACATCAACTCTCTCATGCCATGATAATATTAATCATGGGGAAATGGGATAAGGTGTGATGCTCTTTCCTGAGCATACAAAATACACCTCTTAAAAATTCTAAAATAAGGACAGGATTTTAATTTTTATCAGACAGTATGTTATTTTCTTGAATACAGTAGGGCTCCACTTATATGGCAGGTTAGGTTCCAGGCTATTGCCGGAAAGCAGACATCGCCAGAAAGCAGAACGCCATTTTTTTCCACTTATAAATGCGTATAAATGCCAGGTAACAAGTTTACACTAACATATACACCTACCATCCGACTTATGACCGAGTTCGGTTCCGAGAAACCGGTCATAAGTCGAAATGGACGTAAATTGAACTTTACTACTGAATATCAACATCACATTTTTGTAATGACTTTATTGTTTTATTTTGGTATTTCATGTTTTACTTTACTTTTTATGTTGTTAGTACTGTATTTTATACTGTAAGGTTTAGGATAAACACTGTGTACAACACAAATAGTTGTTTATTTCCTAGAAATTTGGCATAAAAAACACGGTCGTAAGTCGAGTGGTCGTACGTCGAGCAGGTCGTAAGTCGGATGGTAGGTGTATTATGTTAGCAATAGAACTAGGCATTAAAAACAATAAAAAGTAAAATACACACACACAGTACACCCATTACTTACCTTAAAATATTTGTAGTCTTAATGTAGGGTGAGAGGTGAGTTTAATTTGTAGGAAGTCAGGTTTGGGAGGTGTAGTAGCCAGCCAGGTCAGCCCACCCCATGCACAAGTAATATACTACATTTAATTAAAGCTCCCCAGAGTGATAAAATACATACAGTACATTCATTAATTACCCTAAAATATTTGTAGTCTTAATGTAGGGTGAGAAGTGAGTTTTATTTGTTCGTTTGAAGTCAGGTTTGGGAAGTATGGTAGCCAGTCAGGGCAGCCCTCCCCACCCCACCCACACGTAATGTAAACAAACCAGGTAAATGCATCTGGTTTTCGTCACTTTACATTGTGTACCAGTTGTCTCCACATTGATACAGTAGAATAAATAAAGAGAAACACCCCCATCCTCATGTAACACCATTTTTAGAAGAAATGATGCCATGAGTAAAGGTATACTTAGGTACAGGCACACATGTATATAATTATCAGTTATAATAATAATATAGGTATGTAGTCCGCCTGGGCTACATACCTATACCTACCTACATAACTACACGATATTTAATGTGGCCCACAGCCATATTATTATCATCGACATACCATGTTCACTGAGTTTTATCGTTTATAACAACTACCTTTAGATGCTATCATAATTCATGCCAAGAATTGTAAACAAAAGCGTTATGTATTAGGAAGAGTGACGTAATGTTTTCCCCCCCACCTGGCTACCACACCTCCATAGTATATAAACATAAAATGTTTATATGCTATGTAAGGTGTTTCTTATATAATTTTGAAGAAAATATCATAGATGGATTAATGAAAATGTCTATATTAACATAAAATAAGACATTTAATGTGCCCAAGAGTGATTATTATTAGTACATTTATGTAATATTGTCCCTCCACCCAGCAACCACCCCCCATAACATATAAACAGCATGTTTATATGCTATGTAACGTGTTTCCTATATAATTTTGAAGAAAATACAGTGGACCCCCGGTTTACGATCAGCTCCCAATGCGACCAATTATGTAAGTGTATTTATGTAGGTGCGTTTGTATGTGTATGTTTGGGGGTCTGAAATGGACTAATCTAATTCACAATATTCCTTATGGGAACAAATTCGTTCAGTACTGGCACCTGAACATAATTCTGGAATGAAATAATATCGTAAACCGGGGGTCCACTGTATTATAGGTGGATTAATAAAAATGTCTATATTGACGTAAACTAAGACATTTAACGTGCCCAAGAGTGATTATTATTAGTACAGTGGGCCCCCGGCATTTGATGGCATCAGTATACATTAAATCCAGGACGCATCCACGTGAGTGCCAGTGTTTACAAGACAGCCAGTGTGCTCGCATCTAAACATACATTCTGTACATTCCATATTATCACATTGTTTTTGGTGCTTGTTTCTGCAAAATAAGCCACCATGGGCCCCAAGAAAGCTTCTAGTGCCAACCCTGTGGTAAAAAGGGTGAGAATTACTATGGAAATTAAGAAAGATTATGAAGGGTTTGGGGCTAACCCTGAGAAGCCTATGCCAGTTGTGGAATCCATTGTGCCTACTTCAAAAATTAAGGAAATGTGTGCAAAGTGGGTTGAACTGCAAACCTTTATGGATGAAAATCACCCTAACACAGCTATTGCAAGCTGTGCTGGTGACTATTACAGTGACAATGTTGTGGCCCATTTTAGACAAATCATAAAGGAACAAGAGGTACAGAGCTCTAAGGACAGATTTGTTGTGTGACAGAGGTCCAGTGACTCTCAAGCTGGTCCTAGTGGCATTAAAAGAAGAAGGGAAGTAACCCCAGAAAAGGACTTGCTACCTCAAGTCCAAATGGAAGGGGATTCCCCTTCTAAACATTAACAACTTCGACACTCTCCCCTCCTCCCATCCCATCAATCATCACCAGATCTTCATTAAAGGTAAGTGTCATGTATTCTATTGTTAGTAGAGTACTACTAACTGTGCATGTCTTCTTCAGTTTGTGTGCATTAAACTTAATATTTCATGTGGTAAAACTTTTTTTTTGGGTGTCTTGCACGGATTAATTAGATTTCCATTATTTCTTATGGAGAAAATTAATTCGCCTTCCGATAATTTTGGCATATGATGAGCTCTCAGGAACGGATTAATATCGTATACCGGGGTCCACTGTATTACATAATGTTGTCCCTCCGCCCAGCAACCACCCCTCCATAGCATATAAACAGCATGTTTATATGCTATGTAACATGTTTCCTATATAATTTTGAAGAGAATATCATAGATGGATTAATGAAAATGTCTATATTGATGTAAAATTAGACATTTAATGTGCCCAAGAGTGATTATTATTGCTTAATAGAGAGATGTGCTAATGGAGTATGTAAACAAACCGGGTGGTGCATGCCATATTTGAAAGACCGCTTGCCACATAAAAAGTTTTGATCATAATTTGAGATTGCCGTATTAGTGGAATGCCATAAGGCGAAATGCCGAAAAGCAGGGCCCTACTGTATTTATAGGTAATTTTTTTTAAAGAGTACCACACACAGTTTCACTGTAATGTACGGTATATCTTATAAAATTACTGAAATATAAATATAAAAATGAATGCTAATAGATTCCCTTTTATTTCTCAAAAAATCCACAGTGTGTAAACTGAAGACATTATTTACATGCAGAATTTATGTGCAAGCACGACGATCAAGAAATGAGATGAACACGAAACTCTGAAATGCAGTATATTTAAGAATGAAAAAAATTTATATCCAGGTTTAGGTCCTGCATTAGTATTTATCATAGTGCACAAGGATAATTTTGTTTATAGAGTTTTTAATATGGTAATCATTAAGAATGAGTAAAGGTGTCAAACACATTTTAATGAGATAAAACTTGTTCTTAACATGAATGAGACAGAATAATATTGATGAATAGAGTGCAACTCGGTTATTCCATACACCATTGTACTCGTAGGCCTACTCATAAGTCTCTACACCGCACTCTTATTCCTGATGCAGTATTGTAACATGTTTGACTACTTTTTTAAATAATAATATTGTAATATAAATATATACACACATTCTGAAAAGCCCATAATTATGCACAGCATTTTGGGCAGAACTAAATCTAGACGTAAAACTAGCTATGAAAGGTATTACAGTATAAGTTGGAGATTTATCTTTGAGGCCGGTAATATCTACTACATAAGACGAGGGCATATTTTGCAGCAGTTTCTTTTGGGAACAATTCTTGATTGTAAAACTGAGAATATACAATAATAATAATAATAATCATAATAATAATAATAATAATAATAATAATGATGTAATAGTAGTAATAATATAATAGACAAAATAATAATAGGAATAATAATAATAGGAACAATAATAATAATAATAATAATAATAATAATCCTAACTATAATTCAGTATTGAGAATATAGATACAGTTAATAATAGCAGTAATAACAGTAATACTATCAAGAATATTAATGTTGACATGCAATCAAGTAAAAATGTTAATAAATACTACATAGTAATAATGAGTAGCAATGTAAAAGCTACAACAGTAGTATAAACATTAACATAAATAATAGTAGCACATTGTTGTTGTTGTTGTTGTTGTTGTTATTATTATTATTATTATTATTATTATTATTATTATTATTATTATTATTATTATTATTATTATTATTATTATTATTTTATATGCTGTGTTAATATTCTTACCCCTTATCATGAATTTCAATAATAATAATAACAAAGAAAATATATAATGATGTGTAATAATTATTGTATGCTGCTAGTAACAACAGTAGCAATTAAATCAAATAACAATATTTTTAAATTAATTAATGAATTTACTGTGCTGAAAGAAGCTACATTTTGAAGTATTTATTAATTTATTATACAAAACAATTAGAGAAAAATTAATTTATTTAAATTTCCTCTTTTCTGACAAAATTTATTGATTATAAAAAAATTTATTTTGATTGACTTAATGAACTAATAATCGGGGAACGTGTTACTCTCCATAGTTTTCAATAGACTCGGTAGAATTGTTATAATGATTCCTCATGTGAGAAGTAAGGTGAACTTTTTGAATTGAGCGATATGGGCAGTATGGACATGCAAATGGCTTCTCTCCTGTGTGAGTTAGAACATGTCTCTTCAGATTATCTTTAATAGTGGTATTGTAAGTGCAGTGAGGACAGGAAAATGGTTTCTCTCCCGTATGTATCCGCGAGTGTCTGTTGAGGTTTGACTTGATAATAGTTGAATAGGAACAGGAAGAGCAATGGTGCAGCTTGCCAGTAACTGCGTAGGTCCTTTCAGCTCTTAAAGGTCCGCTCCTTGCCGCTCTCAGACAGTCACTCTCCAGTTCTACCTGTTGAGGATGCCTAGCTTACTCAAAGTCATACAGTATGAAATTGAAAATGAATGATTTGCCATATAATAAATATATTTAACTTGAAGTGACTACCACATTAAAACATAAGCAAAACCAACTTTACATAAAGAGTGCAAATTACTCATATGAAAAGATTATGACAGAGCATTTTTATTCTTACCACCATCACCTAATGAGATAAAAAAAATAGTTAAGATTGCAATCCTAAATAATAATATTAAAAATATTTTACATTAAATATACTGTAGGTACATTTTCTACTTGTTCACTAATGATATAATAAAGAAATATACCGTTAACTAATACCCTTGATTCATGAAAACTGCATGAATAACAAAAATGCAAATTGCAAAATATTAACTCAGTGGGAAATAAGTAGTTATGGATCAAGGGTTACAAAGCACTCCATACTCTAGAAATTATTTTGAATATCAAATAAATATTTAAGAGATTTTTTGCTTTGAATACCAAGGCTGATGCTGGCAGATCTTGTGCAGGATTCTCTCAGAAATGGAGTAGCAGCCTTTGCCTTCAAGAATGTGGATATTTAAACATGGTTGGATTTCTTTGCTGTCTTAGAACTGTTTGTTATAGGAAGTGACTACAGTGAGTTTGAGCTACAAGAGGAACTATCCTCATAGTCTCCTGTCTTTAGTATTTAGTCTACTCTATCTTTTTTTTCTTTATTTCCAGTGGTTGGATTCCCTTCCATTGTTTGACCATGTGGACAGGCAGGTAGACTCAGCCACACCAATAGAATAAACCTACCAGTTATTGCTGCTAGTTCTTTTGAGTGCTTTGTAATTGCAGTCCTAAAAAATACAGTATTCCTTCAAATTATTGGCTTTTGAATTCACAAATTTTGTTGGATTTTCTCATGAATTTTCCATTTTTTTTTATTAAATTCTGGGTTTTAAGTTTGTGTTCCTCATATCGTAGACATGTGAAAGACAACTACATTTATTTCATACATTACAACCAAATTAAATATTGTAGAATGAGTTGGCTCTCTTAATTTCATGTTTTTGTTTTTGCGCTGCCCATTTTGTTTTGGCTCAGCACACAACTACAAAACTGAAAATAAATCATAGGATTTCACTGAAAATTTCACACACCCAGATCTCTTCTGGACACTTCTTTCTTTTATGAATATTGATATTACCTAAATGTATAGTGGTTGCTGTGTAAGAGAGACAGAGACAGACAGACAGAGGGAGAGAAGGGAGGTAGAAAGGGAAGAATAGACAGGTAGAAAGGGAAGAAGAGACAAGCAGAAAGAGAAGGAGAGGCAGAGAGGCTGAAAGGAGGTCAATGGTATTATTTTGTCATTGAGTTTTGCTGCAAGAGGCTGTAGTACCTCATGTTCTTGAAATTAGGGAGCATACCTAAGATCTCACAAGGAAGGTGCGGTAAGGGTGAGTGAGTGGTGTTAGTGAGTGTCACCCAGTATTCATCTCTCCCCCCCTCTCTCTCTCTCTCTCTCTCTCCCCCAAATCCCCAACCTTAGTTGACAACACCTGATCACAATCATTGCTAGATACTCCATAGTTCCCATCCTCAAGACTAAACAATGCAGTATTTCACTTATCTTTTCACTTTATTAATACAAAATGTAAATTATGGCTTCCTAGATTATGTATGGTAAATAAATATTTTATCTAAATTCATTATAATGTAGGGGAAAAATCATGAATATTCTGGCATAGGGGAGCAAGACATGAGTGTGTGTGTGCCCTCACGTGTACCTGTATCTAAATAAATTTACTTATATGCTTCCTCCTACCCTCCTGTCTTCCTCCCAAGTTCCCCCACCCCTTCCATCCTCCCCTACTTTCCAACCACATACATGTACTTGACATGACTAGTGTGCCAAACAGAGCATAAATATTAAATGTTAAGTATACATTTCTTTCCCAATTTCTACCAGAAAAATGTGAATATCAGTAAGCCCTCCTTGCTCTGGCAAGGAGGGCTGCTATTGTATTTCATGGTAGTAATATTAACTACGGTATGACATAAAAAGGCAACTGAATAAAAATGTATGCTTAAAATTATTGTTAAGTTTAATCTTAATTGAGATAAATCTCATGCAATTTCCCTCAGAAAACTTTAACTATATTTTTTGTTAATAAATATGACACTTATATGATAATTTTTTATAAATTATAAAATTTGATATAACTTACACTGAATACCTATGCTAAAATGATAAGTATTGAAGTGAGAAATAATAACAGTTTCACTATATTAAGAATTAAATACTCTACAACACAAAATACTTTCCAGATATTAAACACATTATGCTAAAAAATAAAATATTTTTTTAATTAACAGTTACTTTACACACTTTTGAAGCAAAATTATATATTCAATTTATCATTAGTGAAAACTACTGACTTTTCTCTTATCAGATTCCTTCTACAGTATTAGAATTTTGGAATTATTTTATATATTTTATTTAATTTTCATATTTTGTAGAATAATTACTGATATTTGTAAATTACCATATTAAACATATTAACAAAAAAAAAAAAAAAATCAGCCCATGATAAAGCAAATACCTTAACTATGGTGGTTCCACATGTGACTC
>NC_091296.1:58397180-58524680 GCF_038502225.1 Cherax quadricarinatus
CATGTGACTCTTGAGGGTGCTCTTCTCGGCAAAAGTGTAGGCACAGTGAGCACAGACAAAGGGCTTCTCGCCAGTGTGAGTGCGAATGTGTCTCTTTAAATTATCCTTTTGGGTTGCTCGGAAAGGACAATGTGGGCAGGCAAATGGCTTCTCCCCAGTGTGTGTGCGCAAGTGTCTCATTAGATGAGCGTAATTACTAGTGATGTAGACACAGTATTGGCAGTGGTGAGTCTTGCCAGTGTTCAGCATCCCTGCCCCTGAGGCTCCTCTCCTGTCCAGGCCCATCTGTAGAGGATGGCCACCTTACTCAGCAACACAGTACCAAAGTCATTACAACAGTGAGTGCTAAAAAATTATTATAAATCTAATATTGCAGTATGAGCTTTCTAATGGTAAAAAACAAACAAAAAACATAATAATTAAATTTCCTTCAGTTACTTGGCAAATTCTTAAGTGCAAATTGATGGGTACAATGCTGTTTAAAACTGGAAAATAGTGGGAAAAAATAAGGAAGCAGTGAAAGAGGAAACGATAAATGGCCTTCAAAGTGAACAAAGAATTACATAATACCCTTCAATTCCTGATCTATGAAAGGGAAGTGCATATATGTATATATGTGTGTATGTATGTATGTATGTTATATAATATATAAATATTAAAATATCTTCTTCTTTCAACAAACTGGCCATATCCCACTGAGGCAGGGTGGCCCAAGAAGAAAAACGAAAGTTTCTCTTTTTGAATTAAGTAATTTATACAGGAAAAGGTCACTGGCCCCTTGCTCCCAGCATTTTAGTCACCTCTTACAACACGCATGGCTTACGGAGGAAGAATTCTGTTCCACTTCCCCATGGAGATAAAAAATAAACAAGAACAAGAACTAGTAAGAAAATAGAAGAAAACTTAGTGGGGTGTGTATATATATATATGCTTGTAGTACATGTATGTGTAGTGTGACTTAAGTGTAAGTAGAAGTAGCAAGACGTATCTGAAATCTTGCATGTTTATGAGACAGAGAAAAGACACCAACAATCCTACCATCATGTAAAACAAGTACAGGCTTCTGTTTTACACTCACTTGGCAGGATGGAAGTACCTCCATGGGCAGTTGCTGCGTTAGGAGTGAATGGAGACGAATGTAATTTGGGACCTGACGAGCTGTTGGAGTGTGAGCAGGGTAATATTTAGTGAAGGGATTCAGGGAAACCGGTTATTTTTATATAGCCAGACTTGAGTCCTGGAAATGGGAAGTAAAATGCCTGCACTTTAAAGGAGGGGTTTGGGATATTGGCAGTTTGGAGGGATGTGTTGTGTATCTTTATACATTTATGCTTCTAAACTGTTGTATTCTGAGCACCTCTGCAAAAACAGTGATTATGTGTGAGTGAGGTGAAAGTACTGAATGATGATGAAAGTATTTTTTTTTTTTTTTTGTATTTTCTTTTTGGGGATTTTCTTTCTTTTTGGATCACCCTGCTTTGGTGGGAGATGGCCGACTTGCTAAAATAAATAAATATATATATATATATATATATATATATATATATATATATATATATATATATATATATATATATATATATAAACATCATGAAAATAAAACAAAGTAAGAGGAGTACTGCAATGAATGTGTCCATTTATAAGAGAATGTTGATTCATTGTCTGCATGCAGGCAACACTGAGTTGCCACAGCCAAGGTGCCACACATGCATCCCTAGGCTGAATGTACACCAGGAGGAAGAAGAATGAGAACTATGCACGAGAGCCAGAATATCAAAGCTGAGTGCAGAACTGCCTGACTGACCCACCAGACCCAAACCTGAACCTGAGGGCTCCACTAGAATGGCCTTGTGTTTTCCTCTAATGTGTGAGTAAAGCCAATGAAGAAACTGATTTCTCACTATCTGGCAAGGTGTGAAGACTGTTTCCCTGGCAAGGTGTGAAGACTGTCCCCCTGGCAAGGTGTGAAGACTGTCCCCCAGTGCATAGATGAGGCATCCAGAGACTGAGTATATGTAGGGAGAGGAGTCGTGGGAATTAACCATGAAGGTTTTCTTATACAAGTCCTCTGATGAACCTTGGACTGATTCTGAGAGGAAAACTGTATCCTTATGGCTAGAGAGAAAGAATGCTGTCATTCTTTTTCCCTACTCAAAACCAGGATTACTGCCTGTGGTGGAAAAGAGGGTACACTAGCCAGGCACCCAGTGGTGGGTACTGCCTCTCATCACCTAGTGACGTACTCGTTTACCGACGCCTCGGACTTACGACGGGCTCTCTGACCAGTATTCATAATTAGATAATGTATATTAGAGCTGATTTCCTCAATTCTGTTTATTACAATATACAGTACACTGCTGTATAAACATTTAAAAATATGCCAGAAATGTTATAAATGATGTTAAGGTGACATTAAAACAATATCAAAGATGGTCAACACAAATCCACTACCATTTAGCATGCTCCTCATTTAGCAACGAATTCATTTATCGACAGGTTCTTAGGTCCCTATCTCCATTGTTAAGTGAGGAGAGGTTGTACTGATATCTGCTTAGCAGGACAAAAATCTGAAGGGGCATGCTAGGAAATGACACTACAATAGGCTGTATGACTGGAGATGGAGACTTAATTTGAATTGTCCACACACACACACACACACTCTCTCTCTCTCTCTCTCTCTCTCTCTCTCTCTCTCTCTGTCTCTCTCTCTCTCTCTCTCTCTCTGTCTCTCTCTCTGTCTCTCTCTGTCTCTCTCTCTGTCTCTCTCTCTGTCTCTCTCTCTGTCTCTCTCTCTGTCTCTCTCTCTCTGTCTCTCTCTCTCTGTCTCTCTCTCTGTCTCTCTCTCTCTGTCTCTCTCTCTCTGTCTCTCTCTCTCTGTCTCTCTCTCTCTGTCTCTCTCTCTGTCTCTCTCTCTCTGTCTCTGTCTCTGTCTCTCTCTCTCTCTGTCTCTCTCTCTGTCTCTCTCTGTCTCTCTCTGTCTCTCTCTCTGTCTCTCTCTCTCTGTCTCTCTCTCTGTCTCTCTCTCTCTGTCTCTCTCTCTGTCTCTCTCTCTCTGTCTCTCTCTGTCTCTCTCTCTCTGTCTCTCTCTCTCTGTCTCTGTCTCTGTCTCTCTCTCTCTCTCTCTCTCTCTCTCTCTCTCTCTCCCTCTCTCTCTCTCTCTCTCTCTCTCTCTCTCTCTCTCTCTCTCTCTCTCTCTCTGTCTCTCTCTCTGTCTCTCTCTCTGTCTCTCTCTCTGTCTCTCTCTCTCTCTCTCTCTCTCTCTCTCTCTCTCTCTCTCTCTCTCTCTCTCTCTCTCTCTCTCTCTCTCTCTCTCTCTCTCTCTCAAGTTGAGTCACTCACTGTCAGCCTCCTCTTTTCTTTCTCTTGTGTTTTTTTTTTTTTTTTTTTCCAGAAAATTTATTCTTGTAGATATCAGCATCATGTCCCTCTTTCTGTTTAATTCTTTTCCATGGCTCACAAATCATTCTGCTATACCTAGGGAAGCTCCATCCTTCATTATGTTTTTGTTGACACCACTCTCAGCCAAAGTGCTGGATACCATGACTGCATCCTTGGCTTTCTGACTTCTTATAGCTTCCACAGCTGCAGTAATGGGAGAAAATTGAACTAAATAATTCTCAGCCATACAGTATCACTAGTAATACTTCTAGCTGGAACTCAGAGCAAACATAATTTTATTACTGCCTTATGTAACACTGACTGACTGGGCAAGTTTGTGGACAGCCACGATATTGATGAATGTGTCAAAATATTCCTGCACAAAAACATAACCTCTGTAATAGACGTTGTACTTCAATCTCTTGCTACCCTCTACCCCCGTACTATCCCCTGCCCTGCTGTTTTCTGTAACCTACTGATCATCCCTCCTCCCTTCTGCCATCCAATACCCTCGCTTCCTTCCCTACCCTGCAGCGCTGTATAGCCCTTGTGGCTTAGTGCTTCTTTTTGATTATAATAATAATAATAATAGACGTTGTCCAATGAAAATTAAGCAGAACTCAACAAAGAGACTAAACAGCCCCTGGCTTACAAACAGTATACAGCAGGGCCCCGCTTTACGGCGTTTCGCTTTACGGCGTTCCGCTAATACGGACATTTCAAATTATGACCAAAACTCGCTATACGGCTCCCCCCACCTGTCTTTCTAATACGGTCACAGCGGCCCACCGAGTTTGTTTACATTCTCCCTGAGCACATCTCCTTATTATGTCTGGAAACTTTCCAAAATTTCAAGTGTTTTAAAGTTACTGTATATTTTATATGTATTGTACTTGATAAACTTGTGTACACCTGTACCTAAATAAACTTACACACTGTGCTGGCATGTAGGTACACATTAAAATCACTAAGAGTCTCTCTACTCTTGATGCAATAATAATAATAATAATAATAATAATAATAATCTCTTGGGCGTATTAATGTCGCATATTACGTTAATATAGACATTTCCCTTAATCTATCTATGATATTTTTTTCAAAATTATATAAGAAACACATTATGTAACACACAAACATGATACATGCACCCACAGTATAAAAATTTATACAAATATATATGAGATGTTTACCAAACGGTTTGTAGAAGTTTCGGAAGAATTATGTTTTCTCTAGCCCGTCACCTGTTACTAGGGATAACTGTAGAAAAATATTGCTTTCGTATGCCTTCACTTTATAGCTATAATTCTGTACTAACTTGTACACAGTGTAAGAGTATTTGTTTCGTGATTTAATTATTATAATAATAATAAAAATATTATAAGGTAAAAGTTTCACAAACTCTTACAAATGTACATGAATGAACTAAAACTGGACACGTATTAATACCGTCTATTTCGCCTGACCGAGTGATCGTCCACAACCTGTTCAGTTTGTTTGTTTGTTTACGCTGTCTGAGCTCGGTGTATCATTAAATGTTGTATATTACGTTAATATACACATTTTCATTAATCCATCCGTGATATTTTTTTTCAAAATTATATAATAAACACGATACATAACATAAATACATAACATATGTGAAGAGAACCTAGGATAACCCAAAAAAGTCAGAGTGACTTTTACTTCCATTGCCTTCACTCAGAGCATCATTTCTTCTCAAAATGATGTTACATGAGAATGGGAGTGTTCTTCTTTATTTATTCTACCGTATCAATGTAGACAACCTGTACACAATGTAACTTGTACACAAACCAGACGTGTACACTGTTTACAAAACTTACCTTCGCCTGGTTTGTTTACATAACTGCGCCTGTCCTCTCTCATGCACTCATTCTTTCTCTCTGGTATGGTAGCCTGGCTGACTACCATACATACCACACTTGATTTTTTACAATAAATACTACTCATCTCACCCTATATTTTAAGGTAAGTAATGAGTGAACTGTATATACATTTTATCGCTCTGGGATGCTTAAATATCATAGAATAGTATGTGTGGGTGGGGTGGCCTGGTATGGTAGCCTGGCTGACTACCATACATACCACACTTGATTTCTTACAATAAACACTGCTTGTCTCACCCTAGATTAAGACTATAAATATTTTAAGGTAAGTAATGAGTGCACTATGTGTGTATTGTACTTTTTTATTGTTTTTTGATGCCTGGTTCTATTGCTAACATAATATATGTTAGTGTAAACTTGTTATCTAGTGTTTGTATGCATTTGTAAGTGGAAAAAAAGGGTGTTCCACTTTACGGCAGTTTCCGCTTTACGGCGGTAGCCTGGAACCTAACCCACCGTATAAGTGGGGCCCTCCTGTACACTGTACTTAAATCCATCGGTAAAAAACATCTATGTGAAAAACAATTCAGACAGGGCCTAATAACAAAAGAAATAATTAAATACACCTCAGTGTTTACTAATCTAATATGGAAGTCCAAACAAATGTATTATGTAAACAGATTTAATGAAATAAAAAGTGATATGAAAGAGACCTGGAAAACTCTCTCTGAAGTTTTGGGCTCTAGCAAACTGTCTAGAAACAGAGAGATTAACTTAGCAAAACCAGACAAACCACACATACAGCCTATAGACACTGCCAACAAACTTTATGTCTTCTTTTCTACTATAGGATGAAAACTAGCAAGCAAAATCCCAGAAGCAAATACAGTACTCAACCACAAGACTACCTCACTGATAATTGCCCACATACTCTATGTACAGCACCAACAAATCTTGCTGAAGTATGACTAATAATTAAATCATTAAAAACAAAGCAGGAGACCTAAATAACTTGCCACCAATCAAGTATAAAAAAGCAGCCCATGTGCTGTTGCCTATTATTGAACACTATTTAACAAATCTGTTGAATCTTCAACATTCTCATTCATACTCAAGACATCAGGGGTCACCTCGATCCTCAAAGGAGGCAATCCTACAGAACTAAACTACAGACCAATATCGAACTTGCCTTTGTTATCTAAAGTCTTCAAAACATTAATAATACACAAACAAATCTACTCCTACCTCCTATACCATAACATACTGAACCCCTGCCATTTTGGGTTTAGGCTGAAAAAAAGCACGAATGATGCAGTTATTCAGATGCTCTAATTACTATATACAGCAATTGAAAAAATGAATATCCTCTTGGGCTCTTCATAGACCTATGGAAAGCATTTGATACAGTAGACCACAATAGTATCTTGCACCTAAAACTAGAACATTATGGGGTCAGAGGACACTCTCAATTACCTAAAATCTTATCTTGGTGGTAGATACCAGTACAGTATGTATACACAAATGGCGTGACCTCCAACACTCAGCCTGTAGTTGTTGGAGTGCTACAAGGAAGTGTCCTAGGTCCTCTACTCTTTCTTATTTACATCAATGACCTCCCAAATGCGCTGCGACTCCTTAAACCAGTTTATTCGCAGATGACACCACTTACGTCTACTCGCACCCAAACCAGGCTATGCTTAGTAACACTGTCAACAGTGAGCTACATAAAATATCAAACTAGATGACGACCAACAAACTTACTCTCAATATAGACAAAACCTGCTTCATGCTTTTTGGAAACAGAGCATTAAATATCCAGCTAAACATATCACTAAATGGTTCACCCATTACAGGACACACTGAGGGCAAATTTCTAGGTCTCCACCTTGACTGGATTCTTAAATTTCAAACCCACATCCAGCATATAACTAAGAAAGTTTCAAAAACGGTAGGTATCCTTTCCAAGATACGATACTATGTACTTCAAAGAGCACTCCTTACTTTACATCACTCTCTAATATACCCTTACCTCACCTATGGTTTTTGTGCTTGGGGATCTACCATGGCCAGTTACCTTAAACCTTTAATAACCCAACAAAAAGCAGTGGTGCAGATGATCACAAACTTCAGCACCAGACAACACACCCCACCACTCTTCAAAAGTTTGAACTTAATATGCAAAATATACACATTTATTACTGTACCTACTATATATGTATACAGAACATTAACCCTTAAATGGTCCAAACATATATATACGTTCACACGCGTAGCGCCCCAAACGTATATATACGTTTTCTTTGTCATTCATTCAACATTGCCACAATAAGCCTGAGTCACCTAGCCATGAGAGAATGGGTGTGCACACTCACTGTGTGCCATATTAAAATAATTGGGGATGCCTGGGTACCATATGCTCTTTTTTCCTTTTAAAAGAAAAGATTTTTTTTCCTCAAAAAATTTGGGGCGCTATGCGAGTGAACGTATATATACGTTTGGACCGTTTAAGGGTTAAACTCCAAAGCATAACACGACATCCCTTATGTCTGTCTCACACTATGCAAAAATGCAATGCATATAAAGGGCCTGAAGATCTGTAACTCTTTGCCTGAAACAGCAAGAGATCCCCTGCCTACAAATCAATTTAGGACTATACTCAAAAATCTTCTTGTCTCTCAGTAACAACCATACCCACACTATGCTATACTCTAACCAAATTTGAAGCAACTCTCCCAAATATTTTATTATCCCTTAACTATTAAGCCATTAATACAAACTTAAAAATGTATGTTTGTATCTTTAATTATGCTACCTGATATTAATAACAGAGTAAAATATTGAATATTTGTATTCTACCACTCTTCACCTGTCTAGACTTAAGTACAGTAGACCGTCATTTAACACAGTAGTTACATTTCTGAAAATGCCGTGCTAGGTAAAACCGTGTTAGATGAATTGAAGAACTTAGAGGAAAAATAGGGTTACGTTCCTGAGAGCCCCACTTCTTACAAAAATAAAAAGTGAATATGTAATTGAAGTTCATTGTTGTGATCTATTATGCTTTTTTTTTTTTACTGCTTAAGACTACAAATATAACAGAAATAATAGTATTTCTTACCTTAAATTGTGGGTGCTGGTGTTTGTGGATGATTGTGAAGAGAGTGGAGAGTTATGCTGTGGCCCTACTGGGTTGAGTGGATGGTAGAGTTCTGGTACTGAAGTTGATAGCTGTACTGGAGTGTCTAATTTAGTCATTCAGTCTGTCAGTCAAGTCATACGGTAAGTCAGTCAATTCATTCGGTAAGTCAGTCAAGTCATTCGGTAAGTCAGTCAAGTCAGCAAGTCAGTCACATCATTCAGTAAGTCAGTAAGTCAAGTCATTCAGTCAGTCAGTAAGTCATTCAGTCAGTCAAGTCATTCAGTCAGACAAGTCATTCAGTAAAGTCAGTCAGTCAAGTCAGCAGTAAGTCAGTCAATCAAGTCAGTAAGTCAGTCAGTCAAGTCATTCAGTAAGTCATACAAGTCATTCAGTAAGTCAGTTATTAAGTCATTCAATAAGTCAGTCAAGTCATTCAGTAAGTCAGTCAAGTCATTCAGTAAGTCATTCAGTCAAGTCAGTCAATCAGTCACACAAACTTATGTTTACCACAGTTCACAAACACAGCTAGCTTGTAGCAGAGAAGAAAGACTGGACGCATATGAAGTATGAGTGCTCGGATGGTGGGGTGGTGTTGGAGGGTGGCAGGGGATGGCGGGAGGTCTCCCCTGCTGATCCACAACGAGGCGGCCGCTTGAGGAAAGGGGAATTTTTTTTTCCTTCCCACAAACTGAACCGTGTTAAATTAATTTTACGACGTGTTACATAAAATTGTCTGCAATTCTTCAATTGTGCTATACCCGAATCATGCCAAATAAACTCGTGCTAAATGACGGTGTACTTTAGTCTATAAGTATTAGGTTAAGTCTGCCCAAAATGCCTCAGCATGATAGTGGCTTTCTTTGTACTAATCAAATTTTGAAATGTAAATACACATTTTAAGCTTAGCAAAGAAATAAAATTTTATTTATAAAATACTGGTAAGGAGGAAGAGCTCTATCCACATCCCACACACAACAAACATTCACCATACCTCACATCGCTGCTGCACTCGACCACAACTGTAATTCCTAAAAATATGGTAAAGTGGGTATCAGAAGTTATTTGAAGCACTTTACATGAAAGGTTGACTGTTACCTCAGTTACCCCAATTTTCCAAGCATCTATCAAACTTATTGCTGATATTTTAAATACAGGAGGGCAGCACTTTACAGTGCTTTGCTTTACAGCATTTCACGAATACAGTGGTTTTCAATTATACCCATTCTTCATTTATTCGGACTTCCTACAATATATATATTCACCACTCACTCAAAGCTCAGGATGAAAATATTTTATGATAAGTAATGTGTGTACTGTATATACATTTTTTAGGTCTAGCTCTATTGCTCATTTAATATATAATAGTGTAAACATGTTATTAGGCTTTTATATGCATTTGAAAGTGAAAAAAGTCTGTGTTTCACTTTACAGTGATTTTTGTTTTACAGCAGTAACCTGGAACCTAACCTGCTGTATAAGTGGGGCCCTCCTGTAACCTGGAACCTAACCTGCTGTATAAGTGGGGCCCTACAGTAACCTGGAACCTAACCTGCTGTATAAGTGGGGCCCTACAGTAACCCAAAACCTAACCTGCTGTATAAGTGGGGCCCTACAGTAACCCAAAACCTAACCTGCTGTATAAGTGGGGCCCTCCTGTAACAGTTAGGTGAGTGCACTACTGTAATTATTATACCTGTTAGCTATAAGCATGCTTGAAATGTACTTATTATGAACCTCACAAGAAATATAAGCTCTCTTGACCATGCCTAATACAATATACTGTATAATTTCAGTGTCAGTAAGTTTTCTCTCATTTTCTTCCTGTTGTATTTTTGTGAATCTATAATTTCTTCTCAGGAATTTTTGTAATATACATAATATTTCCCGTAAGATATACATAATATTTCCCATAAGAAATTGTGTAAATCCAATTAATCCATTCCAGACACCCAAATATATTAACAAAAAATACATTTTATAGAAAATAACTATAGTTTTACATACTAGGGCATACAAAAACCGAGGTTGCACTGTACTGCAAATTAAAACAATAAATCATAAAATGTATTGTTAAAAGCATTAAGCATTGTAATGTAAAATAAACTGAATTTTTTGGTGTTGTTATTAGAGAAACAGTAATACAAGTGCTGTGATGAAACAAGAAATTGTGAACAAAAGAAAAAGCTTTGTAGCTTTCATTTTCTTCTATGAGATTTATTAGTCAAGTAACATGAGTCAATTAATTTTTTAGTATTGATTAGGATTAGGATAAAATTAGATTTTTTTTTTTTGTAAATAATAAATACATATAAGATTTCCTGTAAAACCTTGTTTTACAACTTATACATTTTATTTTGGAAAAATTAAACTTACAATATAACTAAGGAGTGTTTGATAAGTACATAAGTGTTTCTGCTGTAGTAAGTAGTATAATCAGGGTCACTGGACTATTTTATATACAAATAATAGAGTTGCACTGTTTGCTGACATAATGTGAGAATTGCAAATTATAATTATTGCCAACAAGGAAAAATAAAGAATATTGCCAATAAGGAAAACAATGTATAATTAAAATTTACTATTCTTTATATGTCTAGTATTAGGTAGTCCATAAGCATTAGGTTTAGTCTGCCTGAAATGCCCTGGCATGATAGTGGCTTTCTTTGTTCTTAATGAATCAAAATTGTAATTACACATTGTAACCTTTGCAAAGAAATAAAATCTTTATCTTTAATATATAAATCATTTGATCCAACAGAGCAATAGTACACAAACAATAATATGATCAAATTTTACAAGGCAACAAATTTTAGGTCTGATACGGATTTCTCAATAATGTAATAAAATTAAATTTATTTTGAAAATGTTTTAAGTTACACCTAAACTAAATTTTTTGCTCTCTGGCTCAACATAACATACATTTGGGGACTAAGTACTCGTATACTTGGATGTCTGCTGCCAGTCTTCATCAAGAGTAGACGTTTGGTTCTGCTCTTGCCTGGAGCATCAACGAATTTTTTCTGTTTTCTTCCTGCGACGCTCATCCTCGTCACACACAACCCACCAGTCAGTTGGTCAGGGAACTATACATCAGCTCTTATAGGCTTGGGAATAACCCTGTCTTTGTTGACTGGGCTAGAGATGGGGGTACGGGTGTCTGACTGCTGAGAAATCGTAATGACACGATTGCAAACAAACCATACCGCGGGTTCAATCCCGGCCGGGGGTATGGTTTGACTGCTGAGGTTTAGGGAGCCACCTCACCCAAGTAGGAACAACTTGTTCCCACTTCTTTTTTTTTTTCTGTTTTTGAGGAAACTCATTACCTCTCAATTACCTGCCCAGATTTGGGCAAAATCCTCACCACACTCCTAGCGAAGAGCTCACACAGCATATGCTGTTGAAACACTTCACAAGCAGCATCACTAAAATTCAAGAGAATTCCTGTTGAAGTTTATTTATGTTCCATTCTGTGTGCACCACAAAGAGGAGGAGAGGTGCCTTGATACTATTGATACAAGGAACTGAAGCTGCCCTTCCTTCCTGAGATCAAGCCTGAGTGCCTACTATTCCCAAGAAATTGTATGACCTCTTTGGGTTTAGCTTGTCACCTTGAATATATAATGCTAAAATAATAATAATAATAAAAGTAATAATTTTACTGTGCAATGAATTAATTATGATGTTTGAATCAATTGGTAATACTTGAGATAATATTTAAAGATTTTTTATATTTCCATGTAAATAATCTCAGTCAAAATTTGTCATTTGCTAAAAATAAAAGGTGCTCATAAATATTTATAATAAATGCGTGGGAGAACAGATTATACAGTTTCACCTAGTTTTCATCAGAGGATTTCAATAATAAATTGCACTTTATTATGCTCATCAATTTACAGATCCTAGAGTGTAATTTCATTACTGTTAAAAAGATATTTATTTGACACTGTAAATGAAAGGTTGTATTAGAGTTAAGAATGATGGGCACACACATGAGCTTTCAATGTGGTCTTTCTTGAAGAACGATAAGCACAGAATGGGCATGCAAAAGGTTTTTCTCCTGTGTGGATCAAAATATGAGAACGCAGGCTTCCTTTTTGAGTAAAGCAGAGAGGACAATATGGACATGAATATGGTTTCTCTCCAGTATGAGTACGCTCATGGTTCAGGAGATTAGTTGTAAAATTGGTTGTGTAGGAGCAATACTGGCATTGGTGATTCTTGTATCGGACGACAGTACCCTTGCCAGCTCCTGTGGATCCACTCCAGCCAGTCCTTTGGCCGTCACTCTCCAGGCCCACCTGTAGGGAATGCCCATCTTACTCATGTTATACTGAGAACAAGTCATACATCCTGACAATTTCAAGTTTCGTTATTTAGCTTTTCATTGTCTAAACATCTATATAGGCATGCTTAAATTTTAGCGTAACGCTGCATTGATAATTTGTTAGTTTCAGCAATCTGCTTTGTTTTACCTAATTTTGAAAGTTTTGCATATGAAGTTAAAAAGAACTTGTTTAGAGAATATACAGAAAACTTACAAATACTCTATAGAGTAACTTTCGATGTATAAATCTGCTGATAACAATACATGGTAAGTAACTTATTTTGCTCAGATAAATTCGTAAATTCTGTAACAAAAAAAAAAAAAAGCCCTCTTAAGAATTTTGGGAACTGTACATGAATCACAAAATATTAAATCCATACTACTGATATAATTAATGATATACTACAGTAACTAGAATTTTACAAATGAGTGTAAATTTCTAGTTACAGCATATTTACCTCACAGAGGGAAAATTCTTAGGAATCCACCTTGATAATAGACTCAAATTTCAAACACATGTACAACAAATTTCCAAGAAAATTTCCAAGACTGTAGGCATATTATCGAAGATACGGTACTATGTTCCACAGTCAGCCCTCCTGGCCCTATATCACTCACTTATTTACCCCTATCTCACCTAAGGAATTTGTGCATGGGGCTCAACAACAATAAACCATCTCAGACCATTAATTATCCAACAAAAGGCTGCAGTCAGAATGATAACAAATTCCCACTACAGGCAGCACACTCCACCAATATTCAAAACTCTAAACCTACACACCATACAAAACATCCATACTTATTATTGTACCTACTACATACATAGAACACTTAACTCGGATATAAACCCTCCTCCTCAAACGTCTCCTTACCAACCTCAACAGAACACATGACCATAACACAAGGCACAGATCACTCTTTGATGTTCCTCGTGTCCATCTCACACTATGCAAAAACTCAATGCACATAAAAGGTCCAAAAATCTGGAATTCATTACCTGTGAATATAAAAGAAACACTGTCTGTTTATAAATTCAAGTCTCTTCTTAAAAATCACTTACTCACCCACAACTAAATAAATACTGAATAACTGTATCTCATAAATGTTTAACCTGTGACCCTATCAAACTTTTGTTTTTTTTTTAATTACATTACCTAACAAATACTCCATTCTACTGAATGCACAGCAACTCAGTAAATGACCATATGACCTGTCTTTGAAATACTCATTTGTGCTTAATTGTTATTTGTTTACTATAATTTTTACCAGTGAATATATCATTGCTTAGTTAATCTTAAGTTAATTTTAAGTCTGCCCATAATGCTCTGCATACAAGGGGCTTTTGGCATGTTACACTTAACCACTGTATTTCTTTGTACATCTATGTATCATGTCCAAATTAATAATAAATAAATAAATAAATTTACCTGACAAGTAGCTAAGTGGACAGCATATAAAAATAATCATATAACGTTCAGTCCAGCCATCTATGGCAAAGTGGAAAATAATACAGTACATAAAGCAAATTATAATTTTCCACATCTTCTGCCAAAAATGAATAAATACTTAGCCCAAAAATATATTAATAAATAATTTGGGCTATAAGTATGTAAATCATAAAATACAGGCAACCAATAATTTACGAATTTCTGATTTAGGCCTCTGTCTGCCCCCCCTCTTTTACAGTATTTATGACTACTCTTACAAATGGTTATAATAATAACCTTAATTTTTAAAAGGGTGAACAAGTGAGCCAGCAGAAGGCCTCAATCAGACGACCAAAAGCTGCAGTGACGGGTCATCGTATGTGTAAAACCCGCATCAGGAAACACTCGTCCTGTTTCCTGATGAATCTTACCTAACCTAACCTAACCTTTCCTGGTGAGATAACCCATTATCCCCTCAAAACAAATGCTTAATCTTATTATATGCAATTTGTTCCCAGAAACAGAACCCCTCATTTATAACATAAACCTGCTGGAAATAATTATTTGACTTACAACAGCCCAACTGATGATGATATTTGAGGAACCAATTACACAAATCTCTTCAGAATATCTGCTGGCTAGGTGTTAAATTTTAAATTACTGTCACAGTGTATACCTAAGAATTTCCCCCTCATCTTGTCTTTAAAAGTGTATTTTGCTCCTGTTATTATTATTATTATTATTATTATTAATCAGAATGCATAAACTGGTGATAACACAACACAGTTACATAAGTTTAAAAGAAAAACATTCTTAGGATTTAGTTCATTTCATGAATACAAATATATTTCTTTAGTCAACTGTAGTCCCCCATTGTGAGTGAAGTACAGTATACAAGTGATGCTATGCACAGTATTAACCATGAGTAGCAGAAACTTATTTACCCAAAGATAGAAGAATAATACTGTTCTATAGAAGAAAAAGCTAAATGTATACAATGAAGACTATTTAAAGTAACTAGGCCTACCATTGAGCTTGTCCATTCTTATGTTCATTTGTCAATTTAAACTACTTTCCACATTCCTCATGAAGATAGATATAATTGCATATAATGTTTACTATACAGCCATATCTCAGCTGCTTCATGGTAGGCATTTTGTGCTCCTCATGAATTACCAAAACCAAAAATGTCAATTTTCATCTCTTAATATGTTGCTTCTGTTCAACTTTGCTCAGTGCAATTTCTCATACACTCTTCACACTCCACACTTCCTCACATACTTACTCTTCACTTTCTCACACACTTACTTCACACTCCATACTCCTCAAACACTTACTCTGCACTTCCTCCACATTTACATACTTTCTTCCCACTTCCTCACATATACACTCCACACTTCCTCACACACCAACTCCACACTTCCTCACACTCCACACTCCTCACTTCTCACATTTACTCCATATCTGCATACTTTCTTTCCACTTCCTCACATACTTACTCCAGCCACATAAAATAACTATAAAAGTCATAAGCTGTATTTCTAAAATGTTTATCAGAATATGAAGCTGAATATGATAATGGTATACAATACCGACAAATTGATAAGTAAGACTCACTCATGTGCAACAGTTAGGTAGCTTTATACCAAAATGTCTTGCCCACACAGTATGCTTCTTCAGTTGTGTATGCAAAATATTTTGGAATAAAGCTGCCTAACTTGTACATGTGTCTTGCCATCATATGAAGCTGAAATTGTTACAAAAATATCGTACACTGAGCAGCAGTCGGACAGTTACATCTTTATCATGCATGCATAATAAGTTCTCTGTTTGGTATTCACTTTTATTTTAGGCAGTCAGGGCATGAATTCATTTCTGTGTAAGATCTCAGTTGTAATTATTTTTGAGGAGTCAGTGATTTTGTGCAGCCATTGTGGAATAATTCATACTACATTAAAAATGTATGATCACATTGAGATAAAAAAAATAGTTTTCATGTTTTGAAACAACTAAATAAATATATAGAATCAAAACCATAGATGCACTATTTATATTGTTACATAAAAGAGAAAAGGCTAATAAATGTAAAATTATATTATTCACTGCAGTAAAGCTTAAGGGCCAATTATGTAAACATCAGTAAATGATAATATTAAAAAATTAAAAAATACAGTAGCCAGTTTAGATAGGAAATAGAAATGATGACATTGTTACACATTAAAAATACAGTATTTTACAGGTGTTAAATGCAGAATTGTATGGCCTTTCTGGGTTTAGCACTTAGTTTTGATTGTAGTAATAATAATAATAGTAAGAGGTGTTAAGGATTTAATTTTAATTTATACTAAATTTATTTTGTTAAATTATGGGCCCTTTTTCTGATTAAGTCTTAAAGTGTAGGATATTTACCCAGCCCTCCTACTGATCATTTTTTTATGCAATACTGTAGTCAAATGCAGCAAAAACAATCATATAGAATGTAAAATATTAGTATATTACCATTCAGTGATGTGAAGATCTGGCAGGCCTGAGACACAGTAACATAGGTAGACACAGTCTTGCTTATTATTTTTATTTATTAAGGTAGATTATAATACTATAATTATAAAATATTTGTTTGCCTTTTGGATAGGTAGTGAACTATTTAAACTATATATACATAAATTGAGTAACTTAGTTGTTCAATGTTTCAGTGTATGGTACTGAAGCAACGTGACACACAGTATACAGTATATTAAAGTTCATTTTCATTGAAACTGCTACACACTGACCTATCACAATTGTGGAACCAACCATGCTTGTAAAATGTTCATAAATTCCTTGTTATATGATCAATACATTCTTCATAAAATATGAACCTACTATATTAGAAATTGTTTTAACATATACTGTATAGTAGTTACTAGTTACTACGATGTTTGTCTTGCGTAGAGAAACTCTCACTTAGGCAGTCTCTCTCTCTCTCTCTCTCTCTCTCTCTCTCTGTTGTATATTTCTGTTTGTTCTTTGCACTGATTCATTTATTGTCTTCATTAAAACATAAAATGTAGTACTTATTCACAGTGATATACTGTAATTTTTTCTGCTCTATAATATAATTTTTGACAAAACCATCAATACTTTTTAGCCAAAAGGCTTCTTATTCTTTTGCACTCACTTTATTGACTGTCCTCTTTACAATATATAATGTAAAAAATATCACGAATGGTATCAGTTTCACTGCTGTCTATAATTCTATACTATTATTGTACACTAATAAAAGCATTCTCTTCCTGTAAAATGTTGTCCCTATGCCACGATTCCCATTTTGGAACAGAACAGTAACCCTGGTGGAGCATGAAGCACACACACACACATTTCCATAGTGGAAGTAAATTTGCCTCACAGGACCTAAGATGCTTGTTCAGCATAAACAATGTTCATCCATACCTGATTTAACCTGCTTGATTTTACTAATGCTGTATAGAGTATTGTACATACATTGCACCTAGTTACACACATGGAAGTATATATACACTGCATACAGTTAAATAATTAACAATTAGTACTTTGACAGTAATAGTTTAGTCAGGTATATTAAGTGGATATTTTAATATTAAAAATCTGTTATAGTATATCATATAAAATACTTTCATCCATCATTATAGATATGCAGTTAGTCTTATTCTATTGATTTATTACAGTGTTGAAAATAAATAATTATATAACAAAACTACTATGTCTTAAGTATACATTCAGTTGTTTAAAGATAATCTTAAAATACATTTAAACAATGCACTAATTCTGTATCCTTTAAAATTTTAAATTTGCTTGGTTTTGTATTTGTAAACTGTGGTACAGTGCATGTGTTAGCATGTAATGTAACACTTTTAAGTTTGAAATATTACTGGAGCTATTTACTGAATATCTATAAAAAAATGAATATCTCAAGCAGTATATAATCTTGCATAGTATTTTGAAATAGCAAAGAAAATGACTTCATTTTACCAATTAGCAGGTATTTATGATAAACTTTTTTTTAATGTGAATTTTAATAGTATACATTGAAATGCGATAAAGAAAAGAGGCAGCTACTTGTGAAAATTGAAATATCATAAGCTGATTAGCCATAAAAGTGAGAATAAATTATACTTTACCCATATGTCAAAAATGTTCATTTATGCTGTAAGAATGGTTTTAAATTTCATGTACCTCACAAAATCATAAAGTTAATCAATTAAAAAGCTTTTGTAATAAAAAATTATACTATTTACTGTTTAAAGCATTTATACTAGCTATATTTTTAATTTGTAGTTCTTGTTATTTTTTTCAGCCAGAGAACAGAGGTGATACTTATATGGCTAATTTTTAAATAAGCATTAAATGAAACCTAGTGATGAAAGAATTAGAGGAAAAATCTACATATGATGAGCCCAAATATGTGTTTTTAATGCAGTATGTCGTGAAGAACGATAAGAGCAGTGTGCACACGCATATGGTTTTTCCCCTGTGTGAGTCAGCAGGTGTGACCGTAGGCTTCCCTTCTGTGCAAATCGGAAAGGACAATATGGGCAAATGAAGGGTTTTTCTCCTGTGTGCGTTCGAACGTGGTTTTGTAGGTGTGATGTAAAATTAGTATTGTAGGGGCAGTAGGGACAGTGGTGAGTCTTGCTCCTCTCAGCTCCCTTCGCTCCACTCCAAATCGTTTGGTCATCACTGTCCAGCCCCACCTGTAGGGAATTCCTAGCTTATTTATGATGCTTCAAAGAAAGGATCTTTATTTATACAAACATATATATATATATATGTATATACACACACACACACACACACACACACACACACACACACACACACACACACACACACACACACACACACACACACACACACACACACACACACACACACACACACACCCACACCCTTACACTGATAATAATTAATTAAAAAGTGCAAGTGATTTAGTTCACAAAAAAAATACTCATAACCTTCTGAAGCACTTTTGTATATTCCTGGGGTAGTAATTTTTGCAATATTTTAGATGTTTACTCTGTATACAGAGTACAATAAAACCTTTCATTAATAAATTCTAGCAATTTTGGACAAAAAAAATAGGCCAAACAGTGCACTAAGTATTGGACTAACAGGACAGAAATTTATAATTCCACTTTGTGTCTGTAGAAATAGTATCTTGTTGTCCTGTGAAATGTTAGGCAAAAGGATACAGATGCAACTAATGTGAAATTTTATTGTGGCAAAATGTTGCCACAGTAAAATGTCACATTACTTGCACCTGATTCTTTTACCTAACATCTGAAATATCAAGCCAAGTTTGCTAACTCCGACCTTTGTCTGCCTTACAGCACCTCTGATTCAGAATATATGTTATCCTGAGTCATCACTATCAATCACGGCATTTTACACCTCAACTCTACCATTAAAAGGTAAGTGAATTTAATATAAATTGTCAGTTTACTATAATTTATGTAGGGTATTATAAAATTACTATACAGTACTATATTGTACTGTAATACTACGTTTTATGATACCTGTATTCATAGAGTCTGGTTGTTTTCCACATCAGTGGACCAAGTTCACTACTGCAGAAGACATCCACATGATCATGAAATATTAATTTTATAATTCAAGAGTTGCAGACAATTGGTATTATCATACACCCCCTCCCCCTATTAATCCATTAATGAGAGGTTTCACCGTATTTTAGATTGTACTTACCTTCGTGAGTGGTGGTCATAAAAGGGATTGATACTGTATGACAACATTTATTTATTACCCACACTGGTATTTATTACCCACACTGGTATTTATTACCCCCACTGGTATTTATTACCCCCACTGGTATTTATTACTCTTACTGGTATTTATTACCCACACTGGTATTTATTTCCCCACACTGGTATTTATTTTGTGGTGGCAGGTCTTAAGTAAATCAGTGGGGTTTAAAGGGATTCTTGGGGAAGAAATGTAATGTGTAGAAGTTTAGAACCATTAGATATGAAATACTGTATAAATCAAAGAAGGAAAATGGTAAAGTGGAATATAATTATGTTACAAAGAAAACATGGATCTACAATTGTTTGTAGAAAATCAATTTTGGGCACCAGCAAGTCAGATGCACAACACCAATGACCCAGAGGATGTAGTTTGGAAGGTTTGACCGATACAGTAAATACATACAGTGGTACTTCGAGTTTTGAACAGCTCCCAACTCAAACAATTATGTAAGTGTATTTTTGTAAGTTCTTTTGTAAGTGTATTTTTGGGGGTCTGAAACGGACTAATCTAATTTGCATTATTCCTTATGGGAACAAAATCGTTCGGTAACGGCACTTGAACAGCTTTCTGGAATGAATTAAGTTCGTAACTCGAGGTACCACTGTATGTGGGGTCACAAGGGCCTGAAATGTATTCTCCCTTTTTTTATTTTTTTAGAAATAAGTTCTGTGATCATGATTTCACCATACATGAGCTTTTCACACAATCCATCCTTCATCTGTTCTCTGAATTATGACTTTCATGAAACATCCCACTGTATTCTAGTTTATTAACTCTTTAATTTCTGAATAACATTTTAGACATGTTGATCATAGATACATCCTTTCCACTGCTTCGAGCCTCCTCTTTGCTGCAATATTCAAAGGCCATGTTTTGCATCATTTACAAATTCAAGAGTACCACTATACCCTGATACTTTCCCCTTTTTTCTCCCAGACTCCTCAACATCCTGCTGCTTCCTTTTTTTCCCCACATCTGTTCTGCATTTCACTTTCATAGACCTAACTGCCCACAAATTCACTCCCACAAATCTAAACATATTCACTTTGTTCATGTTATTTCCTTCCAGTGTGATATTTCATTTATTTTTTCTTATGGTCATTACTTGTCTCTTTTCAATTTTCTTCCTTGCACACCCTTCCAAACACTTCCAAATTCTGTAGTTTCTCTTGAAAATTTCCCAGCAAAGAGCATCTATTACAGAGCTCATTTAAATTAGATGCACTCTGTATCTGTGTACAACAAAATCAACTGGGTTGATGATGCATCACACCAGTATACTGATGAATGAGACATGTGTATAGTTACATACAGACCTTAACATGTGCTGTATAGTATATAACAGATCATCTACATTTTAACAAGGGATATATAGACCACAGAAGAAATAAAAATTGTGGGTGAACTTTATAACTTTTATGGGTTTGGCATTTTTTTCATAATAATAATAATAATCTCCATGGAGAGGTGGAAAAGAATCTTTCCTTTGTAAGCCATGTGTGTTGTAAAAGGTGACTAAAATGCCATGAGCAAGAGGCTAGTAACCCTTTCTCCTGTATAAATTACTACAAGTAAAAAAAGAAAAAACTTTTGTTTTTCTTTTTTAGGTCACCCTGACTCGGTGGGAGACGGTTGGTGTGTTGAAATGAAATAATAATAAACAAAATTTTGTGTGTGTATGGAATACACTGATCTAGCAGCCTCTCTGATGCAAGGGACTCTCATTACTATGGTACTAGGTCACAAGTGTTACTCACTCATTCACTGGATTTGTGAATGCCCTCTACTGATGCCTAAATCACATTTTTACTAGCCGACCCAACACCACATAAGATTTCCTCTTCGCCGTGAACTAAGACTCCACAACATCGTGACCTTCTTATCCTGAGTCTTGTTTGGTGTTGTGTTTGCCCTTAAAAAGTGACATGAAGGAATGTCACCACATTGAAACCTCGACACTTTTTACAAACACACAAAACTAATACAATATTTATTTATTTATTTCAACAACTTGAACCTTGCAAAAGCACATAACTAGAAAGACAAATAGAAATTCCTCACCCAAAGAGTACATAATAGGTCTATGGAGAAGTCTGCTCACTGCATTTCAAACTTCACCTGTACAAACTTATCAGGCAAAATGAAGGAACTTTGCACAGGGTGGAGCACTTGCTTTCTCTCTGCTTTGAGGTCACCAGACAGTGACTGACAATTATATTATTGATGGTATACAATACCAACAATTTGTTGAATAAGACTCGTGTGCAACACTTTGGTATCTTTAGTGCTGGCAATAGAGATACCCCACTGTTGCATGTGTTTTATTTATCAATCGTTACAAGTATATTAAATTGTATTTACAATGTATCATCCTGTATGAATATCATTTGGAACAATATTAAAAAATATAACTGGAACTGCTTATAAATGCAAAAATAAAAGTACGTATAGAAATGTACACATTGTAATAATATTCTTGCAGAAAAACCTGAAGGAATATATAGACATATCCTTCAAATTAAGCTCTGGTTATAAATATAAATACATTTTTTTAAGAGAAACTTTGGTGTTATAAGATCCATAATATAACAAATATTAATAAAGTTTACATAATAAACTTAAAAGTTGTGATTTAACTGCTGTTTAAGTAAATATATATATCAGTGAAAATTTCCTAATTTTAAGATATATCAAGGTATGCCAGGTTATTACTGCTACAGAGAATTTATATATAATGGGTTTCATTCAATATTATTAGGTAAAAAGTTGTTTGAAATCCATTAAAAACAATATTAAAATGTCTTATTATTTGCAATGCAAATGAAATCAAACAAAAAAAGTTTCCAGGTCATAGTAACTTGTATTTTTTACAAACATCTTTTTATTTTGAATCATGAATGATATGCAGATTACCTGATGAATGGTGGACCCATATATGATTCTTCAAGCTGCTCTTCTCAGTAGAACGATAAGAACAGAACTGACATGCGTATGGTTTTTCCCCGGTATGAGTACGAATATGTCTCTTAAGGTTTTCAGTCTGAGATGCTCTGAATGGGCAATATGGACAGGCATAGGGCTTCTCCCCAGTGTGAGTGCGTGCATGTTTCTTCAGATTTGTGTTTACATTGGTGGTATAATTACAGTAAGGACACTTCAACACCTTACTGGATGAAGTGGGGATCTTTCCCGCTCCTGCTGTCTCCCTCCAGCCGGTCGTGTGAGCGTCAGTGATCAGCCTCACCTGTAGAGGACGCCCATCTTAATCAGGGGTTCATGTCATAATATAGAAAAAGAAGGCTTCATTAAAATTTTGGAGCCATAATTTTTGTATCTAATCATCAGATATGTTGCAGTATACTTAAGAAAATTATCATCTGTACAACTCATGTATTGGTCTAAAAAAAATTTACTTACATTATCCAAAGTGTAGGTAGAATAAGTTTTTTTATTACACAATAAATTCCTAAACTTTATTGAAAACTTTCAAATTTGAGTCTAACTGTGCTAGCCTCTTATATATACTTTATGCAGTTGAGAACAGGTCAAGGATTTATGACCTTATTTTTAAGCAAAAATGTAGGAGGTTGATGTATTTATGAGTAATATTGCTTTAAAAGGTTTAAATTCTTAAATACTGAGGGCTTACCATACACAGGTTAATACTTGTTTGGTATGTCAGGGTCACAACCACACTCAGAGCCCTGGTCAGGGGCCAAGGAGTCCTGGTCAGGCACCAGAGAGTCTTGGTCAGGCACCAGGGAGTCCTGGTCAGGCACCAGAGAGCCCTGGTCAAGCACCAGAGAGTCTTGGTCAGGCACCAGGGAGTCCTGGTCAGGCACCAGAGAGTCCTGGTCAGGCACCAGAGAGTCCTAGTCAGGCACCAGAGAGTCTTGGTCAGGCACCAGGGAGTCCTGGTCAGGCACCAGAGAGTCCTGGTCAGGCACCAGAGAGTCTTGATCAGGCACCAGGGAGTCCTGGTCAGGCACCAGAGAGTCCTGGTCAGGCACCAGAGAGTCCTGGTCAGGCACCAGAGAGTCCTGGTCAGGCACCAGAGAGTCCTGGTCAGGTACCAGAGAGTCCTGGTCAGGCACCAGAGAGTCCTGGTCAGGCACCAGAGAGTCCTGGTCAGGCACCAGGGAGTCCTGGTCAGGCTCTGTTAAGAGTTCGTATCCTCACTTCATGGGTTCAGTTGTTCTACATTAGGTTCAACTAGGTTAAGGTAACTTTAGCTGAACTAATGTATGTAGTATACTGCAAATAACTAAAACCCTAACAAATCCACGAATGAGGTGGGAACTCTTCCTTCCTTTGTTAACATCAGCAGATCACTGCACTTGCCTGACTGACCACTCTGTCTGGCCTCAAGACTAATCCTATGTGCATTCATTTATTGTAGATTTCTTGTACTTTTTTCATCCAAGTAACTGACCACTGGGAAATATGCTTATTACCAATAATCTTAACTAAGGAAAATTTAAGCACAAAATTTCTTTTGCAATCTGCAGTGCTTTCTAACAAAGTTGTTGATCTTGCCAAAAGGGACCAGGAAGTTCTGGAACTGGCTTATCAAAGAGGACCCTTCCATGGAAGATATTTTGATGCTAGTGAAGGGCTCTTGATCCAAGTAATTAATTCTACCCTCTCCTTCCTCATATCAAGCTCATTTATCCCTACCCATCCCATACTTCAGGTGCTTTATGATTTCTATGGGTTTAGCATTTCTCCATGGACATAATAATAATAATAAAAATAATAATAATAATAATAATAATAATAATAATAATAATAATAATTACTAAATGTAAAAAGAAGAAAAGCCAGTGAGTTAATAATAAACCCTTAATATAATAAAACCTCAATAAAATGGTAATTATTGTGGACAGAGAATAAGATTGCTTTGCCATCATGCTAATAACGGACATTTCTGTAACCACAAGAGGTCTGGTCATGGACCAGGCTGAGGGGGCGATGACTCCCAGAACAGCCTCCAGGTATACCAGAAGGTATACTTGGAGGCTGTTCTGGTATACTGAACTGATTAACCAAGGGGCTTTTGTTTCATATTTCTGAAATTTGTTGTACAGAGGTCCATTATATTGAGGGTAATAAAGGTAACAATAATTGTGAAAAAGGAGTGTGTTCCCCGACAGTACCAGGCCAAAAGGGAAAATTAACCCTTCTTATATGCCAGCTTATTTCATTGGTAAGAGAAATCCTAGCAAATTTCCATCATTATTTTTATTTTTCACCTAATCCGGTTAGATTTACAAAATTACTGTACATATCATTTTACTAGTAAAATGTGTAACATATTTCCAGTTAATAAACAGCATGAATCACTTTCATAATATTTTCACTATAAAACACTGACTCAACATCATAATAATAATAATAATAATAATAATAATAATAATAATAATAATAATAATAATGCATGTACAATAATACTATTGATATTTATTTTACTTACAGAAATAATGAACAACTGTTTTGCAGTTAAATTTTAATGATTTTTCAGAAGTCTAGGCTAGCCTAACAGTCTAGGCTTGGTTAGTATCCCTCACACAGGCTTAATATAATGATTAGATTCTAAGGCCAAACTGAACTTTCATACATGCAGTATGTACATGTGTGTTGTTCCAAAATGAAGTCTTTCAGCAGATAAACACAAAATTATACATTATTTAAAAATTTTTATGCATCACTGCCAAGAAAAGTATGATGGCACATCTTCAAGTTGTGATCATATGTACAATGAAATATAGAATGTGTGCTAAAAGAAAAGCAAGGACTCTATAGCTGTCTTACAAAGCTCTTCTGTATACAGTAGGGCAATATGGAAATACAATGGACAAGGTACATCCAGAATTGAACAGTGTGTGGAAAGGCCTTCACAATATACGGTATTCAGTTTTGCTTGCACTCTCTCAATTGCACTTACATAAAAATCACACTATGTAGAGTATCTTTATAAGAGAGTTTAGTGTTTGTGTAATAATGTAGTAAATTTTGCTACTGGCCTACTGATGTTCCCTTTGTAATTGTGAAGCTGGTTATCACAAATTTCTTGCAGTCTTCCTCTATAAAACCAAAAGTTATGAACCCTTGAAGTTTAAAGATTTATAAAAAAATGGAACACAACTGCACATGCCCCAATTTGTGAAAACAAATAATACAGGCAGGCCCTGTTTTACATCACTTCACTTTATAGCATTTTGCTAATACAGCAGTTTTCAGTCATACCCATTCTTCATTTATTCAGACTTCCTACAGTATATTCACCATTCACTATAAACTAAGGTTGAAAATATTTTAAGGTAAGTAATGTGTGTATGTACTGTATAAGCATGTTTTAGATGTAGCTATATTTGTCACTTAATATATGATAGTGTAAATTGTTGTCAGACTTTTATATGCACTTGAAAGTGGAAAAAGACTATGATTCACAATGATTTACACTTTACAGTGGTAACTCAGACCCTAACTTGCTGTATAAGTAGGGCCCTCTTCTACTTCTCAGTGTTTTGACTCCAGAAAAATATAGTGTTATAGTATTAAGAAATACTTTTAATAAGCAGTTATGATTACAGTACTGTACATAGCTTTCTCTATAGAAATTCAGTTCTAGATTAAAGATTAATTATGTTATCCTGTATTCACAAATAATAGTTATTGAAGAACAAATGTTATGATGCCATGGCTAGAACAAATCACAGATAACCTGCACTTTGAAAAGGAAACTTCGAACAATATCTCTTTCTATCCTAGACCATTATCAAGTCATGTTATACCTTGACAATGATCTACAGTGAACCGACACATCAAGAGTGTTGTCTACAACATGTGGGTTATTTGCAAACAGTTAGTACAGTATAATGGTTACTATTGCATAATTTCAACAATATTAACACTTTATTGAGAGGGTAAATGTAAGAAAAATGTAAAAACTGCCACTAGAATGAACATGAAAAGAAATGTCTTTATTACATCATTGTACACAACACACACACGCACAATTTCATAATAAGGGAAATTAGGCAATCAGTGTTAAGGTGTACCCTTGTGGGTTGAGAGCTTAGTCTTGATGATAATAATAATAATAATAATAATAATAATAATAATAATAATATTTTTTTTTTCAACAAACCGCCTGTATCCCACCAGAGCGGGGTGGCCCAAAAGGAAAAACAAAAGTTTCTCCTTTTACATTTAGTAATATATACAGGAGCAGGGGTTACTAGCCACTTGCTCCCGGCATTTTAGTCGCCTCTTACAACATGCATGGCTTACAGAGGAAGAATTCTGTTCCACTTCCCCATGGAGATAAGAGGAAATAAACAAGAACAAGAACTAGAAAAAAATAGCAGAAAACCCAGAGGGGTGTGTGTATATATATGCTTGTACATGTATGTGTAGTGTGACCTAAGTGTAAGTAGAGTAGCAGGATGTACCTGAAATCTTGCATGTTTATGAGACAGAAAAAAAGGACACCAGCAATCCTACTATCATGTAAAACAATTACAGGCTTTCGTTTTACACTCACTTGGCAGGATGGTAGTACCTCCCTGGGCAGTTGCTGTCTATCAACCTACTACCTAGAATAACAATAATAATAATAATAATAATAATAATAATAATAATAATAATAATAATATTACAGTGGAACCCAGGATTTCATTCGCACAGGATATCGTACGATTTGGATTTCGACCACTTTTTTTGGTGAAATTTTACTCTGGATTTTGTACATCATCTTGGAAATTGTCCGTATCAGATGTTTACCTGGAGTTTACCTGGAGAGAGTTCCGGGGGTCAACGCCCCTGCGGCCCGGTCTGTGACCAGGCCTCCTTAGGTCAGTGTCCCAGGATGCGACCCACACCAGTCGACTAACACCCAGGTACCCATTTTACTGATGGGGAACATAGACAACAGGTGGAAAGAAACACGTCCAATGTTTCTACTCTGGCTGGGAATCGAACCCAGGCCCTCACCGTGTGAAGCGAGAGTGTTAACCACCAGGCCACCAGAGCCCTGTTCTGCCCGCCTGGAATACCTCCACTCACGCATGTGTGTGTCTCAGTCTGGCTCTGTCACTGGTTGAGTGAGCATTCATACGAAACATTTCATAATAATCAATTGTTTTTTGTGCTTGTTTATTGAGTGCTCAGAGAAAATTGTGGCCAGAATGTGACCTCGACAAAGATTTTGAAGGGTTTGAGGCTGTCCCTGTCGACCCTACTCCTGTTGTGGAATCTATTGTGTCTTTGGAGAAGTCCATGGGGTTGGAAGTGAGTGGCCAGGATGTGGAAGAGTTGGTGGAGGACCACAGGGAAGAGCTAACCACTGAAAAGCTGCAAGACCTTCATTTGGGACAGCAACAGACCACAGCTGAGGAAATTGCTTCAGAGGAGTAGGAAGAGAGAGGGGAGAAGGTGCTTTCTTCAGTGATTAAGGACATTTGTGCAAAATGGAATGAGGTGCAAACTTTTGTGGAAAAATATGCCCAGACCAAGCTGATACAAGCCGTATCTGCAACATGCTCAGTGACGATACCTTGTCCCATTTTAGGCAAATCTTAAAGAGACACCAGAAACAGCTCTCTGGACAGATTTTTAATGCGACAGGATTCCAGTGCCAGTAAAAGACAAAAAAGGGAAGTAACCCCGGATAGGGCTTTGATATCTGAAGTCCTTATGGAAGGGGATTCCCCTTCCAAACAGTAACCTCTGCTCCTCCTCCCTCTCCTCTCCTCACCATCCATACCCCAACAAGTGTCTTCAATAAAGGTAAGTGTGATGTTAAATGTTCATTTATCCATTTCATTAGTCATTTATATTTCTTTCTCATTGTTTTCTGTATGTAAAACTATAGTTATTCTTTAAAAAAATGTATTAATTGTATTTACATTATGGATTAATTGTATTTACATTATGTGATATGGGAAATATTGCTTCGGTTTTTGTCCATTTTGGATTTAGACTGACCTTCTGGAACGGATTAAGGATGAAATCCGGGGTTCCACTGTAATAATAATAATACAGTGCCTGCACTCTGAAGGAGGGGTGTTAATGTTGCAGTTTAAAAACTGTAGTGTAAAGCACCCTTCTGGCAAGACAGTGATGGAGTGAATGATGGTGAAAGTTTTTCTTTTTCGGGCCACCCTGCCTAGGTGGGAATTGGCCAGTGTGCTAATAAATAAAAATAATAATAATAAATAATAATAATAATAATAATAATAATAATAATAATAATAATAATAATGTTAAGGTGTCACTAATTACCAATGAAAGAAAATCAGAGACATGAGGAAAAGAAATAACCAGATAAATAAAAAAATTAAAGCTGTAGTAATAATAATGATAGTAATTATGACTAATAATACAGGCATATCAAAAAATTATGATAATAATAGTACACTCTTGATAGGTCTTTTAATACTACTATTATATACAGTAGACCCCCATTTTAAATACAAATCTCCATTTTGTCCCATAACACTGATGAAAATTTGTGGTATATTTTCAATGAGCACACTAATACTCATTTACCCCAGTGTAAATTTAAAGAAAAAATAGAACGTTGTGGGATCTTAACCCACCACCTCATGGTTGGCCAATAGGTGCAGCTATTGTTTTCATGGTGGAGCCTAGTCTCACTCTTGCTGTAAACCTCTCATGGTATCAGTTATACATCTGTATGCATCCCATAACATACTCAATGATGTGTTAGAGAATCGATTTTTTATATTTTCACTATCCCATCTCTGGATAGGAGGTGCCAAGAAGAATAGACATGAAAGTCTTGGTGTCTTGAAAAAATTGACTTCAGGTAAGCTTCAAAGTGGTGAACATATAAATGAGATGGCAGAAGCCTTTGGTCTCAATAAAGCATCAGTTCGTATGGTTGAAAAAGAATGTGACAAGCGTAAGAGCTTGTGCAGTGAACAACCCAGGTTGTGACCTGAAAGGATGACATTTAGGTCACGACACCTAATTAAGATGTAAAATTTATTGTGCGAGTGGATTGAGCAGAAAATCAGGAAAGGTGTACCATTTAATTTCATCATGATAAAACAGTGTATGATGAGGAAAGAAGGCCTGAACAAAAGTGTGTGTTTAGTTCTGGCTGGTTCCACAAGTTTAAATTATGCAATCAGGTGCATAATATTAAATTTTTTGGTGAAAGTGCATCTGCTGATCATGCTGCCATTATGAATTTCCCTACAGAATTGACAGAAATTATTTTTGAGGGTGGCTACTAGCCAGGGAAAGTATTTAGTGCTGAGAAGACAAATGTTTATTGGAAGAAGAGACCATCTAGAACTTGCAACAGCCAGTAAGATTCAAGGCAACAAAGGATCATTTCAACTTCTGTGTAGTAATGCATCAGATGATTTTAAGTCTAAAATTATCCATATTTATTGTTACATGATTCTGTGTGGTTTAAAAGGTAAAGACAGGAGGACTTTGCCAATTATTTGGAGGCCTAACCAGTCACCAGGGACAGCAGAGACCTTGTTTTTAACTGGTTTATGCATCATTTTATTCTCTAAGTCATTTTTTACCTGTACACCACGAACCTTGTATTTCAAGATTCTCTTCACTGTTAATAATTTCTGTACTCATTCTGAATTCTTCAGAGATGTGAACCCACATATGAAGGCTGTGATTTTACCTCTAAAATGACATCTTTGACACAAGTAATGGATCAAGGAGTTATTAGGCCATTTAAGTGCAACTACACATGATAAGTGGTGTGGAAACTCATCACAGAATTGGATGCTGACACAGAGTTTGGAGTGCTAGAGATCTAGCATAAATTTAACATTGCAGATGCAGTTAATTACTGCGGTCAACAATAAATGCAGGCTGGGGAAAATTATGGCGTGGTGTGTTTAATAATTTTTTTTTTTTTTTTTTTTTTTTTTTTTTGTCAGTACAGACTCATGTCCAGAAATTTGTTCAGGTGGCAAGAAGACTGCCAGGCAAGGGCTTTAAATATTTTTAGCCAGAAGACATAAATGAACTTTTAGAAAATGATGAGGAAATAAATCCAGAGGAAATTTTGGCAGAGAAAAATTCCTAGACAAAAGGAAGGCAGATCACAAGACAATGAGGAAGAAGAACCTGCAGATAAACAGGTAACACTGTGACAGTTGTGCAAGAAGCTTCATATTATTGGTAAGGTTGCAGACTTTCTTCACTGAGGTGGACCCCTGACAGATCAAGAAGCACTGTTCTAAAGCAGGGTCTGGAGCTGTATAAAGTGCTTCAGGGTAAAACAGACCAAAGGTGCATTGCAGAATACCTGAGCACTCCAGTACAACCATCATCTAACCCCTTCGAGGTCTGTGCTGTAGCACTATGGCTTTGAGCTCAGGGTCTGTGTCATAGAACTATGTGATGAGCTCAGCTCACTCTGATAAGCTGTGAGTGGTGAATTTGGGCCTAGACATGAGAGACTGGGTCTATGCAACAAGTATGCACCATATAAAAAAAAATTCTGCCCCACACAGTGCATTATGGGAAAAAACTGTGACCATGTTTATTTCTGGATGTAATTTTTCAGTGTATTTTTGGATAATTTTTTATGGCTATATTCTTGGTTTCTTGGTGTCATTTGATAGAATGGAAGATATATTACAGAAATAGATGATGTTAATTGGTTTCAGGACTGGGAGTAGCTTGATTTTTGCCAATATTCCAGAGGACACATTATGTCACTCGTCCAATACGCATCCAGTTGGTCAGTCTAATACATGTTCACAAATATTCTGACATTATTTATACAATTATTACAATAATGCAATAGTCTGCTTAACAGTACATCTTCCATTTTTTGTGCGAATAAAAATTCAAAATGGAAAAGAAGTGTAATAGAGGAGAGGTCTGGGGATGTAACTAATGAACAGAGGAAATGTCTTAGTTCCAAGAATGTCTACATTGTTTATTCTGTACCCTGTTTTTAAATTGGCAATTTTTTAATTTCATGTGAAATTAGCCAGATTACCAATTTCTGATCACTTTATTGGGTAGCTGAAATAGTTAAATGGGCGGTTTCTTGTATTCATTTGATAGAATTGAAGGCATACTAGCAAAATAGCTTAGAGTTTGGTCAACCTAAAACAATGTAATTGGCCAAAAATAGGACTCAAATTGGGTGAAATCACTGATGCGTAAATATCGCCGAGACTGCTGAATTTGTGACAGCATAATTCTGTAAGTTTTCCATCAAATTTTGTACTTTTGGTTTCATTTCCTTCAGAAAAAAATTCTCTGTCATTTGATAAGAAAAAATTTTTTTTTGTTTAATTCTTGGATTCTGAGAGCAATTTTTAGATCAGGGGTCTGGACAATGACAACTCTGCATTGACAGACATCAGTGCAGAAACCTCAATCTATGACTATCCACCTAGGCCCAGTGAGATGTCATTACCACTAGCAACTAGAATTTAAGGTAGGAAAAAATAATTTATGTAACCTTTTTAGCTATGTACACATTACCACATCCAGCTACAATTACATAACTATTTCTTTTAGAATTATGAGTCATCAATAAATGTACATGTGTATTTGTTTAGCATTTTTGGGAGGTCTCAGGCATATAATCTTATTTTTTCCATATATTCTTTAGCTCATTTAACCCTTAAACTCTCCAAACGTAGATCTACGTTGTTACTGTTAGTGCTCCAAACATAGATCAATGTTTTCTTTTTCCTGCCTCCAAATTTGGCACGACTGGCCTGAGATGGTTGTATTCTCGTTTTCTTGGTCTCATTTGATAGAATGGAAAACATATTATAGAAATAGAGGTGATTTTGATTGGTTTTACTATGAAAAGAACCTTGAAATGGAGCTCAAAGTAGGGGAAATGTTTGATTTTTCCCGATGTTCAAAAGTAAACAAATGATGTCATTGTCCAGTAAATGTCCAAGTAGCCATTCTGATATGCAGTCATGAATGGGTTGACATTATTTATACAATTATTACAATATTGCAGTAGTCTGCATAACAGCAAATCTTCTATTTTTTGTTTGAATAAAAATTCAAAATAGAAAGCAAGAGTAATATCAGAGGGGCCTGGAGATGTGACTGATGAACAAAGAAAATGTTATTTTAGAGCCAGGAATGTCTGCATTGTTCATTCTAGACCCTATTTTGAAATAGGCATATTTTTTAATTTGCGTGAAATTGGCCAAATTGTAAATTTCTGACCACGTTTTTGGGTAGTTGTAATTGGTAAATGGGCAGTTTCTTATACTCAACCGATAGAACAAATGGAGTTCTAAAGAAATAGCTATGAGTTTGGTCGACTGGAACAATGGAATTAGCCGAAAATAGGGCTCAAAGTGGGTGAAATTGCCGATTCATCAATATCGCCGAGGTTGCTAACTTCGTGAGAGCGTAATTCTGTAAGTTTTCCATCAAATTTTGTTCTTTTGGTGTCATTACCATCGGGAATAGATTCTCTATCATTTCATAAGAAAAAATAATTTTTTTTTTATATTTTTTTTTTTTTCCAAAAATTTTTCGACACCAGGAGACACCTCAGGATTTGGGGTTGTGACAGTCAAGGGGTTAAGAGTTAACACCATTTTCAGGAACATAGTACAGTGGACCCTCGACCAACAATGGCATCGTCTAACGTTAAATCCGACTAGCGATACATTTTAACGCAAAAATTTTGCCTCGACTAGCTCTAAAAAACTCGACCAACACGATTCGTTCCGTCTGAGACTCGTCCACTTGTGGCCAGTGTTTACAAGCCAGCCAGCCACCGCGGTCCCATCCAAACATACAATCGGAACATTTCATATTATCACAGCGTTTTTAGTGATTGAACCTGCAAAATAAGTCACCATGGGTCCCAAGAAAGCTTCTAGTGCCAACCCTACAGCAAAAAGGGTGAGAATTACTTTGGATATGAAGAAAGATATCATTGCTAAGTATGAAAGTGGAGTGTGTGTCTCCGAGCTGGCCAGGTTGTACACAAAACCCCAATCAACCATCGCTACTATTGTGGCCAAGAAAACGGCAATCAAGGAAGCTGTTCTTGTCAAAGGTGCAACTATGTTTTCGAAACTGAGATCACAAGTGATAGAAGATGTTGAGAGACTGTTATTGGTGTGGATAAACGAGAAAGAGATAGCAGGAGATAGCATCTCTCAAGCGATCATATGTGAAAAGGCTAGGAAGTTGCATGAGGATTTAATTAGAAAAATGCCTGCAACTAGTGGTGATGTGAGTGAATTTAAGGCCAGCAAAGGTTGGTTTGAGAGATTTAAGAATCGTAGTGGCATACATACTGTGATAAGGCATGGTGAGGCTGCCAGTTTGGACCAAAAAGCAGCTGAAAAATATGTGAAGGAATTCAAGGATTACATAGACAGTGAAGAATTGAAACCTGAACAAGTGTTTAATTGTGACACTGACAATGTTGTGAAACACTTTAGGAATGTCATAAAGGAACGGGAGGTACAGGCCTCTATGGACAGATATGTTGTGCGACAGAGGTCCAGTGACTCTCAAGCTGGTCCTAGTGGCATTAAAAGAAGAAGGGAAGTAACCCTGGAAAAGGACTTGACATCTCAAGTCCTAATGGAAGGGGATTCCCCTTCTAAACACTAACACCATCCACACTCTCCCCTCCTCCCATCCCATCAATCATCACCAGATCTTCAATAAAGGTAAGTGTCATGTAATTGTACATGTCTTCTTCAGTTTGTGTGTATTAAAATTAATATTTCATGTGGTAATTTTTTTTTTTCAATACTTTTGGGTGTCTTGCACGGATTAATTTGATTTCCATTATTTCTTATGGGGAAAATTAACTCGACTAACGATAATTTTGATTAACGATGAGCTCTCAGGAACGGATTAATATCGTTGGTCGAGGGTCCACTGTACCATATTAAATGAGGGTCAGCTGTACTACTACTGTTACCACAGTGCCACTACTATGACTACTGCTATTACTGTTATTCTTGTTACTACTGTTGTTACAATGAACCACTGTTACTGTTATTACTACTAAAGTACTATTTCTGTTACTATTACTGTTGCTATTACTACTAATATTAGTACTACCATTATTACTACTCTAATACTACTGCTACTATCATTACTACTACTGATAATAACAATAGTGATAAATGGTAAAAAATAATAAAGAAGCATATTATTATTTAAAATTTTTCCTGATATATATAATCTAAAATTGTTAAATGAAATTAATTATACATTTGCAAACCATTAAGGCAAAATACAAACTCTGAATTCAGTAAAATTTATTAACAAGCATTCACCATTATATACATTTCAAACATTGTTTCAATTATCATTTTTTTTTTAAAGTGGTCATTTCCCACCAAAGTAGGGTGACCCCCCTCCCCCAAAAAATGCATTCACCATCACTCATTCAATTACTAATGTTAATATTGTTAGCATAATATTCATTTTTTAATTATATAAAATTCACATTGTGAATACATATAATTTAAGTAAAATTTTTACAATGATTTTGCAATACATTTTACTTATACGTAACTTTTTTACAATCATAATAACGCCAGATAACATTAACATTTAAGGACTAATTGCAAAGAATATTGTACAAATCACAATGATAATTTTAAAACTGGTGTGTTAACATGTGAGTTTTTAGTGAGTCTTTGCGAGAAGAACGGTGAGGGCAGTAAGAGCATGAATATGGTTTTTCTCCAGTGTGAGTGCGGATGTGTGTTTTCAAACGATCCTTTGTAGCAGAGGAAAATGGACAATAAGAGCAAGAATATGGCTTCTCTCCGGTATGAGTACGCATATGATTCCTAAGACTTGAGGTAAATTTTGTGTTGTATGGGCAATATGGACAGTGATGCGTCTTGTAGAAAGTGGTGATTCCCATCCCAGGTCCTGCTGATCTCCTCAGGTCAATCGTCTGGTCAACTCTGTCCAGCCCCACCTGTTGGGAACGCCTGTCTTACTCAATGACAACAAAAGATCAATAACATAAGAAAACTTATGAATAAATGAGGAGTATCTAAGCTAAATTTATTTAAAATTTAACACAAAATTAAAAAAATAAATAAATAAGTAAATATTTATGTCGTGCTGAATAGGTAAAATTGGTCAGTTAACAATAACTCATTTAAAATTAAGTCCTTTGTAAAAATTTGCTCTTATACATTTAAAGATTTTTTCATTTATGTTAATGTAAAAATTAAAAATTTTGTATCAAAAGAACCTTAAAAACTTGCCTAACCTTATTATAACAAGTGCAATTTAATTTAGCCTAATCCAACTAAACATATTTTAGATAAGTTTACAATAATTTAATAATAAACAAACACAATGAAATATATTTTATTCTTGATTTTTGCAAATTTATTGCATACACAAATTTTCACTTGCATTATTCAGCAAGAAGAGCATTGCTATTTAAGCCAAACTTGCAAGTTCTACCTATTCGACCCTACCCCAGACACACACACACACACACACACACACACACACACACACACACACACACACACACACACACACACACACACACACACACACACACACACACACACACACACACACACACACACACACACACACACACACACACACACACACACACACACACACACACACACACACACACACACACACACACACACTTTTTTTTCAACAAGTTGGCCATCTCCCACCGAGGCAGGGTGACCCAAAAAGAAAATACTTTCATCATCATTCAACACTTTCACCTCACTCATATATAATCACTGTTTTTGCAGAGGTGCCCAGAACACAACAGTTTAGAAGCATATATGTATAAAGATATACAACATATCCCTCCAAACTGCCAATATCCCAATCCCTCCTTTAAAGTGCAGGCATTGTACTTCCCATTTCCAGTACTCAAGTCTGGCTATATAAAAATAACCGGTTTCCCTGAATCCCTTCACTAAATATTACCCTGCTCACACTCCAACAACTCGTCAGGTCCCAAATACCATTTGTCTCCATTCACTCCTATCTAACACGCTCACGCATGCTTTATTTATTTATTTATTTTAAGTCTTTGCAAACAGTACACTGAGATTTTGTATTTACAATAGTGGGCTGCAATGCAAAGAGAGCCTCTATTATGCCTTGGCATTATGGGTCGACTTAACATTATTGGCTTACAGTCTACTTAACACTAAGGAGTATATCATAGTTGTACAACAGGATAGTAATTATTTCATAGTTGTACAGTAGAATATTAATTATATATGAATCAAAATTTATATAAGACAATGATATATTTATATTCGAAAATGCTTTTTGTGAAAGCAATGATTCAATTACATTCCTGTCAACAATGGATAAAAGGTTCAAAGTGATTGTTTCAGTTATGATGTGGGAGTACATAGGTGAGTAAGTGTGTACTGAGTATTTAGCATTTAGTCTAGGGTGATTAAGTGGCTTTTGAGAAGAGTCTTAAATTTATTTTCAGACTGGGTTACTTTAATATCTTCTGGTAATGAATTCCATATTTTGGGGCCCTTTATGTGCATCGAGTTTTTACACAGTGTGATATGGACACGAGGTATATCAAAAAGAGATCTGTCTCTTGTATTGTGGTCATGTGTCCTGTTTAGGTTGGTGAGGAGAAGTTTGAGTGGAGGGTTTATATTTGTGGGTATTGTTCTGTGTATGTAGTAGGCACATGAATAAGTATGGATGTTCTTAATGGTCAGCAGACTCAGACTTTTGAAAATTGGTGGAGTATGCTGGCAGGAGTGGGAATTTGTTATCATTCTTACTGCTGCCTTTTGCTGGGTTATTAGGGGTTTTAGGTGATTGGATGTTGTTGATCCCCATGCACAAATTCCCTCCCTCCAACTTTTTCGAGGACAACCCCTACCCCTCCTTCCTTCCCCTACAGATTTATATGCTCTCCATGTCATTCTACTTTGATCCATTCTCTCTAAATGACCAAACCACCTCAACAACCCCTTTTCAGCCCTCTGACTAATACTTTTATTAACTCCATACCTTCTCCTAATTTCCACACTCCGAATTCTCTGCATAATATTTACACCACACATTGCCCTTAGACAGGACATCTCCACCACCTCCAACTGCCTCCTTGCTGCAGCATTTACAACCCAAGCTTCACACCCATATAAGAGTGTTGGTACTGCTATACTTTCATACATTCCCTTCTTTGCCTCCATAAATAATGTTTTTTGTCTCTACATATACCTCAATGCACCACTCACCTTTTTTCCTTCATCAATTCTATGGTTAACCTCATCCTTCATAAATCCATCTGCAATAAGGTCACAGTAAACAGGTGATATCAGAATATGCAAAACAACCACTGTGAAAGTATAGTGAAATTCCAAGTGCTTTCGTGACCTCTCATATTATCAAGGAACTATATCAACTAATCAGCCATTTCCCACCAAGGCAGGGCGGCCCAAAAAGAAAAAGAAAAGTTTCTCTTTTTAACTTTAGTGATGTATACAGGAGAAGGAGTTACTAGGCCCTTGCTCCCGGCATTTTAGTCGACTCTTACGACACGCATGGCTTACAGAGGAAGAATTCTGTATATATACAGCCTCTCCTCACTTAACGACAGAGTTCTGTTCCTAAGACCATGTTGGTAAATGAATTCGTTGCTAAGTGAGGAGCATACTATAATGGTAGTGGGTTTATGTCAACTATCTTTGATATTGTTTTACTGTCACCTTTGCACCATTTATAACATTTCTGGTATATTTTTAAATGTTTATACAGTAGTGTACTGTATATTGTAATAAACGGGATAGAAGAAATCAGCTCTAATATACACTATTTAGGCATGCATACTGGTCAGAGAGCCCATCATAAGTCCGAGGTGTCAGTAAACGAGTATGTTGCTACGTGAGGAGAGGCTGTACTATATATATTTATATATTTTAACACACTGGCCATCTCCCATTTAAGCAGGGTGGGAGGTGGCTTCTTTAACACAGTTAATGTATGAATAGATGACTTCTTGGAGGGGCTAGCCAAGGTTTGGCAGACGGTAACTCGACACCGCCACTAGCCTTGAAACGCTCCACCCAATTCCTCACTGAATGCTCACACACACAAACATTCTCCATTATTTCTTTCATCTGATGTCCAGCTTTGTGAAGCTCTATGATTTGAGCTATAGTTTCAGGTGTTAAAGACTTCCCTTTACCTATAATCAAAGATGTATAGCCCCAAAACCAAATGGAACACTGGACAAAAGATGGAGCAGATGAGAGACAACTGTGCAACACTTCCTCTCAACACAGCAGCCACATGAGCAATGAGAAGTCACTGTGAAATGTGGTAGCAGGCTGTGACATTATGCTAATGGCTGCTACCCAACAGAATGCACTGATGAATAAAGACCCTCCTGTATGGCAGGCCTTTGATTTTCATCACAGCATTATGCCGGGGCGCTCACCCGGCATAGTGCGGTGATGAGCACTGTAGTTTACTTGGTTAAGGGTTGAATGCCCTGTATTACACAAGTTACTAGTACTTTATCTGAGTTTGTTCGAGTGATTCTTACGACACTTTTCCTGGCAGTTGCTGACAGTAAAACCCAGTACTGCCTGTCTGCAATGCAGAAGTATTAGTGTTCATTAAAGTTAACTGCTATAATCATAGGTAAGTAACATTACTTTTTCCTGAAGTTTTTAAAAACATTCTCCTGATATTTAATGAAACTCAGAAATGGTGACTACATATCTCGGCAAATCTACAGTGTTGAGGAAAGTGGGCTGTTCTGCAAGCAAATGCCTTCAAAACTTTCATGCAGAGAGATGAGAAGAGGGTTCAGAATTCAAAGCAGCTAAAGATGCACTTTTTTATTGTGGGATGCCATACAGCAGGAGGCTTGAGCTAACACCTTTGCTAATCTGCTACTCTGAAATACCAAGAGCTATAAAGAGCTTCTCCAAGCCTAATCTTCCTCTAACTTGGTGTTTCAACAACAGATCATAGGTAGCATCAAATATTTTTATGGACTTTTTTTTTAGTGTTTTTTTTTCCAACTACTGAACAATATTGTACTAATAATGACCTTGCTTGCTAATTGTTCTGTGTTCACTGATAGATCTATCAGTGAAACCATAACAAATTATCTATAGAATTTTAGATACTGTATTAACAACAGTAGTTGTCCCAGAATCATATGCATTGTATATGCAGTATGTGATGGAGTGAATGATGGTGAAAGTTTTTCTTTTTCGGGCCACCCTGCCTTGGTGGGAATCGGCCGGTGTGATAATAAAAAAAAAAAAAAAAAAAAAATGCAGTATGTATGTACATACTTTTCAAACATCTTGTTCAATGTATACAGCCTCTCCTTACTTAGTGACATACTCATTTACTGACAACTCAGACTTACAACAGGGTCTCTTACCAGTATGCATACCTAAATAGTGTATATTAGAGCTCATTTCCTCTATTCTGTTTATTACAATATACAGTACACTACTGTATAAACATTTAAAAATATACTAAAAATGTTATAAAAGGAGCAAAGGTGACATTAAAATAAAATCGAAGATGGTTGACACAAACCCACTACCATTATAGTATGCTCCTTGCTTAGTGACAAATTTGTTTACCAATATGGTCTTAAGAATGGAACTCTGTTGTTAAGTGAGGAGAGGCTGTTCTGTTCATTACTAAGGACTACAGATTGTTTCTTTGAGTGTTTACCAACACTGATGCATTATTAATATTGTTAGCCATCATTGTAAAATTATTTGTTACTGTCATGGATGTAATTAACCCTTTGACTGTTTCCGACGTATAAATACATCTTACGAGCCAATGTTTCTGACGTATTTATATGCACAAATTCTAGCAGCTTCAAATCAAGCGCCAAAGGCCTGGTAGGCCTACACGAGAGAGAATGGGTCTCAGTGGTCGGTGTGCACCCTGTGAAAAAAATCTGGGACCCAGCAGTGCATTGTGGGAACGCCATGTTGTTAGTCCATTTTCACCATGCCTCTCGGTAAGAAGTTCCTCACTCCTTGGCGGATTGGAGGTCTTTTGTTCCCAAGTGATAGCTCTAACAGCGATGAAAATGTCAGTGACAGTGAATTCCAGGGTTTTGAAGTGAGTGTTACCGGAAAAAGTGCCCAGGATAACGTAATTAGTGATGAAAACCCAGATGACCCACAACCTTCCACCTCTGGTGCTGTGCTGGCTTGTTCACGTTCACGTTTGCCTGTACCAGGACGAAAGAGGAAACTATTTGGTCGTGTACAACACCCAGATGATAGCAGTGATAGTGATTTCAAGGTCATTGAAAGCAGTTCTAGTGACAGTGAGAGTGAATATTCCCCAGTGAAGCGGCAGTATGTGCGACGTAGCATGCGGTCTGGTAGTGTTTCATGTTCCAAGGGGAAGGAGAAACTCTGGGAGCACATCCCGTGGCCCTACACCATGACCTGATAGTGAAGATGACGATATTGTAACGATGGGTATGAATGGTGACAGTGAGGGAGGAGGCAGTGGTGGTGATAGTGAGGGTGGCACGGCCCATGTGGCACCATCAGCGGGCCATGCTACTACCCACGCTGCTGACTCAGCACAACAACCAGCCTCACCTTACCCCACACCACCACAACCTGCACAACCACAACCTGCACAACCACAACCACGGTACAATATCCAGACCCCACCAGCAGACCGCATCTGGGATTGGCAGGACGGTGACGAGTTTGTTCCCAGTCCCCATGACTTTGATGAAACACAAAGTGGAATAAAGCCATCTTGTCCACTTGGGAACAATGCCAGTGAACTGGACTGCTTTGAGTTATTCTTCGATGAACCCCTGATGGACATCATTGTCAGGGAAACAAACACATACTGTGATTACACCATGGCAAATACAATTCTCTCACCAAAATCACGGCTACACAAGTGGAAGGAGACAACTGTGGCAGAGATGTACCTGTTTTTTGCCACAATAATGCTTATGCCACATGTGTATAAGCACACTGTCACCACATACTGGGCAACAGAACGCCTGATTTCAACTCCAGGTTTTAGTGACATTATAGGTGTCAATCGTTTCCTGATACGGTTATGTATGTTACACTTTTCAGACAAAACCAGGCCTGACAGAAGCGACAGGTTATATAAGATCAGAAATGTGTTTATGTACCTGAAACAAAAGTGCTGCATGTATTTTTATCCCTTCAGGAAGCTTGTTATTGATGAGTCCTTGATTTTATTCAAAGGGAGACTCTCATTCAAGCAATATATACCAAGCAAGAGGAAATGCTTTGGTATAAAGCTATTTGTACTGTGTGATTGCAGAAGTGGTCTAGTTTTGGATATCATTGTGTACACTGGCAGTAATACTTTGAGAGATACCATGAAGTTATTGGGTATCTCTGGTGATGTGGTTCGAACAATGATGGAACCATATCTTGGTAAGGGGCATATGTTATTTACTGATAACTGGTACACAAGCCCCTTACTCAGTGATTTCTTGCGAGTGAACTTGACAGACGTGTGTGGCACAGTGCGTGGTAATCGTAAACATATGCCAAGGTTCAACGCTGGCACTCTCAGAGGTGAGGTGCAAGCCTTTGCTGCCAATGACATCATGGCATTTCGGTGGCATGACAAACGTGATGTCACATTGTTGACATCAGTTCACAGAAATGAAATGGTACCCAGTGGCAGGGACAACAGAGAGACCAATGAACCCATTCTAAAGCCTGCAGCTGTCATGGACTACAACCTCAATATGCGCTTAGTGGACAAATGTGACATGCAGATTGGGTTTGCAGACTGTGTACACAAGAGTTATAAGTGGTATATAAAACTTTTTTTTCATCTTGTTGATATCTCTATGCTAAATGCTTATAACATATACAAGTTGAAGACCAACAAAACACCAAAATATGGTGAATTTTGCCTGTCAGTAATCACACAAATAATTGCAAAGTACCAAGGAGCAACTCCTGCAATAGACCAGCGCCCACAGACGTCATCTCGTATGAGGCCTGGTGATCACTACCCCATACAACTGCCTCCTACTACTGCCAAGAAAAATGCTCAGAAGAGGTGTTATGTATGTATGCATACCACAAAACGCCCACAAACACGCAGAGACACTCGTTTTATGTGTGAGGAGTGTGAAGTGCCCCTCTGCATATACCCATGTTTCAAAGAGTTCCACAAGCTGCAGCAGTTCTAGGAACGTGTTTAGTGAGTGTACATATGTACAGTGGTCCCTCAATAATCATCCATAATCCGTTCCTGGAAGTGGGACTATTATCGAAATGGACGATTTACGAATCAATTTTCCCCATAAGAAATAATGTAAATTCCATTAATCCGTTTCTGACACCCAGAAGTATTAAAACAAAAAATTTTTTTTACATGAAATATAGATATAATACATAAACAATACAGTGGCACATGATGAATTAAACATTAACAGAATAACACTTACCTTTATTGGCGATTCTTCTTTGTGTATGGAAGACTGGAGAAGGAGACTGATTGGATGAATTACTGTTAGGAAGGGGAATCCCCTTCCATCAACACCTCGGGTACCAATTGCTTTTCTGGGGTTACTTCTCTTCTCTGTTTCTTAATGCCACTAGGACCACCTTGAGAGTCACTGGAGTCCTGTCTCGCAAAAAAACTGTCCAGGGAGCTCTCTTTCTGGCGTCTCTTTAAAACTTCCCTAAAATGGGCCAAGACTTTGTCACTGTACAAGTTGCCGATAAGGCTTGCAACATCCTTCTCTGGGTGATGTTTCTCCATAAATCTTTCCATCCTACCCCACATTTCAAAAATCTCCTTAAATTCTGAAGAAGGCACCTTCCTCCATCTCTCTTCCTCCTCCTCTGCAGCAAGATTCTGAGCTGTGATCTGTTGCTGTTCCTGCTGAAGCTCTTGCAGCTCCTCAGTGGTTAGCTCTTCGTTGTGGTCCTCCACCAACTCTTCCACATCCTCCAAACTCACATCCAACCCCATGGAAGTCCCCAGTGCCACAATGGATTTAACAACTGACATAGGCTCATCAGGGTCAGCCCCAAACCCTTCAAAATCCCTCTTGTGGACACAATCTGGCCACAATTTTCTCCAAGCATTGTTCAAAGTCCTGGTAGTCACTCCCTCCCAAGCCTTACCTATAAGGTTTACGCAATGGAGAATACTGAAATGTTCTTTCCAAAAATCTCGTAGGGTCAAGTGAGTGTCTGAGGTCACATTCAAGCACTTTTCAAACATTGCTTTGGTGTAGAGTTTTTTAAAGCTTGCAATGACCTGCTGGTCCATGGGCTGGAGGAGAGGAGTGGTATTCGGGGGCAAGAACTTTACTGTGATGAACCCAAACTCCTTCAGAATTAGGTCATCCAAGTTTGGAGGATGAGCAGGTGCATTGTTCATTACTAGGAGGCACTTGAGATACAATTTCTTTTCCAGGAGGTAATTCTTCACACTAGGGCCAAACACTTCATTGAACCACTGTACAAAAATTTCCCTCGTGACCCATGCCTTACTATTAGATTTCCAAAACACACACAATTTACTCTTCATAACATTGTTTTTCCTGAACACTCTGGGATTTTCAGAATGGTACACTAGTAATGGCTTCACTTTGAAATCCCCACTAGCATTAGCACAGAACATGAGCGTCAGCCTGTCTTTCATAGGCTTGTGTCCTGGCAGCGCCTTTTCTTCCTGAGTAATGTAGGTCCTCTTTGGCATTTTCTTCCAAAAGAGGCCTGTTTCATCACAATTGAACACTTGTTCAGGTTTCAGTCCTTCAGCCTCTGTGTACTCCTGGAATTTATGCACATATTTTTCAGCCGCCTTGTGGTCCGAACTGGCAGCCTCACCATGCCTTACCACACTGTGTATGCCAGTACGCTTCTTAAATCTCTCAAACCAGCCTTTGCTGGCCTTAAATTCACTCACATCATCACTAGTTGCAGGCAATTTCTTTATCAAATCGTCATGCAACTGCCTAGCCTTTTCACAAATAAGCGACGTCATAAGACTATCTCCTGCTAATTGTTTCTCATTTATCCACACCAATAACATCTTCTCAACATCTTCGAGTACTGGTGATCTCATTTTTGTCAGCATATATACCCCCTTTGCAACAACAGCATCCATGATTTCCTTTTTCTTGGCTATGATGTACGGGATTTGTTATACATCCTGGCCAGTTCGCCCACACGTACACCACTATCATATTGTTCAATTATGTTTTTCTTAAATTCAATCATATTTCTCACCTTCTTTACCAAAGGCTTGGCACTAGGAGCTTTCTTTGGAGCCATGGTAGCTTATTTAGCACTTAAATAACTTGCAAGCACTAAAATAAATGAAATATGAAATATTTCGCTGGAGCACGTGAGGGGACTGTCGCTCACTGGTAAACAATGGCACACTGGCTGGGAAGGAAAGGCCGAGGCGGCTCAGACCGTGAGTACACCTCTGGGACGAAGGACTCTTAGCGAGTTACCGGACCATTTCCGAGTCAACATTTTGATGAAAAAACAGGACTATATCCGAAATGGACGACTTTCAGGCCAGACGATTATTGAGGGACCACTGTATATATATTATGGAACAATAGTAATAAACATTGTTTTGTATTGTTTGTTTGTGTAAACAAAGTGTATACACAAACTAATAGTGATAAAGTTTGTTCTGTTATTGTGTTGTAAACAATGAGTGTATATTTGAAGAATGCACCTTACATTGGTCTCACAGGCCACATAAGTTACCTGGAACAGAAAAATATTGAAAAATGCAAGAAACCTTTGAATTAGAGTAAATAAAAGAATACCGGGTGGGCGGCAGTCGCCGCTGTTGCCGTACGTACGTCACTTTCTGCAAACTTTGCGGCTCTATATCTCGGTAAGTACTGATGGCAAAAAAAATTTTTTAGGCTTAAAACACTACTAAAAATATTCCTAACATTTTCATAAGAAAAAATAATTTTTTTTTTTTCGAATATTTGGCGACATAGAATGACAGTTTCAGAGAGGGGCCTAAAACAGTCAAAGGGTTAAATAGCAAGGATAAATATCATCTTTATTACAAAAGAGAAGCCAACTGTCAAAACAGAACCTGTCTGAGATGTGGCTCAAGGTTAGTTCATGTATTTCAAAGGTTGAATACCTGGCATTTTATCAGAAAGATTGAAGTCAAATATTCTTAATAATTTTGAGCACTGAGTTCAGATTTGCTGCTCATGCAGCATCATTACCACCCATCATGCCACACCAGGCTATGGAACATTTGGACACTGGTATTTTGGGCCATTTGAGCATTTTTTATTTTCTGAGTCTCAAGATATGAAATTTATGCCAGCCACTTGAAAGCACTTTGATCCATCACCTCCTGCATGTTTCAGGGAAGAAATTTAATATATGATGAATGGTTTAAAAAACTGACAAGTTGAAGACTGAGACAATTATGCAACATATGGAATCTTTATTCAGGAAAAGTTTCACCACACAGTGACTTCATCAGTCCAATATAAAGTAGAAAGGTGTAAGGAGAGGAGTAGTTCGAGGTAATCAGTCCCTCAGCCTGGAGTCGATGTGTTCAGTCCATCAATCTTGTAGAATGTACAGCATAGGGCCATAGACGTGGCTTATATACTGTAGTCAAGTGAGGCGAAGCAGGAGGAAGCGGGTTCATAGTGGAACCATCCACTAGTCTAAGTAGGTCTTCATCCAAAGGTTGGACAAATGTTGAAGAATTCTTTATATCAAGATCCCATGATGCTGCAGTGTTTGACAGTTGTGATGAATGATTTAAAAAAACAAGTTGAAGACTGACACACTTATGCAACATAAGGAATCTTTATTCAGGAAATGTTTTGCCACACAGTGGCTTCATCAATCCAATACAAAGCAGAAAGGTGTAAGGAGAGGAGGAGTTTGAGGTAATCAGTCCCTCAGCCTGGAGTCGATGTGTTCAGTCCATCAATCTTGTAGAATGTACAGCACAGGGCTGTAGACATGGCTTATATATTGTAGTCAGGTGAGGCGAAGCAGGAGGAGGCGGGGTCATAGTGGAACCATCCACTAGTCTAAGTAGGTCTTCGTCATGGGATCTTTATACAAAGAATTCTTCGACACTTGTCCAACCTTTGAATGAAGACCTACTTAGCCTAGTGGTGGGTGCCACTATGACCCCGCCTCCTCCTGCTTCGCCTCACCTGACTACAGTATATAAGCCATGTCTACAGCCCTGTGCTGTACATTCTACAAGACTGATGGACTGAACACATCGACTCCAGGCTGAGGGACTGATTACCTCAAACTCCTCCTCTCCTTAAACCTTTCTGCTTTGTATTGGACTGATGAAGCCAGTGTGTAGCAAAACATTTCCTGAATAAAGATTCCCATAAGTTGCATAAGTGTCGCAATCTTCAAATTTAATATACAGTGGACCCCCGCATAACGATCACCTCCGAATGCGACCAATTATGTAAGTGTATTTATGTAAGTGCGTTTGTACGTGTATGTTTGGGGGTCTGAAATGGACTAATCTACTTCGCAATATTCCTTATGGGAACAAATTCGGTCAGTACTGGCACCTGAACATACTTCTGGAGTGAAAAAATATCGTTAACCGGGGGTCCACTGTATAAAGCTCGTCAATCAGCAGTAGTCAGGCATTAGGATTAGTCTGCCTGAAATGCACCACACGTTAATGGCTTCCTTTTGCACCTAACAGTATTTAATTACTTGTAAACTACATTACCTGTATACTGCAGAAAAGAAATTAAATGCCCCTGCGGCTTAGTCTGAGACCAGGCCTCATGGTGGATCAGGGTCTGATTAACCAAGCTGTTACTGGGGTTTGATTCCTGGTATAAGTGGGAATGTTGGATACACCTACCATCCGACGTATGACCGAGCTTGGTTCCGACCAGTTGGTCGTAAGTCAAAATGAATGCAAGTCCAACAATACAAACAGTTGTTTATTTGCATAAAAAACATTCGTATGCATGAAAACATGTGAAAACTTTCATATGCATGAACAGAAAAGTACAAAATAACTAAGGCTAAGCTGTAAACAGTACGGTCATCAGTTTGAGTGGTTGTATGTCGAGCAGGTCATAAGTAGGATGGTAGGTGTATTTCCTTACACTTACTGCGCCTTTTCACCTAGCAGAACGTAGGTAACTGGGTGTCAGCCAACTTGAGTGTGTCGCATCCTGGGGAAGAGGCTTAAAAGGACCAGAATGGAAATAAGACAGGCAGTCTTCTAGGACAACCTGACTTTATTGGATTATCCTGGGTTATTAACCCCCCAGGTTAATATTCCAAACAAAACTTTATGCACATTCCTATCAATCAAATGAAACTTTACTATGACAATACAGGAAATTTAAAAAAATCTATATAACTTTTCTTTAATACTGTACAATACAATTTTCTTATAAATGTATTTTATTAGAAAATAGAAATATTATAAGATATGAAGGAAACTGATTACCAGTGAGAGATAAGGGTACATACTGGTACAAAATATATATTCTCAGTGTTCAGAGCTTCAGGGTGATTGCAGTTTGATAGTGTTTGTCTTGCAATAAGCAAGGAAAGATAATACTTCTGTTGCTCCTTGTGCTGAATAGCCCACTTGGGTTTGGTGCTTCACATAGCAATACTAATCAAGATATTCAATTTTTCATCCTTTATGATGCAATTTTTCCCAAAAATGAACTCCAAAATCTTTCTGTATCTTACACGATCCATGTGAAAAATATTTCTAAGGAAAAAGATGAAAGATACATTCAAATCCATATTTATATGTTCATGGGAACCACTGCACCCATTAGGCTCATAGAGCACTACAAAAATGGGAGGGACTGTATGTAATGAGGTTTGATCCAAAGGAGAAGAGGGTACCTCTAATTCAAAACCATAAACAAAATGTTTTGCTGGTATTTGCAGCTGGTGGTGGTGGTGTTGGTAGGTTTTAATGGTCTCTACATCTGGAGAGCCATACAAATCCAATACTGTATTGCAGTTGTTGATTTAACGCTAACAACAGGTCTCTGTATGGCTCGGTTAACACGAAAGCACACTGTTTTTTTAGTTACTTCATTTCTTATTTTTTTTGTACCATATGTTGGCAGCATGTCCCATCATGTATGATAAAATTTTACATGTGTATGTTGCATGTGATATTATATTTGCAAATGTGTAAGAAGCATAGTATGTTGTGGATGGTGGAGGGGGTACCACTTCCACCACATGCTACCACACTGTACAACCTTCCACTACATGCTACCAAACTATGCAACCTTCCACCACATGCTACCATGCTATACAACCTTCCACCACATGCTACCACACTATACAACCTTCCACCACATGCTGCCACACTATACAACCTTCCACCACATGCTACCACTCTATACAACCTTCCACCACACGCTACCACACTATACAACCTTCCACCACATGCTACCACACTATACAACCTTCCACCACCTGCTACCACACTATACAACCTTCCACCACATGCTACCACACTATACAACCTTCCACCATATGCTACCACACTATACAACCTTCTACCACATGCTACCACACTATACAACCTTCCACCATATGCTACCACACTATACAACCTTCCAAATGCTACCACACTATACAACCTCCCACCACATGCTACCACACTATACAACCCTCCACCACACACTACCACACTATACAACCTTCCAGCACATGCTACCACACTATACAACCATCCACCACATGCTGCCACATTATACAACCTTCCACCACATGCTACCACACTATACAACCTTCCACCACATGCTACCACACTATACAACCTTCCACCACATGCTACCACACAATACAACCTTCCACCACATGCTACCACACTATACAACCTTCCACCACATGCTACCACACTATACAACCTTCCACCACACTGTACAACCTTCCACTACATGCTACCATGCTATGTAACCTTCCACCACATGCTACCACACTATACAACCTTCCACCACATGCTACCACACTATACAACCTTCCACCACATGCTACCACACAATACAACCTTCCACCACATGCTACCACACTATACAACCTTCCACCACATGCTACCACACTATACAACCTTCCACCACACTGTACAACCTTCCACTACATGCTACCATGCTATGTAACCTTCCACCACATGCTACCACACTATACAACCTTCCACCATACACTACCATATTATACAACCTTCCACCACATGCTACCACACTATACAACCTTCCACCACATGCTACCACACTATACAACCTTCCACCACATGCTACCACACAATACAACCTTCCACCACATGCTACAACACTATACAACCTCCCACCACATGCTACCACACTATACAACCTTCCACCACACTATACAACCTTCCAGCATATGCTTACACTATACAACCATCCACCACATGCTGCCACACTATACAACCTTCCATCACATGCTACCACACTATACAACCTTCCACCACATGCTACCACACTATACAACCTTCCACCATACACTACCATATTATACAACCTTCCACCACATGCTACCACACAATACAACCTTCCACCACATGCTACCACACTATACAACCTCCCACCACATGCTACCACACTATACAACCTTCCACCACACTATACAACCTTCCACCACACTATACAACCTTCCAGCATATGCTTACACTATACAACCATCCACCACATGCTGCCACACTATACAACCTTCCACCACATGCTACCACACTATACAACCTTCCACCACACTATACAACCTTCCACCACACTATACAACCTTCCAGCATATGCTTACACTATACAACCATCCACCACATGCTGCCACACTATACAACCTTCCACCACATGCTACCACACTATACAACCTTCCACCACACTATACAACCTTCCACCACACTATACAACCTTCCAGCATATGCTTACACTATACAACCATCCACCACATGCTGCCACACTATACAACCTTCCACCACATGCTACCACACAATACAACCTTCCATCACATGCTACCACACTATACAACCATCCACCATACACTACCATATTATACAACCTTCCACCACATGCTACCACACTATACAACCTTCCATCACATGCTACCACACTATACAACCATCCACCACATGCTGCCACACTATACAACCTTCCACCACATGCTACCACACTATACAACCTTCCACCATACACTACCATATTATACAACCTTCCACCACATGCTACCACACTATACAACCTTCCATCACATGCTACCACACTATACAACCATCCACCACATGCTACCACACAATACAACCTTCCACCATACACTACCATATTATACAACCTTCCACCACATGCTACCACACAATACAACCTTCCACCACATGCTACCACACTATACAACCTTCCACCACACACTACCACACTATACAACCTTCCACCACACACTACCACACTATACAACCTTCCACCACATGCTACCACACAATACAACCTTCCACCACATGCTACCACACTATACAGTCTTCCACCACATGCTGCCACACTATACAACCTTACACCACATGCTACCACACTACAATCTTCTGCCACATGCTACCACACCATACAACCTTCCACCACCTGCTACCACACTATACAACCTTCCACCAGCATGCTACCACACTTTAAAACCTTCCACCACATGCTACCAAACTATACAACCTTCCACCACATGCTACCATACTATACAACCTTCCACCACATGCTACCACACTATGCAATGTTTCACAACATATGTACTACCACATTCCACAACCCTCCACAACATACTACCACAACTCCACAACCCTCCACAACATACTACCATGCTATACAACCCTCCACAACATACTACCACACTATACAACCCTCCACAACATACTACCATGACTCCACAACCCTCCACAACATACTACCACACTTTACAACCCTCCACAACATACTACCACACTACACAACCCTCCACAACATACTACCACAACTCCACAACCCTCCACAACATACTACCATGCTATTCAACCCTCTGCAACATACTACCACACTATACAACCCTCACAACATACTACCATGCTACACAACCCTCCACAACATACTGCCACGACTCCACAACCTTTCACAGTATACCACACTATACAACCCTCCGCAACATACTGCTACACTACACAACCCTCCACAACATACTACCACACTATACAACCCTCTACAACATACTACCACACTATACAACCCTCACAACATACCATCATACTATACATCCTACATAACATACTACCACACTATACAACCCTCACAACATACTACCACACTAAACAATGTTCACAACATACTATCACATTATACAACCCTCACATGCTACCACATTATACAACCCTCACAACATACTACCACACTATACAACCCCTGACAACATACAACATTCTATACAACCCTCCACAACATAGTACCACACTATATAACCCCTTGCAACATACTACCATTCTAAACAACCCTCCACAACATACTACCACATCTCCACTACCACAAATAGGTGAGTACATCTAAACTGCCCCTCATTACTGCCTCTGTCGCTGTCTGATACCAGGACAGTGTTAGTGTGATAGAAATAGAGTACATGTTTGAACTATATTATAACATATACCTAAAAAGTCAACAAGGTAATGATTAAAATCAGGATGTGTCTTGTATGACCCAAAATGCAGTATATCAATGGTAAAGAGAGAGAGAGTATGCAGAGAAGGTCTTGATTCTCATGAGTTTCCCTCAATTTTGAACTTTATCTTCTCAAAACTTGATAGAGCTCAACATTTATGATTGTTATTATTATTATTATTATTATTATTATTATGTTTTTTGTGATAATAGTGTAATTCATATGCATATCCCAATTCACAACTATCCCACAAATATATAATGTATATATATATATATATATATATATATATATATATATATATATATATATATATATATATATATATATATATATATATATATATATATATATATATATATATATATATATATATAGTATATACATATATACAGGCATGCACACATGCACGCACACTGACGACACTGGAGGACAGGAGAGATAGGGGGGACATGATAACGACATACAAAATACTGAGAGGAATTGACAAGGTGGACAAAGACAGGATGTTCCAGAGATTGGACACAGTAACAAGGGGACACAGTTGGAAGTTGAAGACACAGATGAATCACAGGGATGTTAGGAAGTATTTCTTCAGCCACAGAGTAGTCAGTAAGTGGAATAGTTTGGGAAGCGATGTAGTGGAGGCAGGATCCATACATAGCTTTAAGCAGAGGTATGATAAAGCTCACGGCTCAGGGAGAGTGACCTAGTAGCGATCAGTGAAGAGGCGGGGCCAGGAGCTCGGACTCGACCCCCGCAACCTCAACTAGGTGAGTACACACACACGCACACGCACACGCACACACACACACACACACACACACACACACACACACACACACACACACACACACACACACACACACACACACACACACACACACACACACACAACTAACACACACACACACACACACGTACGTACGTACGTACGTACGTGGTTAAGAGAAATCGGCCTGATGACACTGGAGGACAGGAGGGTTATGGGAGACATGATAAGAACATACAAAATACTGTGTGGAATAGACGAAGGTGGACAGAGACAGGATGTTCCAGAGAGGAGACACAGTAACAAGGGGTCACAATTGGAAGTTGAAGACCCAGATGAGTCAAAGGGATGTTAGGAAGTATTTCTTCAGTCATAGAGTAGTCAGGAAGTGGAATAGCCTAGCAAGTGAGGTAGTATAGGCAGGAACCATACATAGCTTGAAGATGCGGTATGATAAACCTCATGGAGCAGGGAGAGACAGGACCTAGTAGTACTCAGTGAAGAGGCGGGGCCAGGAGCTGAGTCTCGACCCCTGCAACCACAATTAGGGGAGTACACATGCACTCACACACTCACTCACTCACTCACTCACTCACTCACTCACTCACTCACACACACACACACACACACACACACACACACACACACACACACACACACACTCACACTCACACTCACACTCACACTCACACTCTCACACTCACACTCACACTCTCACACTCTCACACTCACACTCTCTCACACTCACACTCTCTCACACTCACACTCTCACACTCACACTCTCTCACACTCACACTCTCTCATACTCACACTCTCTCACACTCACACTCTCACACTCACACTCTCTCACACTCACACTCTCTCACACTCACACTCTCTCACACTCACTCACTCTCACTCTCACTCTAGCTTTTTAAATTCAATATATTGTTAAAACTATACTGGTGAATGTCCAAAAAATGATTATATAATTTTGTTACATTTATTTCTTTACCTCAGTTTCGCTGGAGAAAAGCAAGGCTAGAGAAATTAATTTTATTCAAAAAAGAAAACATTATTATGCAAGTCGAACCACCACTAATTGCATTATTTTTTGTTTTCCTCAATGAATAGCAGCATAGTTTATCCAAATGACATTTTTGTATCTTTCTAGCATTAACCCTTTCACTGTTGGTGCTGTAATATTCTGGTTGCAAGCCAGTGTTGGTCCCATAATAGTATGCCAAAATTCTAGCACCTTCCAGTCTTGCGGGAGAAATCTGGTAGGCCTACATATGAGAGAATGGGTCTGAGTGGTCAGTGTATGCAGTATAAAAAAATCCTGAAGCAAGCAGTGCATGAGAAAAAAATATCCGATGGTGTTTTTGGTTTAAAACACCAACTTTGCAGTGTATTTTTTGTATTGTATTTATTGTTGTATTCTCGTTTTCTTGGTCTCATTTGATAGAATAGAAGATATATTACAGAACTAGAGATGATTTTGAATGGTTTATGGGATAAAAGTACATGGAAATTGAGCTCAAAGTAGTGGAAAGGTTCGAGTTTTGCCAATGTTCAAGAGTAAACAAATCATGTCATGCATCCAGTACATGTCAACTGGTGGGTCTAACATGCTTTCACAAATATGCTGATATTTATACTATTTATACAATAACACAGTAGTCTGCATAACAGTAAATCTTCTATTTTTTGTGTGAATAAAAATTTAAAGCGGAAAGTAAGCATAATATAAGAGGGGCCTGGAGACATGACTAATGAACAGATATAATGTTATTTTAGAGCTAGGAATGTTTGCATTGTTAATTCTGGACCCTATTTTGAAATTGGGCTTCCTTGAATTGTGTATGAAATTGACCAAATTACCAATTTCTGATCACTGTATTGGGTACTTGAAATCGGTAAATGGGTGGTTTCTTGTACTCAGTTGATAGAACAAATGGAGTTCTAGTGAATTAGCTATGGGTTTGGTCAATTGGAGCAATGGAATTGGTGAAAATAGGGCTCAAAGTGGGCAGAATCGCTGATGCGTTAATATCACTGAGACTGCTAACTTCGCGAGAGCGTAATTCCATAAGTTTTCCATCAAATTTCGTACTTTTGGTGTCATTACCATCAGGAAAAGATTCTCTATCATTTCATATGATTTTTTTTTTTGTTTTTTTTTGAAAATTCTTCAACATTGAGAGCAATTTTGTGAGCAGGGGTCTCAACAGTGAAAGGGTTAATATCGATGTGTGACCATGTGAGCCTTTAGGGTATCTTTCCTGGAGGAGCGGTAGGAGCACATAGTACACATGTAAGGCTTTTCACCAGTGTGAGTACGGATGTGTTTCTGGAGGTTGTCTTTTGTTGCAGAGCTGAATGTACAATGTGGGCAAGAAAATGGTCTCTCTCCAGTATGAGTGCGAATGTGATTTCTCATGCTGGTGGTTGCGTATGTGGAGTAGGTACAATTTGGACACTTGTGAGTCTTGCAGACATTTGGGTTATTTCCAGTTCTTGTGGCTGCACTTCCTCCAATCCTCTGCCAAGCACTGTCCAGCCCCACCTGTTGGGAATGTTCATCTTACTCTTTGGCAGCCCTCAAAATACTGATGAAAAAATTATGAAATTTAAAACATAATCGCTAAACTGCAATGTCGTACCTCAATGTTTATACATTATACTTTGAAAGATAGCAAAACAAGTTTGAAACAACTCAGAAATCTATTAAAAATAAAATAGTAGAGGAAACCTTTAACCTTATCACTATCGTGACCCATAAAATTAAAATCAAGTCGGTGCTGTGATTTAAAGAAAAACTTTAAATTCATAGAGAAGCTTTTCCTACAGCTAGTGGCACCAAAAATGCAAAATTTGAAGTAAAGCTTATTGGCATTATGCAGACATGAGGAAGGAAAACAGGGAGCGCTGTATGCAATGTGATTTTGTTCACTTTAAGGCCTATTTTATGCCAAGTCCATTGTTCAAACCGATGCAATTCCTATTATGTCTTTCATATTATCCCTTGAGTGCAAACAAATGCCCAATCAACTATCAGAACTACCCTAGGAAACACCTAGAATTCAGTAATTTGGTCAGTTTTACATCTAATTCAACAAAGTCTGCCCGAAATGCCCCGGCATGATAGTGGCTTTCTTTCTACTTAACATATCAAAATTGTAATTGCACATTGTAAACATTGCAAAGAAATAAATAAATATTTAAATTTCTTATAAATCTTTAAAATCCAATTTAAAAACAGAGTCCAAAATAAACACTGTAGGCATTCCACCACTAAACCAACCTTCCCTCTGTCCATTAATCATGCCCTCAGGCCTCTTGCTACATATTGCTTTCGCTTCCCGGAATGCAGGTGGGAGAGATACATGATTATATACACTTGGAAAATCCTAGAGGGATTAGTACAAAATCTGCACACAAAAATCACTCCCTATGAAAGCAAAAGACTATGCAGACACTGCAACATCTCCCCCCAACAAAAAGCAGGGGCACCACTAGCTCGATAAGAGACAATACATTAAGTGTCGGGGGCCCAAGACTGTTCAACTGCCTGCCAGCATACATAAGGGAGATTACCAATTGACCCCTGGCTGTCTTCAAGAAGGCTTTGGACAGGTACCTAAAGTCAGCACCTGATCAGCCGGGCTGTGGTTTGTATGTCAGTTTATGTGCAGCGAACAGTAATAACCTGGTTGATCAGGCCCTGATCCACCATGAAGCCTGGTCACACACCAGGCCACAGGGGCATTGATCCCTGAAACCCTCTCCAGGTATACTCCAGGTATACACAGGAAAATACAAGTTTAACCAATTTTTTGGCTAATACAGGAGGCCCTCTGCATTCGCGAGGGTTAGGGGATCAAGAACCTAATGAATCTTGAGTAATAGCATTTACTACTTAGCCTAACAATACTGCTTCCTCAACCTCTTGAACTACGAATAATCATAAAACACATGAAAACATCGTAAAATATTGTATATACATGTTATGACAGGGTGGCTGGACATTTGCAAATGTTCGAAGCTTGCGAAAATGGAACTTGTGGATGTAGAGGGCTGCCTGTAAAACATAACCAAGAATGCGTGTTCATGGTTTAGGCCAGCTCAATAATTGCAACAGACCTAGTAAAAACCCATAAAACAGACCTAAGGGAGGCCTACCTGTTCCCAGGAAAAAGTCAAAAAACAAATATTTCTGCCACTGTGAAGCCTATTTCCATTTCTGGTCTGAAACCATCCAAAACCTCTGTTTCACTAGTCAGTCTTCTGGTTTATCAATTGATACCATGAAACTGCCAATAAAACTATAAAAAAACCACACAAGAAAAATCCTCAAAGTTGCTATTTTAATCCAAACACAAGGTTAGAAGTTAGCTGTTCCCATCCTAAACTGCATGGGGCTGATTTTTTTTATTTTTTAATGTGCACACCTACTGCACAAACCCATTTTCTCATGTCTAGGCCAAAAATCATTAATGGTGAAAGCAACAATCCTTGAGTGCCTTATGTAAATAACCTCTCATCCCCTTTAAAAGTTTACCTTATCCATATTTTGTAGTTTCCAGATTACCATTTCATGAGGAACACTTGAAAGTTTCCTCTCTAACATAGAATGAGGTCCCAGACTTTTGATGCAAGCAAAATATTACATGAACTGCTTAAGTGATGTTGCAGCGAAAGTACGTGTGTGTCTGAGCGTAAAACGGTGGAGAAAGGCAGGATGTTTCACACACAACTGAAGACTGAATTTAATTTAATATTTTCAAGCCTTACCATGTATTTATCTTTTTAAAATATCCAGTGAAAAGTAGGCATTATGCAATACTGCTAACCCACATATGGACAAACTTCAGTGTTTGGATCTACACTGCAGATGAGACAGCATTATTCTTGGGTAAATCCAAGGAGAGGCTGTTTTCTCATGTGCTAAATCAGTTGGCACAAACAGGTGCAAGTTACTTCCAGATGATTGCAAGACTGATTGGCAATTTTTGTGTTCCTCTGGTTACCAAAATACTGGTTACAGACAGTACTTTTGTTCACTACTTTATACTGCAAATTAATTTTACTTCCCTGATCTAGCCCATGAAAAGTAATTATGGGTGTGAAATCTCACTACTACTACTACTACTACAAATCTGTGAGAAAATTTGTTAAATGAAAATAACCTGAGAGTGATGAAAGTGTCAAGAGAATATTATATATTAAATATGCACTTTAGTTCATTTTAGATGCCTGGAATTTTCTCAAGCTTCCTGTTATGAGGAACACATGGCACAAATTAAAGCTTGCTGCTGTGTATTCTGAAGATGATGCAAACTCACACTCTGAGTCTAAATAGTTCCATGCAACAAAGCGGAATTTTAAGTTGATGAAATGTGTCAAAGGGTTTTATGACAGTATTTATAACATAAGTGAAGAAAAAGTCTAATGGACTAAGTCTGACATTAATGCTCATGTGTAACAAACACTCATTGGCTCAGAAATTATTGATATCATGAACCCAAATGCTGTAGACGAATGAATGTGATGAACATTATGAGAAACCAACTCATTAAGACATAATGACAATAACCAAGTTCAAATTCATTATAAAACAAACTATTCTTTACCCAGCAGGAAATTGTTCACATGCACTGGCTACAGTATAGTTTCATCAGAGACCAAATTGTGTAAAGTAGATCAAACTAATCTGATTATTTAAAAAAAGCTTTGTAATTGCCTCTGGCAGTCCTATAACAAATGCATATCAATGAAAATGGAACATTTAGTGGAATCAGCTAAGCAGCCTGATTCTCCGCTTCTTTCCTTTGGAAGATCCTGGTAATTTACAGTGTGCTCTGCGTGTATTAATATCTGGTCCATTCAGTTCATGTGTCCTCTCCTCTTCCCATAACCTCTTAATTTAAGCTTAACACCTTAACTGTGGTATACTCTGAAATTAAATTCTGTGTGTGTGTGGGGGGGGGGGCAAGATTTAAAGGAAAAAAATCCTACAGATTGAAAGAGTGCATTTTTGTGTAAAACTAAGATGAGTGGAATTTGATAAAAAAATCGTGATTTTATGGTGTGCTGAAGTTAGTGAAAACATAAATTCTTGCTGGAAACATCAGTATAAATGTACCAGGTACATCTCCATTTTACAATTTATTGATGCCAAATTATTCAAATTCAAATTCAAACTTTATTCTCTATAAGTATTACAATGATTTTTTTTCCATTTTTTTAATTGTTTTAAATGTTCAACACTATGTATACTAGTTTCTTATGATATAAGATGTACTTCCAACAAGGGGAAATGCTTAGCCTAACATTGCTCCACTTGGAATATACAATATAAATTGGGACAAGTAATTGTTTTTTATTCTATTTTATTAGTTGTTTTGGTCCTCACCAACACTGTGTACAAGGAATACTTATTACAATTGTTTCAAGGTGATACTTATCAAAACATGGACATAAGTCATATTGTTTGACTATATTGAGTTATCCTAGCTTAAATCTCAATAATGTGCTTTTTGGATGAATTCCTTTGTTAGTACTGTATCATGAAATTGTAATAAATCTGGAATGAATAAGGCATCTTCCTACCAGTTCCACACCTTGTTTACTGGAAGGGAAACTGGCGGTGGTGCAACAGGTCCTGGTTTCACTGTTTACTTATGCTAGTCAGGCTATGCTAACTGTGATACAGTGCTTGAGCCCATCTGGTTTTAGATTTTTTTTTCAAAGGCATGAAGAGGTTGAAGAACCAAACAGTTAGTGCTAAGGTCAAAAATATTAGCAGATTGTGGTTTAGAAGCCACAAAAAATTGTGCCTAATACAATGGACACAGTCATCACTTGAATACTAGTAAGTCAGACACAAAATCATCACTTGCATACTAGTACATTGGACACAAAGTCATCACTTGCATACTAGTATGTCAGACACAAAGTCATCACTTGCATACTAGTACATTGGACATAAAATCATCACTTGCATACTAGTACATTGGACACAAAAGTCATCACTTACGTACTAGTACATTGGACACAAAGTCATCACTTGCATACTAGTATGTTGGACATAAAATCATCACTAGCACACTAGTATGTCGGACACAAAGTCATCACTTGTATACAAGTTTATCAGACACATCATCACTTGCATACTAGTAAACTGGACACAGTTAAATAATCCACAACACCTTTCTGTAACTTTGTTTGGAAGATATATAGAGTATTTTCTGATAAGTAGGTATATTTATTTTGAACTCAAACCTGGCATAACAAATCTGAAGGTGTAGAAACCCAGCCTTCAACATATACAGGTATTGTAACACTAATGTCTGCAAACCAAACTTGCAAATACAAACATATAAATGTATGAAATCAGTTATACAAGGAAAAATATTAATTTTTTTAACTGTTTGAAAAAATACTGATTATTTTCCTGGCTACTGTAAACTTCAAGTATGTATTCATAAAATAGGGTTTTCAAAATTCATGTGAACCATTATACAGCAGTTCAAAAATGAACAATAATAAACTAACCTTTGTTTAATGTTCGTAGAACATATCATTATCAAAAAGCAACATATGAAACTCTTTCATTTGCACATAAGCTGATTTTACTGGAAATTGCAAAAAACATCTCAAGTGCAATATCTACCCTAACAACTATCTGGTTTTAAAAAAATATGAATGGAAACAATGCATTACACATACAAGTATATAAAAAATTAAGCCATACACAGAAATAAGCTTTAAAATATTATTTTACAAATGAAAACTAAATAAACCTATCTTAAATCTGATGGGTTAACATGTGGTTTTTCAGAGAGTCCTTTCTTGAAGATCTGTATGGACAAATGGTACATTCGTAAGGTTTCTCTCCTGTGTGGGTCCGAATGTGTGTTTTTAAACGGTCTTTTGTAGCAAAACCAAACGTACAAAAGGGGCACGAATATGGTTTTTCGCCAGTGTGTCGGTGCAAGTGATTCTTCAAATTAGTAGTAACATTTGAGGAGTAGTCGCAGTAGGGGCAGTGATGCATCTTCATGGGAGTACTGTGGCCCCGTCCAACGCCTCCTCCTCTTCTTCCAAGCCACACATGGTCTCTCTCCAGCCTCACCTGTTGAGGACGCCTATCTTACTCAGGGTTATCAAAAGTCTCATTACAATCATATTTACATTTATATTTGCTGAAATGAAACTAAGCTGAGAGAAGTACTGACAAGGAGCACGAGTCTTGAGTACTGTCTTCAAATATTTAGCATGCATGTCTTATTAACAGCAGTATAAAGAATGAGGTACTGAAAATATAAGTCATTAAACATTAACTTCTTATACATATTGACATGTAATATGTTAAGGATAGTATTTTGCTTTAATGTACATTTTTAATTCTAAAAGGAACCTTTTAATTTAAAATATTATACAGTAGTGTTTAAACATTATGAATATCAGTTTATGGAGTGAATAGAATCGCTTTCAGAATTGCTTAAAGCCTTTCCATAAATTTTAATTTAAACTGTGAAAACATATAATTCTGGTTATAAAACTGATAAATGTATATTCTGCATAAACCATTTCTTCAAAATAACCATATTTAAAGATCTTAGAAACTGTTATGAAAATGTATCCTCACAATTTAGAAATGAAACATCCAAGTATACTCTGCAAGCAGTGACATATCATGTTTTTCATAAAAGTATTTTCACATCACAGAAGTTACCTTGTGCTCGGATAATAATATAACATTCATGAAGAAGTGCTAACTGCATAACGGATCATAATGCACCCTAGGAGGAGTTAATCAGGATTGATTCAAGGAAGAGAACAGCTCCAATTATTCTGATGAAGAGTCCTTCACCCAGTACAAGATATCCCCAGTTAACAAATGCCCCTAGTTACGAACATCTGCACTAACAAATGGTACACTTAGAACCTAATTCATTTTTTTTTTACAGTCACAAATATGCAGTATAGGCCTGTGTGAAACACAAACAGTCTTTGTTTTCCATTAAACTGTTTGTAAGTTGAAACACCAGAAATACAACCTTTTATAAGCTTAAATGAGAGGAATTCAACTTGTTTGTAAGCTGAAACACACACAATGCAATTTATTTGTAAACTGAACCATCATACAAGCAACTTATTTGTAAGCTAAAATACCAAAAATGCAATTGTTTTCAAGTTAAAACACCAGGAAAGTAACCTGTTAATAAACTGAAATACAAAGAATGCAACTTATCGGTATGGTGAAACACCATACCAGGAATTCAATTTGCTTGTAAACTGCAAATCTCTTATACCCTAGGAATGTGAATTAATATTAAAGTCTACTTAACAGCTAAAGCAGCTACCAATTGTATTCTAAACCATATTTCACTACCACAACTTCCAATAGTGTTTTATGTAATAGTTTACAGATCTTAAGGATGGTGAACCCTCAAGAGAGGTTCCTTGATGCTGGTGAGGGGCTCTTGATCTAGGGAATTGGATCTGTGCTCCCATTCCCTGAATTGAGCTTGAATACCTTCCATCCCCCCCCCCCCAAGTGCACTGTATAATCCTATGGGTTTAGCACTCCCCCATTATAATAATAATAATAATAATAATGATGGTGAATGATCATTGAAATTTAGAGCTCTAATAAATGACCTTAGAAGAGAACTCAGTCTTTTCTGTTACTTAACTTTCTGAATAAAAGAGAAAATTCTGATATCAAGATTTATTTGGAAAAAAATCTTAAATTATAGAGAATTTCTTAATTAAAATCCAAAATTTTCTCCCTCATCTGTAAAGTGTTTATCAAAGATTGTTTTGAATTAAAAATTTTATTTTGTTAAATTTGGAAGAATTCTGAGCATGAAAAATGACAAAGATTTTACCACACAGTATTACACTTATTGCTTATAGTTGTGTGTACAAAATTTGAAGGGTTTTAGACTACAGTGGACCCTCGAATTTAGTAGTGCCTTTTCTGTATGCAAAACTATTTTTATTATCTATAAAATGTTACTGAAAGCAGTGAAGAGTTTTTACGAGGATAGTGAGGCTCAAGTTAGAGTATGTAGGAAAGAGGGAAATTTTTTCCCAGTAAAAGTAGGCCTTAGACAAGGATGTGTGATGTCACCGTGGTTGTTTAATATATTTATAGATGGGGTTGTAAGAGAAGTAAATGCGAGGGTCTTGGCAAGAGGCGTGGAGTTAAAAGATAAAGAATCACACACAAAGTGGGAGTTGTCACAGCTGCTCTTTGCTGATGACACTGTGCTCTTGGGAGATTCTGAAGAGAAGTTGCAGAGATTGGTGGATGAATTTGGTAGGGTGTGCAAAAGAAGAAAATTAAAGGTGAATACAGGAAAGAGTAAGGTTATGAGGATAACAAAAAGATTAGGTGATGAAAGATTGAATATCAGATTGGAGGGAGAGAGTATGGAGGAGGTGAATGTATTCAGATATTTGGGAGTGGACGTGTCAGCGGATGGGTCGATGAAAGATGAGGTGAATCATAGAAATGATGAGGGGAAAAGAGTGAGTGGTGCACTTAGGAGTCTGTGGAGACAAAGAACTTTGTCCTTGGAGGCAAAGAGGGGAATGTATGAGAGTATAGTTTTACCAACGCTCTTATATGGGTGTGAAGCATGGGTGATGAATGTTGCAGCGAGGAGAAGGCTGGAGGCAGTGGAGATGTCATGTCTGAGGGCAATGTGTGATGTGAATATAATGCAGAGAATTCGTAGTTTGGAAGTTAGGAGGAGGTGCGGGATTACCAAAACTGTTGTCCAGAGGGCTGAGGAAGGGTTGTTGAGGTGGTTCGGACATGTAGAGAGAATGGAGCAAAACAGAATGACTTCAAGAGTGTATCAGTCTGTAGTGGAAGGAAGGCGGGGTAGGGGTCGGCCTAGGAAAGGTTGGAGAGAGGGGGTAAAGGAGGTTTTGTGTGCGAGGGGCTTGGACTTCCAGCAGGCATGCGTGAGCGTGTTTGATAGGAGTGAATGGAGACAAATGGTTTTTAATACTTGACGTGCTGTTGGAGTGTGAGCAAAGTAACATTTATGAAGGGGTTCAGGGAACCCGGCAGGCCGGACTTGAGTCCTGGAGATGGGAGGTGCAGTGCCTGCACTCTGAAGGAGGGGTGTTAATGTTGCAGTTTAAAAACTGTAGTGTAAAGCACCCTTCTGGCAAGACAGTGATGGAGTGAATGATGGTGAAAGTTTTTCTTTTTCGGGCCACCCTGCCTTGGTGGGAATCGGCCAGTGTGATAATAATAAAATAATAAAATAAAATGTATTGTTTGTTAATATTTTTGGGTGTCTGGAATGGTTTAATTGGATTTACATTATTTCCTATGGGAAATATTAACAAAACATACATTTTATAGATAATAAAAAAAGTTTTGCATACAGAAAAGCCACTACTAAATTCGAGGTCCACTGTATTGTCAAGATGACCACAAGAAAGAACATGCTACAAGAACTTGAAAAGGTCTGAAAACTGATGTTAATCTTCAACTGAATGGAGTACTGTAGACAAACTAGCTGATCAATATCTAAACTTTTTTACAAAACATTTAGAAATAAATATAGTACCTATAAACAACTGAGATCCATAACTGTCAAGGCTCTCAGTTCCTTAATATACCCATAGATCAGCCCATTTGTTTTTGTTTCCAGAGTTTAAAAAAAAATCTTCTCTTTAGCTTCAGCAATGACTTGGTTTTACAGCATACAGCTTTTGTCAGTTAAATACTCTGGATTCCCTCTAAAACCACAAAGACAAAATGTCATACCTTGCTCTTTAGGACATCCTTCAACCAACTAGGAAGTGATTAACACACATTTTTCAAAGTTTCATGGAGTAAATTCCCCCACGTCTCACGGATGGTATCCTAAAGCCATGGGAGCGGGCTGATATCCTTTCCCCTAGTAGACCTCTGTCACAGCCCGGAGGTTATGAATGGGATTCAAATCTGGGGAATATCCTGGCCAGGCACAAAGCAACTGAAACACCAAATTTTGCAGTGTGGCAAGGAGCACTGTCTTGCATAAAACCTTGCACTACACTTTGTTAAAGATTCAGGCAAAGGATAACAGAGTAATTCTTGGTACAATAATGTTAGTGGAAATGTTTTTCAAGGCTTCCTTGGATGTGCTTTTGGTGTGGGCATGTAATCAACACTGTCCTCAAGGAACCAACACAACCAGATCTTCACTGGATGCTCACACACATTGGTAGATTCTACTATTAACTTCACTTGAAGGCCTGCCTTATGTAATCCTATGATTTTTGCGACTGTCTCTTGTTTCAACAACTTAGTCATGCCCACACTAATTCATCAATAACCAAAAATGTCTGACAAACTCAACCCTCAAGACCACATAGCACAGGGGTACTATGGACACAATATTGTCCACCACACAAGCTTAGAAGGTACTTAAGATGCAGCCAGTAGAGTTAAAGAATCCAGAGACATCCCGCATGAAGTTGGAAGGCCAGCATAAATTTTTGTCTCGTCGACAAACCTACCAGGGTGGGGTGTTACTTTGAACATTAAATTACACTGGGTACCTTCTAACTAGTGAACTTTAATGATGAGTGCTGTATATCTTTGATAACAATAAGTAATAGGTTAAGTCATGCCAGAAATGCTGAGAATAATATGTATTTTGTAAAATATATCCATGTACAATAGGCATCATAAATATGCCTGCACATAAGTATGCTTTTAGCAAACTATTTGCCTGACAGTTTTGAGAAGTACCAGGGCAACTTTTGTATGAAAGACTGCTCCTTGCCATACTTCCAAAAACATAAAAGACAAACTAAATGATCATGAAATTCCATACTTGAAAGAATGTCCTAGTAACTCACTAGACTTAGATCCAGTAGAGAACATTTGCAACCTTATTAAATGTAAGTATCATGGAATGGACGTGTCCTCTAACCCCAAAATCTCGAGTGCCATTAAGCCTATGTGGGAGGGTATTGACTCTGATCCTTCATAAGTAAGCCTGATCAGTGCCTAGAAAATTTGAGTGCATCAAGAGGAAGGGCAATAATATGAAATATTAGTTTAGATGAGGAACCCATAAATATTTCAGTATTTAATTTCAATAAGAATAGTTTATGGTAAGTGTTCTCATTACCTGTGTGATCTGACACCTATTATACATTAGGCCTACATCTGCCTCTTGCCTGTGTCTGTAATTATTTTTGTGAATAATTTTTATATTTATACTTAGATTCAAAAGATTTTTTAAAGTGCTGTAACATTAAAATATTTTGACAGTTATGAATATTTATATAAACTTTCTCAATAATTAAAATGTTTTAATTCAGGTTTTTACCTAAATTTCTAGGGTTTTCTGTTTGTCTACCAGTTGTTAAAATATTAATACTGTACCATATAACACTAGTAATTTTTAACAGTGTTGTTCATAATAAACACGGACAGAATGCAGTCGTGAATAAAAGGCACAAGTGCAAAACAACCTTTTATTGTGGCAATGTTTTACTCTGTGTCAAGTTTTATCAAGTTAATGGTTTGACTTGATAAACTTTGTCACAATAAATGCTTGCTCTTTTCTTCATTAATGTTAGCAACGCATTGCTGCTTTATACTAAATGCAGTTGCCTGGGAACATTATATATCTAATATTACTGTTATTGTGATAGGTGAATAATGTATATTCAGCAATGATAGTAAATTAATATTTATTGAAATATGCTTTTATGTTTTTTGCATTTATTTTTATGTTTGCAAAATGAACATCTGAACATCAAGTGTTCATCCACCTGTTCATCAAATAAAGAACTACCTGATCACACCCTAATTTTAGTGTTTGGTTTACCTTAGTTTTTCTTTTTAGGAGTTCATCTTTTCAGACAAATAATCTGATACCCAACCTCAACTCATTAATGATGCCTCACCCTAGCTGTGTCATATTACACCTAAATACTGTACCTATTTACTGCTAGGTGAACAGGAACACTGGGTGTTAGGAGATTTATCAAGGTTTTGAAATTATCGAGCTTCTAATGTAAATGTACTATACACTATCTCAAAGTATCAATGTGCAAATAATTTGAAAAGTAATTGATATTCTTCCTAATCATCGGGCCTTGCACTATTGATTGGTAACTTTTCTTTTCCTATGGCCTCCTTTTCATTAAAAATACAAAATACCCCACATCATTGTAATAATACTTTGTCAGAGTACAAACCAGCTACGATGCCAGAAAAGCATTTTGTGAATATCTTTTAACAATAGATCATGCTCTTAAAACTGTAAACTAAATATTAATGGAGGTTTACCTTCAATAAACTAACCTTAATTTATTGAAGTTTTTGTTTATTATAAGAGGGTCTGAGACTACAAGAGGAATATTATTTGGCATTTGTCATAATTTTCATATAATATACATACCTACATCTGTTGTAAATAAATATAAACACAAAACTGTATTCTTAATGATTATCTTGTATGTGCAGTGGCCACATTTTGGAATGCATGATGAGTTGATATATGACTCTTTAAGGAGAACATTCGAGAGGATCGATATGGGCAATGTGGACACAGGTATGGTTTTTCTCCAGTGTGAATTCGAATATGGGACTCTAAATTGCCCTTCCTTGAACACCTATAAGAACAATGAGGACAGGCAAATGGTTTCTCTCCAGTATGAGTATAAATATGCCTTTTCAAATTATTTAAGTTTCTTGAAGAATAGTCACAGTAGGGACACTTGTGCATCTTGTTGAGGTTACTGAGGCAGGTCCAGGAATCCTTGGGTGCCCCTCCACCACTCCATTGATTGCCACTGTCCAGCCCCACCTGTAAAGGATGCCCATCTTACTTCAGGCTAAAACAGCCATTATATCATAAACTCTCCCAGTAACCTCTTTCATAAATATGAATCAGAAACAGAGTTCGAGAACTATTTATCCAACAAAACACAATGAGCAATGAAACAGAAACATTTAAGATATTTACGATAATAATACTGTACTGAATCTTCAGTCATAAAATACATCCTTATAATAATTAAAAATACATGTTTTACCTTAATAAATATTTGCATACCTCTGTCTATTAAAGAGATATTTTTATGTTAAAATTTCAAGACAGTGTTATAGAAGAGCAATATGCCTCGGAAGATAGATAATTCTGAGAGGGGCTCTTGCAGTCCGTCTTCCGTTGCTGCTAATACATGTCCTGCTGTATCTCCTTTACCCCCATCTGTCATCCACATCCATAGACTGTTCCAAATGAAGTCTACGATGTCTTTGAGGTAAAGGCACTGAATGGCTGATGCTTTTATACAAGTTACTACCTCAATGCCTACTTATAAATGTGAACTTTCTCAAGAGTAGTCTCTTCCTACCTCTAAGCAAATCACCCTAGTGAATGTTGCACATTCTGTAGCTGTGTTCTTACCTTCTCTTGCACCCTCTTGCCTCTCCATCACTTGTCTTAACATCACCTTCACCCTCACCTTATTTCCTCTCCTCCTTCTCATGGATTTACCAATGCATCCATTACTTTACTGTCACTTCCTGAATTCTATGGTTTTACCTAATTGCCCCCTCAGTAAATAAATATTATTATTATTCTTTTCACCTTTCTTTTAGTTATGTGTTTAGCATCCAGTAGAATTCTAGAGGGCACAGTGTAAAAAAAATATTACATTTGTATATTGTACTGAGGAGCACTGCTTGAAGACTAATAATTCAGGGACATGCAGTTTGGCATTGCACCAAAATATATATAATGTACAGTGGACCCCCGGTTAACGATTTTAATCCGTGCAAGAGGGCTCATCGTTATGCGAAATAATCGTTATGCGAATGAATTTTCCCCATAAGAAATAATGGAAATCAAATTAATCCGTGCAAGACGCCCAAAAGTATGAAAAAAAAATTTTTTTACCACATGAAATGTTAATTTTAATACACACAAACTGAAAAAGGCATGCACAATTAAATGACACTTACTTTTATTGAAGATCTGGTGATGATTGATGGGATGGGAGGAGGGGAGAGCATTATCTTCTTACTGTTTAGAAGGGGAATCCCCTTCCATTACGACTTGAGGTAGCAAGTCCTTTTCCGGGGTTACTTCCCTTCTTCTTTTAATGCCACTAGGACCAGCTTGAGAGTCACTGGACCTCTGTCGCACAACAAATCTGTCCATAGAGCTCTGTACCTCCCGTTCCTTTACGATTTGTCTAAAATGGGCCACAACATTGTCATTGAAATAGTCACCAGCACGGCTTGCAACAGCTGTGTCAGGGTGATTTTCATCTATAAAGGTTTGCAGTTCAACCCACTGTGCACACATTTCCTTAATCTTTGAAGTAGGCACAATGGATTCCACAACTGGCATAGGCTTCTCAGGGTTAGCCCCAAACCCTTCAAAATCTTTCTTAATTTCCATACTAATTCTCACCCTTTTTACCACAGGGTTGGCACTAGAAGCTTTCTTGGGGCCCATGGTCACTTATTTTCCAGAAACAGCACCGAAAATACTGTAATAATACGAAATATTCCGAGTGTATGCTTGGATGTTACCGTGGAGGCTGGCTGGTAAACAATGGGACGGAGCGGCACATGTGAGGCTGGCTGAGGGCACATTGGACGCGTCTCGGACGAAAATCGGTATGCGGGTTTTTAATCGGTATGCGGGGCAAAAATTTTGCGATAAAAGTAAGCGTTATGCGGAAAAATCGCTATGCGATGCCATCGTTATGCGGGGGTCCACTGTATTATAATATGCATTTAATATACATCCTCTCCTCACTTACATTCCTAAGACCACGCACTTACATTCCTAAGACCATGCACTTACATTCCTAAGACCACGCACTTACATTCCTAAGACCACGCACTTACATTCCTAAGACCACGCACTTACATTCCTAAGACCACGTCGGTAAACGAATTTGTTGCTAAGTGAGGAGCATACTACAGTGGTAGTGGGTTTGTGTCAGCCACCTTTTATATAGTTTTAATGTCACCTTTGCCCCATTTAAAACATTTCTGGTGTATTTTTAAACATTTACACAGTACTATATAAACATTTAAAAATATACATATATTAAAAATATACATATATTGTAATAAACAGAATAGAGGAAATAAGCTCTAGTATGCATTATTTAGGTATGCCTACTAGTCAGAGAACCCGTCGTAATTCCAAGTCATCGGTTAACGAGTCCGTCGCTAAGTGAGGAGAGGCTGTACTCTTTGTGTAGAGGCGGAGGTTTGTGTGTGTTATTTAATTTTTTTTTTTTTACATATTTTGAAGTATTTACACTATACACATAGGTTGATTAATTATCATTTTATATATCTTTCACTGCTGTATCAGAGTACTGTACATGAAGCAAGTTGACTCACAAAATATACACAGCACTTGTCAGTGAGTAACCTTCCAGCTGGGATCTAAGATAAATCTCATCAAATAATGGTGTTGTCTACCTCTGATATACATTTGATGAGTTTCAAGTCTTACTACTCTCGGAACCTGGCCATGGGCCAGTCTTGTCTATCTAATTTCTGAACTTTCAGGGCAGCTGTCTTCCTTATCTGTTATATGAATTCTTCAGCCATTGCAGATTATGGCATATATACAGGGTTCACTTTAATAACTAGTGCTGTATTTTGCGGCTTATTAGAAGCATGTTTTTTCCACAAAATGTCTCCAAGAACCACCCTGTATCCTATAAACTGAAGGTCGGTGCCAGGAGCTATAAGTTTGGGGTGTGGGGTGGGCTGTAGCTCTCCCAGTTATGTCAGATGCTGAGCCACTGAAATTAAATCAAGTCTTATAAGCTGCAAAATACAGTACTTTTAGTGAATTATTAATTTTCAACAGCTCTGTACAACAAAGTAAATAAACCACAGAGTGCTACTCCTCTGTGGTTTATTTACTCTCTCACATTTATATTCACTGTAATTTTGCACCCATATCTTACTGTCTAAAATATCCCATGTATGTGCATCTGTGAGGGGCCAGTTATATAGTTAACTTGATTTTTATTTGTTTTTAAACCCTGAATATTAGCAGAAAGGAGGATTTGTCATTTATGATTTTTGGGTTATTAGTCTTTATTGCTGTCATTTCATCAACATAACAATAAAGACTCTATACATATAAAATGTGTCATGACTGCTTAAACCAAATAAATCAGTCAACCAATAGGCTCCCAGATGTTCTGTAAGAACACTCTTAAGCTTAAAAAAATTAAACTACAATTTATCTGCATCTATAATAAATGTCAATAAATATATTTTGCTTAAATTTACTATAGAGTGAAATTTTACTTTGAAGCAGAATCCCACAGTTACTGTATGTGATGTGATAGTATGTTGTAAGTGGCAGTACTCTCAGTTCGCTATGTTTGTTATGTGTTAATCCTTTCACCGTCAAGACCCCTGCTCACAAACTTGCTATCAGTGTTGAAGAATTAAAAAAAAAAATTCTTATGATATGACAGAGAATCTTTTCCTGAAAGGAATGACACCAAAAGTACGAAATTTGATGGAAAACTTATGGAATTACGCTCTCACTAAGTTAGTGGTCTTGGGGATATACAGTGGAACCTCAAATATTGAACTTTCTTCGGTCCAGAAGGCTGTTCGAGTGCCTTTACCGAATGAATTTATTCCCATCAAGAATAATGTAAATTAGATTAGTCCATTTCAGACCCTCAAAAATACACTTATAAAAGCACTTACAAAAATACACTTACATAATTGGTCGTGTTGGGAGCAGTTCGATTTTTGAGGTTCCACTGTACAGTGGTACCTCGGGATACGAACTTGAACAATTATGTAAGTGTATTTTTGTAAGTGCTTTTGTAAGTGTATTTTTGGGGGTCTGAAACGGATTAATCTACTTTACATTATTCCTTATGGGAACAAATTCATTCAGTAATCGAACAGCCTTCTGGAACAAATTAGGCTCATATCCCGAGGTACCGCTGTATGTGCATCAGTGATTTCACTCACTTTGAGCCCTATTTTTGGCCAATTCCATTGTTGCAGTCGACCAAATTCATAGCTATTTTGCTAGAACTTCATTGTTCTATCGAGTGAGTACGAGAAAATACCCATTTACCAATTTCAACTACTCAATAAACTGGTCAGAAATTGGCAATTTGGCCAATTTCACACAAATTTCAAAAGCTGCCAATTTCAAAATAGAGTTCAGAATAAACAATGCAGACATTTCTGGCACTAAAATAACATTTTCTCTGTTCATTAGTCATGTCTCCAGGCTCCTTTTATATTACTCTTGCTTTCCATTTTGAATTTTTATTCACAAAAAAAAATAAAAGATTTACTGTGATGCAGACTACTGCAGTATTGTAATAATTGTATAAATAATGTCAACCCATTCGTGATTGCGTGCTAGACTGCCCAGTTGGACACGTATTGGACAGTAACGTCATTTGTTTACTCTTGAACATCAGCAAACATCAAACATTTCTGCTACTTTGAGCTCAATTTCAAGGTACTTTTTCTTGTGAAACCAATCAAAATCATCTCTATTCCTGTAATATATCTTCCATTCTATCAAATGTGACCAAGAAAACGAGAATACAACCATAAATACCATATGAAAATACACCTCAAAGTCAGAGTTTTAACCCTTAAACTGTCCAAAGGTAGATATACGTTCACTCACGTAGTGCCCCAAACGTAGATATACGTTTTTTGTACATTTTAAATCATGTAAAATAAAATATAGGCCTACATTCGGAACGCTACGCGAGTGAAAATAGATCTACGTTTGGACAGTTTAAGGGTTAAACCAAAAACATGGTCGGATTTTTTTTTTTTCATGCACTGCATGCTGCAGGATTTTTATTATACTGTGCAAACTGACCATGCAGACCCATTCTCTCACATGTAGGTCTACCAGCTTTCTCCTGCTAGATTTGAAGCCACCAGAATTTTGGCGTATTATGTCACTGACACTGGCTTGTAAGCCATACCTATACGTCACCAACAGTGAAAAGATTAACACAGCAAAATATTTCATGCTGTGACCCTCGGTAGCCTGTGTTAATCATGCAGCAACCACAAAAGAGGTTACGAGATTCTTCCCAAAATTTGTACCACACATTTTAATTTTTTAATAGAAAATTTCATACATGTCTAAATACTGTACACTTATCTGAAGATGAGTTTTTTACAAATAATTTCAAGAAAGCTGTTGGTTAATTTAGAATACTATATATTTGCTCATAACAATTTATTACTGTACAATATGGTTTTAATGTATGCAAATTGAAAAGCATTTCCATACTGTATACATTCTACATTTTCACTTTGGCATTTAGCCAGAACAGAGTGCTGTCTAAAAACAAATTCCAAAATTTAATCCAAAAAATTATATAATGTATAAATGAATAATTCACAGAGATAAACCACGTTTAAATTTATTTAAGAATAACTCAGTTTGTTGTAATTACTGGGTATCAGTCATTTTACACTGCACAGTACTGTACCTATGATCAGTACAGTGGACCCCCGCATAACGATTACCTCCGAATGCGACCAATTATGTAAGTGTATTTATGTAAGTGCATTTGTACGTGTATGTTTGGGGGTCTGAAATGGACTAATCTACTTCACAATATTTCTTATGGGAACAAATTCGGTCAGTACTGGCACCTGAACATACTTCTGGAGTGAAAAAATATCGTTAACCGGGGGTCCACTGTATTATTTATTAAAGATGAAAAGAAAAATCTGTACTGTAGGCTAACATTTTAATGAAATAATTTTTTTTAACAAAACATGAAATGACATAAAAAAAAATTATATGTTAAAAGATTAAAAAGGCACAATACCGTGACTGGAACAATACACAAATAACGTGCACTCAAGAGACTGACACTTATGATGACATTTTGGTCTGACAAATCAGACTGAAATGTCGTCATAAGATTCAGTCTCCTATGTGCGGATTATTTGTGCATTATATATCTTTTTAAATTGGTAAATTATATAAACAATTTTACACATAACCCTTAATAATTAAAAAATTCTTAACCCATATATTTAATATAGCTAGATTACTTTTATTACAGCTGATCACCCAATAAACAAGTTTATAATTAATATTAATTTGATTTTCAATATGAGACTTTTTTTTTCAACAAACTGGCCGTATCCCACCGAGGTAGGGTGACCTAAAAAGAAAAATGAAAGTTTCTAATTTTAAATTTAGTAATTTATACAGGAGAAGGGGGGGTTACTAGCCCCTTGCTTCTGGCATTTTAATCACCTTTTACGACATGCATGGCTCACGGAGGAAGAATTCTGTTCCACTTCCCCATGGATAAATGAGACATATTAAATATTATTAATAATATTAAATATAAGTAATAAATAAGTAAAAAAGACACTGAATTTTAAAAATTATTTCAAGACAAGTTATATGAAGTACAAATTGGTTTTTGCAATTAGAAGTTAAGTAGCCAATAAAACTAATATTTAGATACTGCTGTTTCAAAATTGTGACACAGTTTTATACAATTTTATCATGTATGCCATAAGGCAGTGAATGTATGTAAAATATTATAGGTTCTTATGACTGGTGTAAAAACATGTGGTTTTTTAGTGAATCTGTTCGAGAGGAGCGATAAGGACAGTAAGGGCATATATATGGTTTCTCTCCAGTATGAGTGCGAATGTGTGTTTTAAGATTTTCTTTCTGTGTACACGTATATGAACAATGTGGACATGCAAATGGCTTTTCTCCTGTGTGTGTGCGCACATGCCTATTCAAATTGGTTATAACACCCGTAGAATATTGGCAGAATGGACACTGGTGGATCTTGCTGGCGGTGTACGTCATCTTTCGATCTCTTCTGACTCCTTTTCCACCAATCCAGTGACTGCTGCTGTCCAGCCCCACCTGCAGAGGATGCCCATCTTACTTAGACTTGCAGTTACTTGCAATAAATTCTACAAATCTTAACACAGTATTGAACTTAAAAAATTCATAACAAGAAATCCATAGATGTACTTCACTCTTTTAATAACTAAGACTCATATTTGCTTATTAAATTCAAATTAGGGTAAATAAAGAAGAAAAATTATTGTATTTCTTTAATATACAGTATAATAAAACTGAAGAAAAGAAACTTTCATTGATTATAGTGTTTACATATTACAGATGAAACTAATATTTTCTAGGTTACAACATGCATAAAAAATAGCCATGTATCAATACTGTAAGCCTTTAGTTTAGTCATACTTTTCATAATAAAAATATAAAACTAATTCAGTACTGTATTATGAATTATGAATGGGATTCACCAATTAAAAAAAAAAACAGTAATGCTCTAAATTACTTGGTACTGTATATTTATAATGGACTTTCTGAGATTTCCTGCAGAGTGAACCATGATTTAAGAGCCTTCAGTTACCAGAGTAAATTATTATATTCTTAAGGAAGAGATCCACAAGGGCTGAAACCCTGCATCTGCTGCACTGAGGAAATACAGATAATAAATTCTCTGGAAAAATGAACCTTCAAGAGGAGGCTTCTTGATGCTGGTTAAAAATTCTTGAGCCAAGGCCAAGGAATCAGAGCTCTCCTCTTCCTCAGATCAAATATGATTACCTCCCATTCCCCAGTTCTCCAAGCACTGTTTGATCCTTATAGGTCTGGCATTTTTTAGTGACTGTAATAATACTAATAAAAATACAATAAAAATACAAGAAGATAAGGTTCTGATATACTTCCATGAATGACTCTAACTCGAGAAACTTAAGGAGGGAGATCCATAGGGGTTAAGCCCTGTTCCCCTTATATTTTAGAGTTCTTAACACTGAAGATTCCTATTGAACTTCCCCAATTCCTCCTTGGAAACTTGCCTCTCTCTTAGCCCTTTCACTTTAGAATAGACTTCACCTTGCTGGCTATATCTTCAGTGAACAGAAGTATCTTCGTCAGCACACTACAACCACAAATGGCATCCATGTCCTTATTCTACTCTAGATGGAAAGGAAAACAATGAAAAACACAATGAAGTTAACAATATTGCTTGACTTCAATACACCCCATTAGCCCAGCCCAAACAACCCTGACTGCAGATCCAATGACCATCAGAAACTTGTAGATGGAGTTGCTATGATACACAAATAACCCACACACAAGAGAGAGGAGCTTACAACGACGTTTTGGTCCGACTTGGACCATTTACAAAGTCACAGTGTGACTGTAAATGGTCGTTGCAAATGTCTCTCTCCCATGTGCGGGTTATTTGTGTACTGTTCCAGTCACGGTATTGTGCCTTTTTGTTATTAGTTACTATGCTACCTAGGAAGATTGATAAATTAGTCTGGGGGGCTAAACTTGCACGTTCACTATAGCAGATAATTAGTATAGTTAGCATAGTATTAGAGAATCATCCCTGAAGATTCAGAGACCTCATGCTGTTTAGGAATGTGAAACTTCAATGATTTGGACGATAGACTTGTTAGAGAAACCAAGAACCCTATCACCAACCAGTTTCTTGGTCCATTTCCTTAGTGTTGTAGTCCAGAGAGGAAACAGTAGGCAAATGAATTTAGGTTCTTATGCTGTACAGTATATTACATACAGTAACATTCTCATTTATTCATGCACCCAACAAGAAGCATTTAAATGTCATAGCAAGAAAATTCGCCACTTTTTATATAAATAAAATAAAAGAAAAAGTAATGACTTCTGTGACTTAATAGTACTATTATATTTATGAATACCACATGTCGAAAATAGCTACAGTACGTACAATTAACAAATACACATGTGAAGGAATTAATTATTTTTAAGGAATATTTCTTAGCACCACCAATAGGGAGAACAACAAGTCATAGCTAAAACTGAGAACAGGTACCAAAGGAATACTAGAAAGATTTTCAGAATGAGAGAACAAAGGAATGAGTAACAAGCAGAGGTAACTTGTCATTTCTCTAAACCATTTATCTACATTCCTGTCAGACACAGCAACATTTTGGGATCTTGATACAGGGAATTCTTCGCTTGCCTAACCTATAGGCATGACCTACTTCCACACGTGGATTTGTCCACTGTGATATCACCTACGACTGCTTTACTTCACCTGTCTACAGTATATAAGCCATTTCTTCGTGCATAAGCTGTATTCTTTCCAAGATTGATGGACTGATTACATTGACTCCAGGCTGAGGGACTGATTTCCTCACACTCCTTCTGATCTTCACTATTCTTCTTTGTTTAGGACTGATGAAACCACTGTGTGGTGAAATGTTTCCTCAATAAAGATACCTAAGTGTTACACATGTGTTTAATTCATCAACTTGTTGATTCTCTGAACCATTTATCTAAACTTTAAAATTATATATTAAAAAATCATTACCAAAGAAGATTGAACAAACATGTATATGAACACAAAAGGAATATAAGATTAAGTAATGGAAGGCATGTGGTGTTCTGTCATGGTATGTGATTGCAAACATTATATATAATTAAATGTTGCAAATAGCATTTAAATCTGATATTTTTAAAAATAAGTATATTGTAGAATTCACTCAAACTGCATTTGTTCCAAACTTTATTTTGTTTGAAGGCCAATTTCTAACCTTTAGGTCAGGTCACATTGTTATGGTTAGAGTTAACTTGTCCCATGCTCTCTTCAGCAGAAATGGCTATATAACATGGTGTAATAATACTTTTCTGACTTCTTTATTAAACTGCTGATGGGTCAAAAATAAATGTGCCCCTAGAGCTGGCAATTTAAAAAAAAAAAAATTACCAAAAAATTCACCGTCATTTTGGATATGTAATAAGAAATGATGTTGCAAGTGTATGGTGTAGGAGGTAGGTTACTGAAAGCAGTGAAGAGTTTTTACGAGGATAGTGAGGCTCAAGTTAGAGTATGTAGGAAAGAGGGAAATTTTTTCCCAGTAAAAGTAGGCCTTAGACAAGGATGTGTGATGTCACCGTGGTTGTTTAATATATTTATAGATGGGGTTGTAAGAGAAGTAAATGCGAGGGTCTTGGCAAGAGGCGTGGAGTTAAAAGATAAAGAATCACACACAAAGTGGGAGTTGTCACAGCTGCTCTTTGCTGATGACACTGTGCTCTTGGGAGATTCTGAAGAGAAGTTGCAGAGATTGGTGGATGAATTTGGTAGGGTGTGCAAAAGAAGAAAATTAAAGGTGAATACAGGAAAGAGTAAGGTTATGAGGATAACAAAAAGATTAGGTGATGAAAGATTGAATATCAGATTGGAGGGAGAGAGTATGGAGGAGGTGAACGTATTCAGATATTTGGGAGTGGACGTGTCAGCGGATGGGTCTATGAAAGATGAGGTGAATCATAGAATTGACGAGGGAAAAAGAGTGAGTGGTGCACTTAGGAGTCTGTGGAGACAAAGAACTTTGTCCTTGGAGGCAAAGAGGGGAATGTATGAGAGTATAGTTTTACCAACGCTCTTATATGGGTGTGAAGCGTGGGTGATGAATGTTGCAGCGAGGAGAAGGCTGGAGGCAGTGGAGATGTCATGTCTGAGGGCAATGTGTGGTGTGAATATAATGCAGAGAATTCGTAGTTTGGAAGTTAGGAGGAGGTGCGGGATTACCAAAACTGTTGTCCAGAGGGCTCAGGAAGGGTTGTTGAGGTGGTTCGGACATGTAGAGAGAATGGAGCGAAACAGAATGACTTCAAGAGTGTATCAGTCTGTAGTGGAAGGAAGGCGGGGTAGGGGTCGGCCTAGGAAGGGTTGGAGGGAGGGGGTAAAGGAGGTTTTGTGTGCGAGGGGCTTGGACTTCCAGCAGGCATGCGTGAGCGTGTTTGATAGGAGTGAATGGAGACAAATGGTTTTTAATACTTGACGTGCTGTTGGAGTGTGAGCAAAGTAACATTTATGAAGGGATTCAGGGAAACCGGCAGGCCGGACTTGAGTCCTGGAGATGGGAAGTACAGTGCTTGCACTCTGAAGGAGGGGTGTTAATGTTGCAGTTTAAAAACTGTAGTGTAAAGCACCCTTCTGGCAAGACAGTGATGGAGTGAATGATGGTGAAAGTTTTTCTTTTTCGGGCCACCCTGCCTTGGTGGGAATCGGCCGGTGTGATAATAAAAAAAAAAAAAAAAATAAGAAATGAGTGAAATCTGACAAGTCAGTAGTATTAATATTGGTATATACTGGAATACCAGTCATACATCCAACCCACTAGCCGTTAGCAGCTCAGGTGTGGTAAGGGTCATGTCTTGACACCAGCTTCAAATACTTCATATTGATGGTTGCCACATGGTAGCAAGCATGCTTGCCGCACGAAGGTAATTCCCCTTTTTCAACGTTTTCATGATTTCTTCCATTCTTCTATTTTTTTATGGATCATGTTTGTTACACATATCAATTTGTACATATCATGTTTCACTTATATTTATTGCTCAGTAACACTAAACTAAATGCGAAGATCTGTTGACTTTATGAACAGTATTTGTTATTATTATTGTGTGTTCTTTCATTGTATATATTCTATGTACACTATATACACAGTTACACACACTGTTCACTGTGATATTGGAAGCATTAGAGCTCATGGAACTCCTCGAAGCATGGTTCAATGCAGAGTGACATTTCACAGGTTTTAAACATACATCAGGTGTTCTGGCACCTTGATGGTCACACACAATACCTCTTCTGGATATGTTTATGCCTGTGGCAGGAACTGCTGAGAGGTAGTGCTTACCAGGTCCTAGACAAGTGGGAAGTTAGCTGTGTGTAGCAGTGTTGTGGTACAGAATGTGTAACCTAGTACAGTGGTACTCCGAGTTCCGTACATAATTCGTGACAGAAGGTTGTTTGAGTGATGTTACCGGATGAATTTGTTCCCATAAGGAAAAATGTAAATTACATTAGTCTGTTTCAGACCCCCAAAAATGCACTTACAATAATACACTTACATAATTGTTTGAGTTGGGAGTTGTATGAAACTCGGGGTACCACTGTACTACGTGTATACTGAATTTTGCAATTATTTGGCTAATGACGGACAAATTGAAATTCTTGCAGGTTGGTCTCTTTCCGCTCTTTACCTGGTACAATTTGTGATGAGCATGGTAATATTAATAGAGTGGAAACACAGTGTGATGTACCACTTGAATCTGCTACACACACACAGTCCGTAAAACCAATCAGCATGTCACATTTTGTTAGTGTAATCAATCACAACAGGTGGATTTACAAGGCTGGCAATGTGCAGATTTGGGACCAGGTCCTCAAGTACTTTCCAGGTATATATCATCATGTATCTCTCTCCTCTGCTCCAATGAGTACATGTTCAAGACTTGAAGGTGTTCCCATAATTTAGGTGATTTACTGGCTCAATGTGAGCCGTAAACGATCTCTGTATTTGTTCCAGCCCTGATAATTCTACTTTGAACAGGGCTGTCAGCACTGAGCAATATTCTAAATGAGGGAGCACTAGCGATTTGAAGTGTGTCACCATCAAGTTTTCAATACCCACACCGTCATCTTCCTGGCTATCGTGATCTTTGTCTTGTTATGGTCTTTAAAAGAAAGGTCAACTGACATAATTATTCCCAGGTTTTTTACGTGTTCCTTTCGTTCTATTTGGTGACCCTCTCGAGTTTTGTATATAGTGTTACTTTTGAGTTCGTTCTTTCCATACATAAGCAGCTGGAACTTATCACCAGTGAATGCCATGTTGTTCTCCACTGCCCACTGGAAAACCCTGCTTGTGTCTTCCTGTAATTTTTCAGTGTCCTCTGCTGTAGTGACTTTCATGCTTATTTTAGTGTCATCTGCAAATGATAATACAAAAGTGTGATGGGTGTTTTTATCTATGTCTGCTGTGAGGATGATAAACAATAGAGGTGCCAGGACAGTGCCTTGGGGCACTGAGCTTTTTACCTCGCTGATGCTGGATCTTGCTCTGTTTACTACTACTTTTTGTGTTCATTTGAATAAGATGGAGACATTGTTGAATATGTGGATTAAGCAGAAAGATCAGAAAAAAAGACTGATAAGTTGCAGATTTCATTTCAAACTGTTTGTGAAGAGGAAGATACATGCTCACAAGACTGTAAATTTAGTGCTCAGTGATGCGACTGTTTGAAAAAGCACAATAAATGCCACAATGTAATTTTCCCATTTATATGAGAGATCATGTGGTCACCATGCTGTTGCTAGGTGCTGCCCTGCTGAGTCTGTCTCTATCATTCACGAATATTATTTTAATCCTAACCAAACATAAATGCCATAAATAAAGAGACAAGTTTACCTTCAAAATGTGTACTATCAGGAACTCATATTATCAAGAACAAGATATACATATACATCTGGGCTCGGTGTTGCTTCTCTGTGCTAATGCTTTCAGAAACTTTGTGTAAATGTATATTTTTAAACTGTTCATGGAATCCACATGCCATTTTTGGGGTAAGAAGAGATCCTTTTTATGTGTTCTTTAACAGCCCAAGTAGAAGGCAAAGATGACAATGACCCTATTCAATGACTCACTGAAACACTCATTTTTATCCCAGGTCAAGACTTCTCTGGCAAGACAGAACCTTGCACTCAAAGTTGTAGTTGTTCCTGACAATGCATCTAGTTACCCAGTTGAGATGTTACAGAATTACAGTTCAAATGTAAAGGCTGCATTTTTACCAACCTACACAGCACCTTAACCGGCCCACAAGATCAAGGAATAAGATGGGGAGGGAGGGAGGTAGGGAAGGAGGAAGGAAGGAAGGAATGGTGGGAGGGAGGGAGGTAGGGAAGGAGGGGGAAGTTACAAGAAACTTCAGTTGTAACCACACAGAAAGAACTATAATTAAGTTTATTAGAGACATGGCTGCTAATACTGAAACCTGAGTCCCAGACTTCTTGCATTACTTTAATATTGATGACATAATTATGGATATAAAGATGATTGAAAAATTATGGAAATTTGGGGTCAATAATTTTCAGGTTTTCTCATATTGAAATGAAGAGTAGTGTGGAATCCACAGGGAATGTTGATAATGAAGGCTTGTGGGATATGCAGGAAAATGGCATAAGAGAGGCTCCTGAAGAAAAGGACATTGAACTGACTGAAGAATAATACACAAATAACCCGCACATAGGAGAGAGGAGCTTACAACGACGTTTCAGTCCAACTTGGACCATTTATAAAGTCACACTTTTTCTTGACTGTAGAACAATTGATGGAGATCAACTCCCAAGAAGATTAGACTAAGGTAGAGCACAAAGAGGATGATAAGCAGCAAGAGGAAAATCAGCTTACACTAGAAATCATACAGAAGAAATCTGCTAACTTTAACAGGAATGTAAGGATTCTAATGTAAATAAATACTGGAAGCCGAAATGTGTTGTAAAACAACATAAAAGTCTTATCGTGAGCTGTATAAATTACTGCAAGGGTGCACAATGCAGACACATGGTACAGAATATTTTGCCCCACTAAGACATCCATTATATTCATTACAACTTTCCATCTTGGCCTGGTAGGCTGATCTCAACACTACAAAATAAAGTAGGTTAAAAATTATATTTTTATACTATTGCTTTTTGTAAATTTATCACAGGATTTTTTTTTTTTTTTTGAGACAGATATCTATTTTCCACTCTTTATGTTGATTTTACAGCATGACTGTTAGACTATGGCAAATTGTTGTATAGTATTGAATATTAATGCATGTTTTCTCATGTACAGTCATCCTCACAAATCTGGGGGGAGGGTCTTTATTTGAAGACTTTGACTATCTAGTATTATTGCTCATGGGTGACCTGCAAACAAATTTGATTATCCAAAGATTTTCTAATAATATCTAATCTTCAAAGCTTGCTGTACAACCCAAAAACTGAAAACTAACCATAATATATTAGATTCATGGGACCTCTAAGAAAATAACCCTTCACACATTTGTGTGAGTGACTGTAATTGAAAACGAGCACATTCAATTTTTATATATACAATATGGACCCATACCACATGCACTAATAGCATGTATGAATAAATGACATTGGTGAAAAAGCATCAGTTAGAATGTTAAAATTACATTAGTATACTGTACACAAATCAGAGATATTTACACTAACATTATTACTGATGAAGGAATAAATGAGATTTTAAGGAATCTGTCCGTGAAGACCGGTATGGGCAGTAAGGGCAAAGGTAAGGTTTTTCTCCAGTGTGAGTACGAATATGTTTTTTCAAATTTTCTTTTGTAGTGCAACTATATGAACAATATGAACAAGAAAATGGTTTCTCTCCAGTGTGAGTGCGCACATGTCTCTTCATATGAGTTAAAACTGCAGTTGAGTATTGGCAGTAGAGACACTGATGCAGTTTGATAGCAGTATTGGGTGATTTCACGTTGTCTCCTCTGACTCCCTTCTCACTAGTCCACTGTCCGCCACTGTCCAGCCCCACCTGTTGAATATGCCTATCTTACTTAAAGCCAGGCTATAATTTTTTTTATAAATGAACACTGAAAACAGTATCATACCATATTTGCATACACAAAAGTTAAAAATACTGTTGGTGGAATACTTTTCTTTACATAAATGAATTCTGAAAGTATGTAGAAATATTAATGGTTACTGGTCAAGAAATAGAAGTTGATTTAATTTATTAAGTAAATATTTCCTGATATCTTGGCAGGAGAATGTAAGCACTAGTGAATGTGTTCTTAAATTATGCCACAGTAAACCCTTGAATTAATGGACTACTAGGGGGTAGCAAATGCTTGGTAATGGTGATCGTGGTGGACAGAGAACAAATTATTTTTACTGTAATTGTAACAATACTGGACAGTTCTGTACCCAACAAATTTTTTGTTGTTTCCAAATCAACTGACGCAGTGGATTTTATCCTGTATTTCTGAGGTCCTTTAAATCTAAGGTTTACTGTTCTTTTTAAATGAGTAATAAAATGTATAAGTAAATTACAGTATTTCTTCACTAAAGTTTTTAAAAACAATGGCTATCTTCCACTGAGATAGGGTGACCTGACGAAGAGGAAAACACTTTTACTATCACTTTTTTCAATCACTGCCTGGCCAGAAGGTTGCTGATACCACAATTCAGATGACCCTCTAAATCTCAACACTCCCTACAGTGCAAGCACTGCATTTTCCACTTCCAGGACTCGAATCTGGCTAACCGGTTTTCCTGAATCCCTTCATAAATGTTGCCTTGCTCAAACTCCAGCAGCATGTCAAACCATAAAAACCATTTGGTAATCCCATACCTCCTAATTTCCAAACTACAAATTCTCTGTATAATATTCACACCACACATTGCCCTCAAACACATCTCTACCACCTCACGCCTCTACCTTACTGCAACATTCAAAACCCATGCAATAGTTCTTTTAACCCATACAATACTTCTTTTAATGGAGATATATTATCATGAATAAACAGAATAGACGGAAACTTGAGCTGTAGTTGTAACATGTAGCAGGTTCATTTGTACCTCTGAGTTACGAAGCAGTGTTGCTGCTACATGCCAGGACCACAGTTTGAGTTCTCGTTCATTTTTGTATTTATTCATTGACAGCCATTCATTATGACTTGAGTTTACACAGTAGTCCCTTGAATTACAATATTAATCCATTTCAGAAGACTTACATACTTGCAGATATAACTGCAGGTACTGTATCTCCCTTCATCTGCTGCTCTCTTATCCACAATAACAAAAGCCTTTCCAGCTCTGTACCTGAAATGCTCTACATAACTAAGGGGATTTCCATGTGAGAGATGTAATGTCGTCCAACTTTATACAAATATTGCAAGCAAGGTAACATTTATGAAGGGATTCAGGGAAACTGGCAGGCCAGACTTGATTCCTGGAGATGGGAAGTACAGTGCCGGCACTCTGAAGGAGGGGTGTTAATGTTGCAGTTTTATAACTAGTGTAAGTGCGCCTCTGGTAAAACAGTGATGGAGTGAATGATGAAAGTTTTTCTTTTTTGGGCCACCCTACCTTGGTGGGAAATAGCTGATGTGTTAATAAAAAAAAATAATATAAAATATTGTATCTGTGGGAATAAATTGATTGACTGCTTAACTGAATTTCTCACTAGCTTAGATTCATCAGCTACTTTAATATCTTTTATGTCTTTTTGCTTGATAACAATAGAGATGGCTGATTGTGGAATGCCATACTCATGCACCAATGCACTCACTGCTAATCTGCCACACCCTGGCCACATCAGGTATGTGTGAAACCATTGCAATCCCAAGAGAGAACACCTGGTTTCTCAAGTCTTATTGTTCGAGAAAGAGAACATTAGCGAAATTAAGGAGTGGTTGACCAGTGTGGATGTGCTCCCCCATGGAGGGGTGACCCTGAACCTTGGAGTTAACCCTTTGAGGGCCCATCCTGTAGTTCTATGGCTTTGAAGCCTGGGTCCAAGCTGTAGAATTATGGCTTGAGCTCAGCTCACTCAGATAAGCTGTGAGCAGTAAATGATGTAACCTTTTGCATACAAACTTTTACAGAAGTTTACTTGCAAAACTGAGTAAATCACCATTAGACAAAATAATAAACAATGAGTATCTAGGAAGCAAAAACCCGAATTAGAAGACAATGATCATCAATGCTTTATTTGTGTTTCCAAATATAATAAATATTTTATACATTAAAAAACATAAAAAATTAGACTGAATTTGGAACATGAATGCAACGTATAAAGTAGATGACTGTCTGACATGGTGATGCTGGCTACCTGGTGGCCAGGTCATATGAGGTTAAGTTTTAGCAATTACAATATTTAATCTTATGGCTCTGTGGTGGAGGATGTTTTATTATTTTTTTTTTATCACAAAATATCTTTAAAATTATCACTGATGTACGGAATTTGCTTACATCTAATGCCACTGAAACCTCCGAGCAGTTGGTTGATGGCTGACAACCAATTCACATCCTTTAAATTACAAGACTAAGACTTACTCTGTATATAATTAGCAATATCATGTACCTTATATTGTATTCATGTACAACACTGCATAATCTCTGAATTCTGGACATCTTTATTCTGGAAACTCACACCCCAGAAATGTTATAAAAATTCTGGAAACTCACACTCCAGAAATGTTATAAAAATGCTAAATTTCAAAGCAATTTATTTATTTTAATTAAAACTATTACGGCTACGTATTGCAGCCAGTGATAACGTTCTGCCATTTCTCTAGCATTTCTGTTATTATCTCTATGTTTTTTATTATAATTAAAGTTTCACAATCTACAGACAGTTTGACTCTTCAGAGGGGGTAGAGAGTCTTGGTGCTGACAAAGGGTTCTTGATCCAAGGCACATGCTCTACTCTCCCCTTCCTTGGATCATCTTTGATTATCTCCCATTCTTGAAATGCTGTATAACTCTTGTGGGTTTAATATTTCCTAAATAAAAAAAAAAAAGTTTTGCCTCAAGAGTAATGGATTATTAAATGTACTGAAGTAATTGATTAAATCCACATTTCCACACATGAAATAGTTCTACTGTTAAACCCCAATAATTAACTCTTCATAGCTTGTCCTTCAGATAGTCACTATAGATGCTATAAATACACTTTAATTATTCTTTTATAAAATACTACTTGAATTGTTTTTAAATTGTTAATGAAACTTAAATGCTGAATAGTTCTTTTCTACTTAACCCATTCACTGTTGGTCCCATAATATTACGACTTGCAAGCCAGTGTCGGTCCCATAATACTACGCCAAAATTCTAGCACCTTCAAATCTGGTGGGAGAAAGCTGGTGGTAGGTCTACATGTGAGAGAATGGGTCTGTGTGGTCAGTGTGCACAGTATAAAAAAAATTCTGCAGCACACAGTACATAATGAGAAAAAAAAAACTCCAACCATATTTTTGGTTTAAAACACTGGCTTTGAGGTGTATTTTCATATGACATTTATGGCTGTATTCTCGTTTTCTTGATCTCATTGACAGAATGGAAGATACATTACAGAAATAGAGATGATTTTGATTGGTTTCATGAAGAAAAATACCTTGAAATTGATCTCAAAGTGGCACAAATGTTCGATTTCTGCCGATGTTCAAGAGTAAACAAATGAGTCACCATCCAATACGTGTCTGACTGGCTGGTCTAATACACAGTCATGAGTGGGTTGACATTATCTACAGAATTATTACAATAATGCAGTAGTCTGCATAACAGTAAATCTACTTTTTTGTGAATAGAAATTCAAAATGGAAAGCAAGAGTAATATAAAAGGGGTCTGGAGACATGACTAATGAAGAGAGAAAATGCTATTTTAGTGCCAGGAATGTCTATATTATTTATTCTGGGTCCTATTTTGAGATTGGCATCTTTTGAAATTTGTGTGAAATTGGGTAATTGAAATCGGTAAATGGGCGTTTTTTGTACTCAGTCGATAGAACAAATGGAGTTCTAGCGAAACAGCTGAGTTTGGTCAACTGGAATAATGGAATTGGCCAAAAATAGGGCTCAAAGTGGGTGAAATCGCCTATGCGTATATATCACCAAGACCGCTAACTTTGTGAGAGCATAATTCCACAAGTTTTCCATCAAATTTCGTACTTTTGGTGTCATTACCACCGGGAAACGATTCTCTATCATTTCATAAGAAAAAATCAATTTTTTGTTTTTTAAATTCTTTGACACTGAGAGCAAGTTTGTGAGCAGGGGTCTCAACAGTGAAAGGGTTAAAATGCAATAAATCAAAGATCAGTATATTACCTAAACTATTTTTTTTTATGATTTTTAGGGGAATTTACAATTAATTTTTTTTTAAATCAAAAACAATTAAATAAGGAATTATAGAAAATTTCTATGACTTCGCTACACAAATGATGTAAATTTAAAAGGTGTAAATTTAACATATGAATTTATTACACAACTTTTATCTTTTCAAAATGTTGAAATTGCTAGTGCTGAAGAAATTAATATGTAAACCTTAAAAACCATTCCATGTACAGTACCAGGCAAGTGAAACTTAAATTTTCAAATTATTCAATTCTAATTCTCAAAACATAAGCTGTGTAAAACAACAGCTACTCACACATTAAATCTTCAGAGACTGGTGAATAAACATGTGATTTTTCAGTGAATCTGCCCTTGACGAACGATAAGGGCAGTAGGGGCACTCGTATGGCTTCTCTCCAGTGTGGGTACGAATATGCGTCTTAAGATTTTCTTTTGTCGTACATCTGTACGCACAATGTGGACAGGCAAATGGTTTCTCTCCAGTATGTATACGCACATGTCTCGTTAGATTAGTTATAACAGCTGTAGAATATTGGCAAAAGGGGCACTGATGCATCTTACTGGTAGCATTTGTTGTCTTCCTAACTCCGGCTTCTCGTCTAACAGTCCACTCCCTGCTACTGTCCAGCCCCACCTGTAGAGGATGTCCATCTTACTTATCGTTCAATGTGTTTTTTTTTTTATTAATATCACCAACTAATTCTCTATTATTTATAGTGTTTAATTTTTTGTAATTGGATGTGATATTCATGTAATATTTTCTTGAATTACAAATAAAAAAATATGTATATTTATGTATAACTGATAGTGTGAGTAGACATGCATTTAAAAAAGTGGAAACATTCGTAAACAAGGATAATAATTATGATGCCAAGAAATCAATTAATTTATGCATTTTGCTTTTTTCCTAGTATATTACTAAGCAGGATAACTTGTAGAACTATCCCTGAGAAATATCTTTTATGGAGGTGGGGGGGGGGGAAAGTGCCTTGCTAGAGAAGGGCTCTTAATCAAAGAAATTATAGCTATTCTCTCCTTCCTTGGATCAAACCTAATTGCCTATTCACTCTATGACTCCTGAGAGGTAAGAGAAGGCAAGATATTTATGAAAGATATTACAATTTTTTAAAATACCATGCTTAAAACTTTTATGATGAATACTGAAAACTATTTACAGTTATGCGAGAAATTTTTATATTCTAACTTACCATATTATTTAATCACTCTTATCTTCAGTTATTCCAATTTAACTGCTTCCTTAAAAATAAACTGATATTTAAATATTAAAATATATTCTCATGATTTCAAGCCAATTTGGTTTTGCCTATAATTAATATCAAGTTTCAAAAATTAAAGGTTATACACTCAGCTTATTCACTAGAACAAATTTGCAACTGTGGATATAACACGAGTTATTACTTCAAGAAAATTAGTAATGCTGCATAGTTCATAGAAAACAGATATTAGTATTACAATAACTATATGAAAAAAATTGTAGCCTATAGTGTAATTCATAGAGAAGTTGGCTCACTGTGAAATGAATTGAGAAAGCATTCCAAAATAACAACTATTTTCTTTATCATATAATTTGTAAAAAAAAAAAAAAGAGCATATGGTTTATGTTCTGACCTGCTGTGTTTGAGTCTCCCAACAACTATTAACTGTTTATTACAATTATTTCAAATTGATTGACAAAAGGGAAACATGACTTTTACTCGGTCACTGTTTGTGGGGTGAGATGAGATTTTTGTAAAAACGTCAAGTCATAATTGGTAACTATATTGACATTCCAAAGTCAACTGTATTGGCACATCGAATGACCTCATTATTAGGCATCCTCGTCATACAGTACAGTAGTAGAGCTTCTGTTTCATGGTTTGACTTGCCACACTCTTCCAATAACTCTTGGAGTGTGAGCAAGGTAACTTTTATGAAGAGATTCAGGGAAACTAATAGCCAAATGTGAATGCTGTGAGAAAAGCAGTACTTGCACCCTGAGGGCATTCCAGGGATCAGGCCCTGATCCTGGCAGATCAGGACCTGATCAACCAGGCTGTTACTGCTGGCCCACCGTAGTCCAATGTACAAATCACAGCCCGGCTGATCTGGCACTGACTGGGTTGGGATAGTAATTTGAACTGTGATATCAGCACACTTTGGCAAGTCAGCAACTGAATGAAAGATGAATGTGTTTTCTTCTTTGCATCACCCTGTCTTGGTGTGAGACAACTGTTGAGGTAAAAAAAAATGCACACGTACATACACACACATCCCTATACCTATATATGTGTGCCTATACATACACACACTGTACATCCATATACAATAGTCTCTCATGTAGCACTCATTCATGCAGCACTTTATCACCAAACCACTAATAAAATTTTGTTTTCCATTCCCATGCTGCATGGAAAAACTTGCATAACATGCCATAAAATTGGAGGAAAATAAGCATCAGTCTATGCTGGACATCAAATCCTATTAGAGTATGCCATGGGATACAGTATTTCCCTTCCACAACCCAGGTAGCCTACTAGCAAGGCAATTGTTGTTAGGGGGCCACAAACACCCATGCAGCCAGTAACCATGTGAACACATCCAATACCATCCTCAGCCATGTGTTATTAAATAAATTTTTATCTTTTCATCACCCTGTCTCATCTCTTGAATTCAACCTTGGCATTCTTGAGTACTAGTGATACTGATATTGAAGACAATGTTAATTTTACTATGCTTTGTCGTGGTGCATGACTATTCATACTTGGCATTATTGTGTTTGTCAAATGATTGTGGACATTTTTAGCACTTCTTCTTATCTCTGGATATGAACCATGGCATGCAGGAGAAATACTAGTGATGCTGGAGGTGCCAAGTATAAATATCTAATAGTATTTAAGGTGTTAATTTTAATATGCATTATGTTAGTGAATGAATTCTAGATGCCTAACTCTGTAAGAAGAGCCACAGCCACTCACCCCAGTCCTGTAGGACCACACCTACACCTTCCTATGGTGTAGAAATATACCTAGTTGGACGAATCTTATTGTGGCTAGCTGGTCCAGTGGCTAACGTGAAGGTCTGGAGTTTTGAGACTCTGATCGTGGGTTCTATCCCCGCCCGTGGTATGGTTTGTTTGCAATTGTGTCGTTACGATTTCCTGAGTCACACCTATGCTTTCTATACATATCAAGAAATACAAATACAGTGAACCTCGATTTGACAGACTAATAGGGGATGTCCATTAAAGTCTGTTAAATCTGAATGATAAGATTGTTTTTCATGATAATGTCAGTAACTGACATTTTTGGATTAAACGGACTTTGTAGCATCAATCCGAAATCAATTTATCCAGCCAACTCTAACAATAGTGGAATTTTTTTCATTTAACAGGTTATGTTCATTGTTTCCATATGTTGTTCAGCCACAGATTTTTCTCTCTTAAATCCAAAAACTATTAAACTGAGGTTTTACTCTACAGTTGCATCAATCAAAATTTAATGCAAGAACACATTTTTCTTGGTTAGTGTTTAACTAAATGTATTCAGACTTTGTGCTGGACACGATCTCCCCCCCCAAAAAAAAAAAAAATATTAAATTGAGTTGAGGTTTTAACTTTATATGCACGACCATGTGTGTGCATGCATACAAACACGCACATGCACACATGTATGCATGCACTCATGCATACTTATACAAGTGTGTGCACACATACATGCATGCACATATTCACAGGCAGGCCCAGGAACTGTGACTCAACCCTTGCAATCACATATAGGTGAGTACACTCACACTCTCACACATGCCCCTGCCTCTTTGCAACTAGTAAAGAGGCAGGGTCAGGAGTTGAGACTCAACCACACATAGGTTAATACATACACACTAACACTCTCACACAGTGTCTACCATTAAAATACATGTAATTTGTATAATGGTTTTTGGAAGACAGTTGAATGCTGCTGACATTTACAAGATTCCATGTGTTGACTGTAAGAAGTCTTACATTGGAGAAATAAGTGATTTTCAACATCAACTATATAAATATACTTACTCTATATACACTGAGGATAATATTTCGGTGCATAAATACAGAGAATCATACGTTTAATTTCAATGATTCTAAAATACTAGCAAGCTGCAATGATCTACAGCAGAGAAAGATTAGGGAATCTGAGATAATTATTAATTTTAACCCTTTAAACGGTCCAAACGTATACATGTATATACGTTCTCTCGCGTAGCGCCCCAAACATATATATATATTTCCTTTGTCATTCATTCAACATTGGCACGATAAACCTGAGTCGCCTAGACATGAGAGAATGGGTGTGCACACTCACTCTGCGCCATATGAAAAACATTGGGGACGCCTGGGTACCCTATGCTCTTTTTTCCTATTAACAAAAAACTATTTTATTTTTCTCAAAAAATTCGGGGCGCTACGCGAGAGAACGTATATATACGTTTGGACCGTTTAAGGGTTAATCATATTCTTGCCTTTTGCATTATTTCTAGAAAACTCACAACTATTTAATATTACAAATTTTATACCCTTCAAGGGGAAATTTCTTGATACTAATGATCAAGTACAGTGGTATCTCGGGATACGAACTTAATTCATTCCAGAAGGCTGTTCGATTGCCGATACCAACGAATTTGTTCTCATAAGGAATAATGTAAATTAGATTAATCCATTTCAGACCCCCCAAAAATACACTTACAAAAGCACCTACATAAATACACTTACATAATTGTTCAAGTTTTGAGCTGTTCATATCCTGAGGTACCACTGTACATGTATATCAGAGCTACCCTCTCCTTCCTTGAATAAAAACCGGTTACCTTCCATCAAGATACTCTGTGTCTCCATCAAGGTATTCCATGCCTCTAATAATTACTAATTTTATCAGTTTTCATGTTAAGTTCTTTTCCATCTTGCCTCTTAATTTTGGAGGAAAAAAAATTTTTTTATTTAGAATAACTGTATGATTTTTTTATATATAATAATAATTTAGCAATTCATTTAACATAGATAAATTTCACTTGTAATGTGTAAATAAAAATGCATTTTACATTATACACATTAAATTAAAATTTTTAAGATTGGTGTGTTAGAGTGTGAGTTTTTAAAGTATCCTTCCTTGCAGAGCGATAAGGGCAAAATGGACATGAAAATGGTTTCTCTCCTGTATGAGTACGAATGTGTGTTTTTAAATATTCTTTTGAGGCAGAACAATAAGAACAGTATGAGCAAGAAAATGGTTTCTCTCCTGTGTGAGTACGAATATGTGCTTTTAGATTCTCTTTAGTTGCCGAACAAAACAAACAATAGGGACAACAGAAAGGTTTCTCCCCAGTATGAGTGCGCAAATGATTTTTTAAGTTGGTAGTAATGTAGGAAGTGTATGGACAGTAGGGACACTGATGAGTCTTGGCGGTGAGGTGATCCAGTCGACCTCCAGAACTTCTTCCTCCTTTGGTCCTGTGATCAGCTCTGTCCAGCCCCACCTGTAGGAAATGCCCGACTTCCTTAAACTTTCAGCAAATTCAAATTGAATTTCAAGCTTTAGTACAGTATATGTGTGTGTGTATATGTATGCTCGGCCAAATATGCCAAGCTAGTCAAAAGGAAAAATTAGCTTAAAAAATGCATATTTTTAAATTTCATATTATGTATAATAAAACTTATACTTGAAATAAAAGGGAAGACAAATTTAAATTGTTGCACCAAAACTAAGAAATATAAAATTAATATATGATACTATAATACAGTATAATTTACTCCTACCCAATCTAAATTCAACTGTCTTCCTCCAATGAAGGGTGACTGCACTATAATATGCTAATATGAACTTCAAATGTTTCATCCAAAACTATATGAAATCTACAAGACCTGACATATATTGTAGTTAGTTTTGTTTACCGTCAATTAAAAGTCATGCTCAGACTGATTTTCACCTAAGGATAACTTGGGGAACAATCTCACTTGTTTTTATATATTCATGGGCTTGTATATACAGTGGAACCTCAGTACTCGAACAATTCAGTATTTGAATGCTTTGGTAAAAATATCGCTTGGTAGTTGACCGTTTGCTCAGCATTCAACCAAACAAGACATGCCAGAACTTCGTTGTAAACTGTTTTGTGTGTCTTTGCATTTTTTGGTGTTTTTTTATACAGCCTCTCCTCACTTAGCGATGTACTTGTTTACCGATGACTCGGACTTATGACGGGCTCTCTGACCAGTATGCATGCCTAAATAATGTATACTAGAGTTGATTTCTTCTATTCTGTTTATTACAATATACAGTACACTACTGTATAAATATTTAAAAATATACCAGAAATGTTATAAATGGTGCAAAGGTGACATTAAAACAATATCAAAGATGGTTGACACAAACCCACTACCATTATAGTATGCTTCTCACTAAGCGACGAATTCATTCACCGACGTGGTCTTAGGAACAGAACTCCGTCATTAAGTAAGGAGAGGCTGTATTGTATAAATAAGTCACCACGTTGCCTACGAAGATTAGTGATAACAGCCAACCAAATAGAAAATTGGTTAGGAAAAATTAGTTCAGTACTCAAACAGATTGGCACTCGAACAGCTTTCTGGAACGAATTAAGTTCAAGAACCAAGGTTCCATTGTACCTTGCTCAGAAGCTCACACCAAGAGAGAAGGGAGTCAGTGCTTCTGCCAGCATGAACGAACCAACATAGCATCCAGCTCGTATGCTATGGCAACGTGTGCAGTGGCAAAGGCTAAACTTGCTACACAGGCTAAGTTATTGTTTATAAGCCCAGAAATTGTACTGCAAATATGATGATGATTTACAGCAATATTTCGATTAAAAGATAATGTAAAAAATTCTTATGTAACCATGACTATAACCAGAAAGAAATTTGTTTTTTCCCTCTGAACTCTCTACAAATACCTACTTTTACATTACACAGTTTGCTTGTATGATATATGAAAGAATATACAGTACTACTGTAAGAATTTTTTTTTTGCCAATTATCTTCATAATTATAAGCTTCTAAAATTAACATTAATAATTTTTAAATATAAATAAATGAACAGGACAATATTGCAACTAAATTGATGAATGTACGCGACATTTGTTAACTGTTACAGGCCATATGGTACCCTCCCTCCCCCATCCTCAAATTTTTCAACCTTTCTCTGTTACACTATAATAATTATCACTTTTTGGAACAAAACAAATGTTAACATTTAAGTTCTAAATTATGCAGTACACAGAAGTATTATACTGAACAATATGTTAAATAGCTTCAAAATTACAGGCAATTCAAGAAATGTAATTGTTTATTTACTTCACGTCAATAAACTTTCTTCATCAGTAAGTTGTATACAGTAATAAAATTTATGTGGTACAACTGTGGCCGAACTGTCCAGGATGTATAAGAAACCCTACAAACCTTATGTTCCATAGTGGCCAAGAAAAATGAAATAAAGGATGCTGTTGTTGCAAAGGGAGTAACTATGCTGACAAAAATGAGATCACCAGTACTCAAAGAGGTTGAGAAGTTATTATTGGTGTGGATAAATGAGAAACAATTAGCAGGAGATACTCTTATGACTTTGTTTATTTGTGAAAAGGCTAGGCAGTTGCATGAAGATTTGGTAAAGAAATTGCCTGCAAATAGTGGTGAAGTGAGTGAATTTAAGGCCAGCAAAGGCTGGTTTGAGAGATTTAAGAACCATACTGGCATACACAGTGTGGTAAGGCTGCCAGTTCGGACCACAAGGCGGCTGAAAAATATGTGCATGAATTCCAGGAGTACATAGAGGCTGAAGGACTGAAACCTGAACAAGTGTTCAATTGTGACGAAACAGGCCTCTTCTGGAAGAAAATGCCAAAGAGGACCTTCATTACACAAGAGGAAAAGGCAATGCCAGGACACAAGCCTATGAAAGACAGGCTGATGCTAATGTTCTGTGCTAATGCTAGTGGGGATTTCAAAGTGAAGCCATTACTAGTGTACCATTCTGAAAATCCCAGAGTGTTCAGGAAAAACAATGTTATGAAGAGTAAATTGTGTGTGTTTTGGAAATCTAATAGTAAGGCATGGGTCACGAGGGAAATTTTCGTCGAGTGGTTCAATGAAGTGTTTGGCCCTAGTGTGAAGGAGTATCTCCTGGAAAAGAAATTGGATCTCAAGTGCCTGCTAGTAATGGACAATGCACCTGCTCATCCTCCAAACTTGGATGACCTAATTTTCGAGGAGTTTGGGTTCATCACAGTAAAGTTCTTGCCCCCGAATACCACTCCTCTCCTCCAACCCATGGACCAGCAGGTTACTGCAAACTTTAAAAAACTACACAAAAGCAATGTTTCACAGGTGCTTGACTGTGACCACAGACACTCACTTGACCCTAAGGGAATTTTGGAGAGAACACTTCAGCATCCTCCACTGCATAACCCTTATACGTATGGCTTGGGAGGGAGTGACTACCAGGACTTTGAACTCTGCCTGGAGAAAATTGTGGCCAGATTGTGTCGACAAGAGGGATTTTGAAGAATTTGGGACTGACCCTAATGAGCCTATGTCTGTTGTAAAATTAATTGTGGCACTGGGGAGTTCCATGGGGTTGGATGTGAGTTTGGAGGATGTGGAAGAATTGGTGGAAGACCACAATGAAGATCTCACCACTGAGGAGCTGCAAGAGCTTCAGCAGGAAGAGCAACACATCGCAGCTCAGAATCTTGCTGCAGAGGAGGAGGAAGAGAGATGGAAGAAGGTGCCTTCTTCAGAAATTAAAGAGATTTTTACTATGTGGGGTAAGATGGAAAGCTTTATGGAGAAACATCACCCTAACAAGGTTGTTGCAAGCCAGGTTGGCAACATGTACAGTGACAAAGTCTTGGGCCATTTTAGGGAAGTGTTAAAGAGATGCCAGAAACAGAGCTCTCTCCACAGTTATTTTGTGAGACAGGACTCCAGTGACTCTCAAGGTGGTCCTAGTGGCATTAAGAAACAGAGAAGAGAAGCAACCCCAGAAAAGCAAATGGTACCTGAGGTGTTGATGGAAGGGGATTCCCCTTCCAAACTATAAACACTCCACTCTCTCTCCTCCTCCAGTCTCCCATACACTAAGAAGAATCTCCAATAAAGGTAAGTGTTATGCTGTTAATGTTTCATTCATCATTTCCCATTGTATTGTTTATGTACTACATGCATATTTCATGTTAAAAAATTTTTTGTTTTAATACTTCTGGGTGTCAGGAACGGATTAATTGTATTTACATTATTTCTTATGGGGAAAAATGATTCGTAAATCGTAAATTTCGTTTGTAGTAACGGCTCCAGGAACGGATTAATTACGAACAACGAGGGACCACTGTAGGGGTCGTCCTCGAAAGGGTTGGAGAGAGGGGGTAAAGGAGGTTTTGTGGGTAAGGGGCTTGGACTTCCAGCAAGCGTGCGTGAGCGTGTTAGATAGGAGTGAATGGAGACGAATGGTACTTGGGACCTGACGATCTGTTGGAGTGTGAGCAGGGTAATATTTAGTGAAGGGATTCAGGGAAACCGGTTATTTTCATATAGTCGGACTTGAGTCCTGGAAATGGGAAGTACAATGCCTGCACTTTAAAGGAGGGGTTTGGGATATTGGCAGTTTGGAGGGATATGTTGTGTATCTTTATATGTTTATGCTTCTAGACTGTTGTATTCTGAGCACCTCTGCAAAAACAGTGATAATGTGCGAGTGTGGTGAAAGTGTTGAATGATGATGAAAGTATTTTCTTTTTGGGGATTTTCTTTCTTTTTTGGGTCACCCTGCCTCGGTGGGAGACGGCCGACTTGTTGAAAAAAAAAAAAAAAAAAAAAAAAAAAAAAAATATATATATATATATGTATATGTATATGTATATACAGTGGACCCCCGCATAACGATTACCTCCGAAAGCGACCAATTATGTAAGTGTATTTATGTAAGTGCGTTTGTATGTGTATGTTTGGGGGTCTGAAATGGACTAATCTACTTCACAATATTCCTTATGGGAACAAATTCGGTCAGTACTGGCACCTGAACATACTTCTGGAGTGAAAAAATATCGTTAACCGGGGGTCCACTGTATATATATATATAAATATATTTATATATATTTATATATATAAATATATTTATATATATTTATATATATATATATATATATATATATATATATACATATATATATATTATATTATATTTTCTATATACAGTATATATAGGATGGGGTCCACCTCTGGTGTAAAATGTGGGACCCATAGCCTCGGAGAAGTGGATAAAAAGGCTTCAAGAAAGAATATGTGTGTGTGTGTGTGTATGTATTCACCTAATTGTACTCACCTAATTGTGGTTGCAGGGGTCGAGACTCAGCTCCTGGCCCCGCCTCTTCACTGATCGCTACTAGGTCCTCTCCCTCTCTGCTTCCTGAGCTTTGTCATACCTCTTCTTAAAACTATGTATGGTTCCTGCCTCCACTACTTCACTTGCTAGGCTATTCCACTTCCTGACGACTCTACGACTAAAGAAATACTTCCTAACATCCCTGTGACTCGTCTGAGTCTTCAGCTTCCAGTTTTGACCCCTTGTTTCTGTGTCCCCTCTCTGGAACATCCTATCTCTGTCCACCTTGTAGTAGGTAGTAGGTTGGTAGACAGCAACCACCCAGGGAGGTACTACCATCCTGCCAAGTGAGTGTAAAACGAAAGCCTGTAATTGTTTTACATGATGGTAGGATTGCTGGTGTCCTTTTTTCTGTCTCATGAACATGCAAGATTTCAGGTATGTCTTGGTACTTCTACTTACACTTAGGTCACACTACACATACATGTACAAGCACGTATATACACACCCCTCTGGGTTTTCTTCTATTTTCTTTCTAGTTCTTATTCTTGTTTATTTCCTCTCATCTCCATGGGGAAGTGGAACAGAATTCTTCCTCTGTAAGGCATGCGTGTTGTAAGAGGCGACTAAAATGGTGGGAGCATATATTACTAAATGTAAAAGGAGAAATTTTCGTTTTTCCTTTTGGGCCATCCCGCCTCGGTGGGATACGGCCAGTGTGTTGAAAGAAGAAAAAGAATATATACATGTATACACCTACCATCCGACTTACGACCTGCTCGACTTACGACCACTCGACTTATGACTGTGTTTTTTATGCCAAATTTCTGGGAAATAAACAACTATGTGTGTTGTACACAGTGTTTATCCTAAACCATACAGTATAAAATACAGTACTAACAGCATAAAAAGTAAAGTAAAACATGAAATACCAAATAAAACGATAAAATAAAGTCATTACAAAAATGTTTTGTTGATATTCAGTAGTAAAATTCGACTTACGACCGGTTTCTCGGAACCGAACTCGGTCGTAAGTCGGATGGTAGGTGTATATATATATATATACAGTGGACCCCTGCCTTACGATGGCATCGCGTTGCGTTAAATCTGCCATACGATACATTTTAACGCAAAAATTTTGCTTCGCCTCACGCGATTCATCTGGGACGCGTCCCATGCATGGCCTCAGCTGCCCCGTGCATGCCAGTGTTTACAAGCCAGCCAGTGCGGTTGCATCCACGCATACATTCGGTACATTTCATATTATCACAGTATTTTTAGTGATTGTACTTGCAAAATACGTCACCATGGGCCCCAAGAAAGCTTCTAGTGCCAACCCTGAGGGAAAAAGGGTGAAAATTACCATGGAAATGAAGAAAGAGATAATTGCTAAGTATGAAAGTGGAGTGCGTGTCTCGGAGCTGGCCAGGCTGTATACCAAACCCCAATCAACCATCACTACTATCATGGCCAACAAAACAGCAATCAAGGAACCTGTTCTTGCAAAAGGTGCAAGTTTGTTTTCAAAACAGAGATCACAAGTACTCGAAGATGTTGAGAGACTGTTATTGGTGTGGATAAACGAAAAACAGATAGCAGGAGATAGCATCTCTCAAGCAATCATATGTGAAAAGGCTAGGAAGTTGCATGACGATTTAATTAGAAAAATGCCTGCAACTAGTGGTGATGTGAGTGAATTTAAGGCCAGCAAAGGTTGGTTTGAGAGATTTAAGAATCATAGTGGCATACATAGTGTGATAAGGCATGGTGAGGCTGCCAGTTTGGACCAAAAAGCGGCTGAAAAATATGTGAAGGAATTCAAGGATTACATAGACAGTGAAGAATTGAAACCTGAACAAGTGTTTAATTGTGACGAAAAGGGCCTGTTTTGGAAGAAAATGCCAAGCAGGACCTACATTACTCAGGAGGAAAAGGCACTCCCAGGACATAAGCCTATGAAAGACAGACTTACTCTTCTGATGTGTGCTAATGCTAGTGGTGATTACAAAGTGAAGCCTTTATTGGTGTATCATTCTGAAACTCCCAGAGCGTTCAGGCAAAACCATGTCATCAAGGCTAATTTGTGTGTGATGTGGAGGGCAAACAGTAAGGCATGGGTCACTAGAGACCTTTTCTATGACTGGTTACACCATGCATTTGCTCCCACTGTGAAAAATTACCTAATGGAAAAGAAATTGAACCTTAAGTGCCTCCTGGTATTAGACAATGCTCCTGGTCATCCTTCAGACTTGGCAGGGCGACTTTCTAGGGACATGAGCTTCATTAAGGTCAAGTTTTTGCCTCCTAATACCTCTTCTCTCCTGCAGCCCATGGACCAGCAGGTCATTTCAAACTTCAAAAAACTCTACACAAAAGCTATGTTTCAAAAGTGCTTTAAAGTGACTTCAGACACTCGATTGACTCTAAGAGAGTTTTGGAAAGATCACTTTGGCATCCTCAACTGTGTAAACCTTATAGGTAAGGCTTGGGAGGGAGTGACTAAGAGAACCTTGAACTCTACTTGGAAGAAACTGTGGCCACAATGTGTAGAAGAAAGGGATTTTGAAGGGTTTGGGGCTAACCCTGAGAAGCCTTTGCCAGTTGTGGAATCCACTGTGGCACTGGGGAAGTCCTTGGGGTTGGAGGTTAGTGGGAAGGCTGTGGAAGAGTTGGTGGAGGAGGACAGTGAAGAACTAACCACTGAAGAGCTGCAAGATCATTTTCAACAGCAAGAGGCCAGACCTGAGGAAACTGCTTCAGAGGAGGGGAGAGAGAAATTGAGGAAGTTGCCTACTTCAAAGATTAAGGAAATGTGTGCAAAGTGAGTTGAACTGCAAACCTTTGCAGATGAAAATCACCCTGACACAGGGTGTGCTGTTGACTATTACAATGACAATGTTATGGCCCATTTTAGGAAAGTCTTAAAGGAAAGGGAGGTACAGACCTCTATGGACAGATATGTTGTGCGACAGAGGTCCAGTGACTCTCAAGCTGGTCCTAGTGGCATTAAAAGAAGAAGGGAAGTAACCCTGGAAAAGGACTTGATACCTCAAGTCCTAATGAAAGGGGATTCCCCTTCTAAACAATAACAACTTCCACACTCCCCTCCTCCCATCCCATCAATCATCACCAGATCTTCAACAAAGGTAAGCGTCATGTGTTGTATTCTTAGTAGAGTATTATTTGTGCGTGTCTTCTTAAGTTTGTGTGTATTAAAATTAATATTTCATGTGGTAAAATTTTTTTTTTCATACTTTGTGGTGTCTTGCACGGATTAATTTGATTTCCATTATTTCTTATGGGGAAAATTAATTCGTCATACGATAATTTCGTCTTATGATGAGCTCTCATGAATGGATTAATATTGTAAGGCAGGGGTCCACTGTATATATATGTACAACCTCTCCTCACTTAACGATGGAGTTCCGTTCCTAAGACCATGTCGGTAAACAAATTCGTCACTAAGTGAGGCGCATACTATAATGGTAGTAGGTTTGTGTCAACCATCTTTGATATTGTTTTAATGTCACCTTTTCCACAGTAATTTACTATATGTGGAATAAATCTGCTTTTTTTGTGATTACTCAACCCCAACACCACTTGATATTTTACTAATACATGTATATCTTTAACTATCCCTCTCAACTGATTTATATTTACTTACATAAGAAAGAATGATAGAGTGGGAGAGGCACTGTCAAGAAATTTTGCTGAGAATAAGAAAAAATTTTGGAGTGAGATAAACAGGTTAACCCTCTGACTGTTTCGGTCGTATATATATGTCTTACAAGCAAACCGTGTTTGACGTATATATACTCAACAATTCTAGCAGCTTCAAATCAAGCAGGAGAAAGCTGGTAGGCCCACATGTGAGAGAATGGGTCTGTGTGATCAGTGTGCACCACATAAAAAAAATTCTTGCAGCACACAGTGCATAATGGGAAAAAAAAAACTCCGACCATTTTTTTTTTAATTAAAACGCCGACTTTGTGGTCTATTTTCCTATAGTATTTATGGGTGTATTCTCATTTTCTTGGTCTCATTTAATAGAATGGAAAACATATTATAGAAACAGAGGTGATTTTGATTGGTTTTACTATGAAAAGAACCTTGAAATGGAGCTCAAAGTAGGGGAAATGTTTGATTTTTGCCAATGTTCAAAAGTAAACAAATGATGTCAGTTTCCAATAAATGTCCAAGTAGCCATTCTAAAATGCAGTCATGAATGGGTTGACATTATTTATACAATTATTACAATATTGCAGTAGTCTGCATAACAGTAAATCTTCTATTGTTTGTTTGAATAAAAATTCAAAATAGAAAGCAAGAGTAATATCTGAGGGGCTTGGAGACGTGACTGATGAACAAAGAAAATGTTATTTTAAAGCCAGGAATGTCTGCATTGTTCATTCTGGACCCTATTTTGAAATTGTCATATTTTTTTAATTTGCGTGAAATTGGCCAAATTGCCAATTTCCGAAAATAGGGCTCAAAGTAAGGAAAACTGCTGATTCATTAATATCGCTGAGGTCGCTAACTTCGCGAGAGAGTAATTCCATAAGTTTTACATAAAATTTCATACTTTTGGTGTCATTACCATCGGGAAAAGATTCACTATCATTTCATAAGAAAAAATAATTTTTTTTTTTTTTTTTAATTTTTCCAACACCAGGAGACACCTCAGGATTTTGAGTTGCGACAGTCAAGGGGTTAAGAAAGCCTAGGGAACAAATGGATTTGTCAGTTAACCCTTTGGCTGTTTCGGTCGTATATATACGTCTTACGAGCCACTGTGTTTGACGTATATATACTCATAAATTCTAGCGGCTTCAAATCAAGCAGGAGAAAGCTGGTAGACCCACATGTGAGAGAATGGGTCTGTGTGCACCATATAAAAAAAATATCCTGCAGCATGCAATGCATAATGAGAAAAAAAAAACTGGGTTACCCTGACTGACTGACTTGGGACCAGGGGAGGAGGAAAGGGAGGAAAGTGTAGTAGAGTGATACTGATTCAAAAGTTAACCTGATTTTTTTAACAATATCATTCTACATATCACTCTACACTAGTTTAAATATCACTTTATACTGGTTTATTATTAAAAAAGAATGATCAGGAAGAAAACAGATTTGGATGTGGAAAATCTAATGAGCATATTTTGAACAAAATTTTAAAATCCTGCTACAAATCAAAGGAACATGGATACCTGGCCAGATGAAGTAATGCCAAAATTTTGGATTTTTTTTTAGATGAAATTCTTTTTTTTTTTTTTTTTCATACAAACACATGGTATGTATATGGTAAGGTCACTTTTTTTTTTTTTTTTTTGGTAAACAATGGTTTGTGTAACACAATATTATATCTTTAATATTTCTTGATGTTTTCCCTCTAAGGTAACTTGTCTCACCTTCTCAGAATTCAACACCACAGAAACTAAACTGAAAGATGGTAAATTCAATAAATTTGAAATGCAAATATTGTGCTAATAATCTAAATTATTGCTTTTATAATTATGGGGGAGCACTAAACCCATGAGGATCATGCCTAGTAATCTAAAAATGGTGATAGAAACGATTCCTTAAGCATCAGGGTCACCACTACAAGAAGTATGGTAAAACATATAAAGATACCCTTAGAAAAAAAAGGTTGAACACCTGGAAATATGTAAGTAAGAATACTATGAAATAACTTGCTTTATGATCAGCAAAATCTTGTACAGTATATATAACCTGCTATGTTGTTATAGCATTGCCAGAGATATGGTAATACAAGAATAAGAAGGCTAGGCTAAGTGTCTTTAATTATATTTTAAAAAAGGTTTACAGTTGCAATATAAACAAAATAGGAGTCTACAACTGAGTAAGCTATTGTCCTGGACAAAAGCTTCAAGATTGTTTCTACTCCTGGAGCCTAGCCATGAGCCAGGCTCGTCTTGCCCTAAAAAAATTAAGAACAGTGATACAACAACAAAAAAATCATAGGGCAGCATCACCTGTATGAAAACCAAGAGACTGAAATGACCCCAAAACATAAGGAAAAAAAAACATGAGCTAAGAAGAATGAAAGTATTAAGATATATTCTTTGGTTGATAAGAGGAAAAGAGGACATGATAACCATATTCACAACTACAGAAAAATACAAAAAAGTGAACACTTGGTCAAAGAGGAGGAAATAAAAATAAACTAAGAATACAGAGCCCTGAAAAGATACAGAGTTATAGAACACTGGAGGAATGGTTTACTAGAGGAGGTAATAAGTGCTACAACCACTAGAACTTTAAAAACTTTATGAACTTAATATTTCATATGAGACACCTTGAGCTTATAAGAACTTTGCTCCCCAGCAAAAAGAACAAGGAAATCACAAGGATTAGTGCATGATTAAATAATGTTTTAAATTCACGTCAATAACTTTCTAAAGATAACAAAGAATTATAGTATCATATACAAATATTTTTCCAGAGGAAAGAAGAATTTTGAATGTAATAGAAAATAACATGCAAAATATAGGTGAAATTTAATGAAAATTTTCAATGTTGAAACATGATTGGAAGATGGATGAGACTATATACGGGCTCCATGAAAATTATATCACGTGATGAAATCTTTAAAACATTAGACAGAGGAGGTATACTGGGTGAAAATAATATAAAATATTTCCACCAGATAATCACATATACATAATTGTTACAAAAGTAGGCAATATAAACTAACTTCAGGATAGCCTTGAAGAATATTGTCTAGTTGAGGATATATTAATAATTTATTTAAAATTTATGCTAGATCCAATTTAGGGTAAGCAACTGACTTATGGAATCCACATTACACACACACATGTATAGTACAAAAATAGTGGGGTTCATAGGTGCAACAAAGAGGACTCCAGAATTAAGCAATATACGCTATGACGAAAAGCAAACTCAGTGATGCTGATAAATTTAAAACAAGAAGACAGGTTTCCATGAACACTGTGCTATGCCTATCACCCAGCAGGTAATTACAAGTGGGTAAGTCTGAGGTTTGGAGAGAGCTAGAAGAGTTCCACAAGGTTCAAAACTAGCTTTGGCTCGTATACTTGCTCTTCATTTATTAACTTGCCTTTTTATTTTAGGTAGATAAGTAGAAAGATTGTTACAAACAATAGTGTGTTAAGTACTGAATATGGTGTTTCAAAAATTTACTCAGATATATGAAAATGTTAGTTACCTTTATTAAATGTTTTAAGATAAAAGAATGGATCTTCTTTTACTATGCTATTTAAATTATAAGAAAATAGTTTTTTTGAAGACAACAACCCTACCTAGCATATATTGAAGAAATCATTTACATTATATTTCCACTAAATTACATACAATGTCACAAAAATGCTTAAAAATTTCTGTGCAAATTTATGAATAACACTACTGAGATCTATCGTGATTCACATAAGCTAGGTATGATGAGTCCAAACATGCCCTTTTAATGTATCTTTCCGGTTGGAGCGATAAGGGCAAATGTTACATGCATAGGGCTTTTCTCCTGTATGAGTTAACACATGTCTCCTGAGATGATCTTTTTTAGATGTGGAGTATGGGCAGTGAGGACAAAGGAATGGTCTCTCTCCAACGTGTGTGCGCATGTGGTCGATCATGCAAGCTGTATCTAGGGTAGAGTATGGACAATGAGGGCACCGGTGTGTCTTCATGGTGATGGCGCTTCCTTTTCCACATCCTTTGGCTCCTCCTTCAACTGTCACTTGACCATCACTGTACACCTTCACCTGTAGAGGATGCCATCTTACTTATGAATTCAAGGAAATTATCAAAAATATAGAAAAATATAAATAAGCAAAAAATCAGACTTAAATAAAAAAATGTGCATTACTATGTTTTCATTTTAAAATAAAGGCCACTAATTAATAGCTTACAAAAATATTTACTTTAGATCGGGTTTCTGAGGCTGAGCTGCAACAGTTAATAGGTTATAAAAATTCAAGCATATTTTAACCAGTATTTTAGTTTTTGCAATAAAAACTATCTCCTACTTATATTATCAACAGTAGCATATACTGTACAGTGCATGTATGCTGTCTTTAAGAGGGCTCTTTGTATGAGAATTTACTTATACACAACAACCCTATTCCTATTAGTAATTCCCTTTGTGAAGGTGGATGCTGTGTACTCTGCTGTGCATAGTGTATTATAAATTCTTATTTATGCAATCAGTGGGTAAGTGCAGTGTGCACAATCTAAGCTCCTGGTGCACTGTGATGACATGTGGTAAGCTGCTGGTGTTTCCCCCTCACCTGACAGGTGTTAAGCTAATTTTTCATCTCTCTTATTTTAAGATTTGATAAAAGTATCTTCTGACTATGGCCATTTGGTACATGCGTAGTGTACTCATATTTATTTAGCAAAAAATTGGCCATTGTAAAAAAAAAATGATCTTTCATCAGGAATTTAATTTTATAATTAACCCTTAAACGGTCCAAACAGATCGACGTTCAAATTCGTAGTGCTACAAAAGTAGATCTACTTTTTCTTACATATTTTCAAATATAACAAAAAAAATGTGGATAAAAGTTTTTTTACACGTTTTCAAATGTAAAACAAAAAAGAAGATCTACATTTTTTTACATACTTTCAGATGTTGAAAAAAACGTATATATACGTTTGGACCATTTAAGGGTTAAATCTATTATCTTGCATATTATTGTAGGGGCATCTGTGGTGATCTTGTGTGTCTCTGCTATATATATCATAATGAACTGAATCCACTGCTTAAATTATTACATGTGGAGAAGCAATAAACCATGAAAAATGAGAAAAGCTCCAATTTCTTGAATCATGAGCACTTCACTAGCATCAAGGTATGCTTCCTTGAAGACTTATGGTAGATTCCAAACTTAACTAACCTGTCTTCTTCTTTTTTTTATTTCTGGGTGTGCATTAATTATATCATTAATTATATTGCTGCTCACTAATCTACCAGGGTTACAAGTTAAAGAGAATACCATGATTTCAGCCCCAGAAGCCATTTTGGACTGCCATTTTTGGAATTTATGTAAACCCACTATTATTATAATCCACTAATATTTTTATTAAATATCAAGCTGTAATACAGTTTTAACCCTTTAAGGGTCCAAGCCATAGATCTACGCCTTGTCCACAGGGTCCAAGCCGTAGTTCTTCACCATGAGCTCAGCTCACTCAGATAAGCTGCGAGTGGTAAATTTGGGCCTGGATATGAGAAAATGGATCTATGAGATAAGTGTGCACCATATAAAACAAATCCTGCAGCACACTGTGCATAATGAGAAAAAAACTGCAACTTTTTTTGGATTAAAGCACCAAGTCTGTGGCATATTTTCGTGTGGTTCTTATAGTAGCATTTGTGGTTTCTTGGTCTCATTTGACAGAATGGAAGATATATTACAGAAATAAAGATGATTTTTTCTATTTTAGTACTGAAAGTAGCTTGAAATTGAGCTCCAATTAGCGGAAATGTTCGATTATTGCCGAATGCTCAAGAGTAAACAAATCACATCGCACATCCAATACACGTCAATTGGGGGGTCCAATATACATTCATGAATATTGCATAACAGTAAATCTTCTAATTTTTGGTGTGAATAAAAATTCTTTATGTAAATAAAAAATTAAAATGGAATTCATCTGTAAAGCCTGGAAACATAACTGATAAACAGAGGAAATGTTATTTTAGTGACAGGAATGCCTGCATTGTTCATTCTGGACCCTATTTTGAAATTGGAATATTTTGAACTTTGTGTGAAATCGGCCAAATTACCAATTTCTGATCACTTTATTGGGTAGTTGAATGGGCAGTTTCTTGTGCTCAGTCGATAAAATAGAAGTAATACTAGCAAAATAGCTAAGAATTTGGTCGACTGGAATAATGTAATTGGCCTAAAATAGGAGGCAAAGTGGGCAAAATCGCCGATGAGTGAATATCTCTGACACAGTAAAATTCACAATAGTGTAATTTCATCAGTTTTCCACCAAATTTCATACATTTTGTTTTATTACCTTCAGAAAAAAGATTCTCTGCCATTTCGTAAGAAAATATAAAAAAAAATTTTTTTTTTTTTAAATTCTTGGACCCTGTGGACAAGGCCACTTGGACCTTCAAAGGGTTACTAAGCAAATACTTGCCAATTTTTCATAATAAAATCTTTATTTTACTTGATTTTAGTAATTTTTTTTTACAAATACATGATGAAATATTACTCTGAGTAGTCCAGAGAAATAGCAAAGAGCCAATTACATGTCAAGACACTGATTGCAGTCTTATTGGTGCAATGTTTCACCAGAAATTGGCTCTATCAAGTATATAAAACACATCAGAAAAACACATATGGTACATCCAGTAGATCAGGTGCTGAGTGAGTGAGGTTTGAAGAATAAGGTGTTGAGAAGTCGAGATCTGAGAAGCAGGGAAGCACTGCAACAGCCTGCTGGCCCATGATAGGCTTGTTTCTTTGTTCTAACATAATGTGGGTTATAGGTGTAGATGAAGAATTCCACTAATTCATTTAATTGTAACAGTGATTTTAACAGATGACTCACAGCATCTGTAGTTGATTTTGTCAGTTTCTATCCCACATCATGAAAGGGAAATGGGTGTCACAGTGCTGGACACAAGCATTGTTAACGTTAGGAGACAGCAGAGGTATATCTATGTTCCTGCAGTCCTAATGAGAGATGACTCAAGAAATCGTAATGACACGATTGCAAACAAACCATACCCCCGGCCGGGATTGAACCCGCGACGGACTGGAGTTTTGAGACTCTATGACCGCGGGTTCAATCCCGGCTGGGGGTATGGTTTCTAATGAGAGATTTCTAACAGTTTTCCTGAGGTAATCACACCCTCCACACAGTACACTATAAACCCCCACATCCTTTGGTTCCATATTAGTTATGGGAGGCCTTGCAAAGACCCTGATGGCCGTGGTGACTTGCTACACCTATGTTCGATTTCCATAGAATGGAGGAAACTATAAGGGTGGTGGTCCTGGTGTGCATGATATATCTGCATTTCAAGTCCTGGGCAGCAGCCCTATTTTTTATTGTATCTGGCTTCCACTTACAGTGGAATATTATGTGATGAGGATACTTCAAACTAAGAAAATTATTTTCTGTGTATGTACTCTTGTTCTATTTTGAGAAGCTCATCATTACTGCAAATTCTGCGCACCCTTAAGAACACAATGATCACCAAGCCCTTTTTATTCTGCATAGTCTGCATATCATAATGCAAGAAAAGTTTGTGGTAGTCCTTAGTGGTGAGCCTCCTGTACTCAGCCCATATTAATTGTTCATCCTATTTTGTGAGGTAAGCATCCAAAAAAAAAGGTAGTGAATCATCTGATATTTTTCCAGGGTAATCTGAATTGATGGTTCAGTTTGGTGTAACTGGTCTTTAAAGTTTAGTAGGATAAACTGTCTCAATACACTTATAAGGATATTATCTATGTATCTGAGCCAAGTAATATTCCAGGGTATGATGCTGTTCAAATGATCTTTTGCCAAATGTAGCTCTGATGAAGCCCATTTGTGGTGAAATGTTGTATTAAAGACACTCTACAGTCAGTATCTTCTTTGCCCTAGTTGGGAGTTTACTTGTGGCATTCAGCTGGTCATGAGTGTAGTAGACACAAGACAATGATAAACTCTCCAAGAAATCTAATAATCCCTGAGTGGGTTGTTTTAAATTAACACAAATGCATACTCTCCAATAACTAAGTAGTGGCACCATTATTTACATGGTATAAATTACAATGCCCCAAGTTATCTTGATACAATGTTGCAGGATCACAGCCCACAGGTGTGGGTCATAGGTAAAACAAGTGATCAATGATAATTATGTAAAAAGATACTTATGTGGGTTTTCAGACATTAACCCTTTCAGGGTTTTGGCCATACTAGTACGGCGTATATGCAGGGTTTTTTGACGTACTAGTACGCATAAATTCTAGCGCCTTCAAATCTCGCAGGAAAAGGCTGGTAGGGCTAGATGTGAGAGAATGAGTCTGTGTGGTGGGTGTGCGCAGTAAAAAAAAATCTGGGACCCAGTGGCACATTGTGGGAACGCCATTTTAGTTCACTTTGTCCACCATGCCTCGCGGTAAGAAGCTCCTCACTCCTCGGCGAATTGGGACACTTTTGTTCCCCAGTGACAGTTCTAATACAGATGGAAGTGCCAGTGAAGATGAGTTTCAAGGTTTTGGTGAGGTTTTGACTGAAACTAATGACCATAATATCAGTAATAGTGAGGAAAACCCAGACAACCCTCAGCCTTCCACCTCTGGTGCTGGGCCCTCTTGTTCATGCTCAGTTGTACCAGAATCAAAGAGGAAACTCCTATTTTCCCAAATCCCAGACTCAGATGTGAGCATTTGTGATGATAGTTCTGGTAGTGATAGTGAAGTGCAATGTTCCCCAGTGAAGCGTCAGTATATACGACGATATATGCGCTCTGGTAGTGTGCCATATGCTATTCAAAAGGAAAGGAGTACATCTCGGAGTACATCCCGTGGCTGTACAACAGGAACTGACAGTGAAAATGACGATGATACTGTTTCAATTGGGATGGAAAATGTGCATGGTGGTGGTAGTGGTGGTGCCGGCCGTGAGGCACCAGCAGTGGCCCATGCTGCCACCCACGCCACTGCCTCAGTTGATCATCCCCCACCCACCCACCACACCAGTCTCCACAACCACAACCTCCACAACCACAACCACCTGTCATTGTCCAGTACCTACCAGCAGACCGCACCTGGGATTGGCAGGAAGCTGTCAATTTTGTTCCAAATCTCCACCAGTTTGATGATAGCCAAAGTGGAATACGGCCATGTTGTACACTGGGAAACAATGCCAGTGAACTGGAATGATTCGAGTTATTCTTTGATGAACCCCTGATGGAAAGTATTGTCATGGAAAGCAACACATACTACGAGTACACCATGGCAAACACAATACTTTCACCAAAATCACGTCTACACCAGTGGAGGGAGACAACTGTGGCTGAGATGTATCTTTACTTTGCCACAATAATGCTTATGCCACATGTGTATAAGCACAGTGTGAAATCATACTGGTCAACAGACCACCTGATTGCAACCCCTGGCTTCAGTGATATAATGCCAGTGAATCGATTTGTGCTAATGTTACGTATGCTTCACTTCTCAGACAAAACCAGGCCTGACAGAAACAACAGGTTATATAAGATTAGGCATGTGTTTGTGTATCTGAAAGAGAAATTCAATATGTATTTTTATCCCTTCAGGAAGCTTGTAATTGACGAGTCTTTGATTCTGTTCAAAGGAAGACTCTCTTTCAAGCAGTACATACCAAGCAAGAGGAAATGCTTTGGTATAAAGTTGTTTGTGCTTTGTGATTGTTACAGTGGTCTGGTATTGGATATTATTGAGTACACTGGAAGTTATACATTGCAAAATACCAGGAAGTTATTGGGCATCTCTGGTGATGTGGTTAGAACAATGATAGAACCATACCTTGGTAAGGGGCATATATTATATACAGATAACTGGTACACAAGCCCCGCACTCAGTGGTTTTCTGCGAGTGAACATGACAGATGTGTGTGACACAGTGCGTGCAAATGGGAAACATATGCCCAGGTTTGACGCTGGCACTTGTAGAGGTGAGGTGCAGGCGTTTGCTGCCAATGACATCATGGCATTTCGGTGGCATGACAAATGAGATGTCACACTGTGACATAAAAGTTACTTGGAAAAAGAAAAATTAAAAAATAATAGAAAGTAGTACATAAAACACTAAATAAAAGAATACCGGATGACGGCAGTCAGCGATGTTACCACATGATGCTCATTTTTTGTAAACTTCACGCCTCCATATCTTGGAAATTTTTTTTGTTTAGCCTATAATGTTTAGAAAAAAAAAACTATTTTTTCATAAGAATTTTTTTTTTTTTTTTAAATTTGGCCGACCCTGAGAACAAGTCTCTGACAGGGCCTGTCGACCCTGAAAGGGTTAAAAAGACATTTCACCAACCAGGAGTTTCCTCAATCCAATACAGAGAATAGGAGGCAGTCAAAACTTCTGAAAATCTCACATAAGAAGTCAAGGAGCACTGTTACATGTACCCGAGGGATGATGTTAACAATGTGTGTTATCTATTGCAACACATATGGACACTTGATTGTGTTTCAGAAAGCCAAATTAGTCATCAGGGAATCAAACCAACTAGTAAATGCTGTCTAGAATAATCACTCGTCACCATCACCAACACAGCACAGTGGACCCCCGCTTTACGATCAGCTCCCAATGCGACCAATTATGTAAGTGTATTTATGTAAGTGCGTTTGTACGTGTATGTTTGGGGGTCTGAAATGGACTAATCTACTCTACTTCACAATATTCCTTATGGGAACAAATTCGTTCATTACTGGCACCTGAACATACTTCTGGAATGAAATAATATCGTAAACCGGGGGTCCACTGTAGTGCCAAATACAGGAAACTTTTTCATGTCCAAAATACTTTCCTAAAGCATTTTACCCAAGCAAAACTTGGCTATGACTCAGCCCCACCCTTCTCACAGCACCTAACTTTTCCCACTATATATCCACCTATCTCATTCTCTGTGTTAGATTTAAGAAGCCCTTGTGGGTGAAGAGTCAACTTAATTAGTGTCTTAAAAGTTGCATAAGTGCCTCTAAGCCAATCAGTAGACAGGGGAAAGTAGATATAAACAGCTTCAGGTGCAACTACACAGACAGAACTAAGGAAGCTCATCAGGATAAAGACCAGAACCTGAAAGAGTGGAGCTTCACGACTCAGTACGAGTTCACCATTACTGATGGAATTATGATCATAACATGATATATGACAGATTACAAAAAATTATGGCATACTGCTGTCAATTTTCAAGGTCTTCCCATACTAAGGAGTTAAGTAATGATGACTGTAGTACTGGCAAAGAGTATGATAGACAACAAGGTCTTCTAAAACATGAAAGGTGAATTAGTACAATCAGACAGAACTACATGAACCCAATTAAGGAAGAAATTCTAAGAGACGCTGGGTCGCTGGGGTGTTGATCCCCGAAACCCTCTCCAGGTATATAATGAATTCGCAAAAAGAGGAGAATGCGGATGAAAAGCAAGCAGCAGACAATCTGCTCACAGCAGCAAACAAACAGGAGGATTATCCTTCACTCTGACAGCAGTCTAGCTGCTTTCCTTAAAGCAGATCCTATAGCATGGGTAGAAGCCTTAACCTGAAACTGAGTCTAGAACAACAAGCACTGTACCATATTGTAAGTTCTAGAAATTTTCAGGATATCACAATGCCAACACATTGCAGAATACTCTACCCTACCATCAACCATCAACAACCCTATGTAAGATATTCAACATCAGAAAGCTACCTGTATACTACAAATTTAATAAGGTTCATGTTTTTTTTTTCAGAGTCCTGGAATATAATTTTATTTATCCTATCACAACACAAATTATTTCAACAATGGACTTCAAGAATACAGATTCCATGTTTATAAAGATTTGGTGATTTTTTTTTTTTAAGACGCTTGGACATATATTCTTACCAGAATTGCTGTGTGACCAACATTATTCATCGACTCTAACACTGTCCCTTTTCCATACTGAGTGATTTCTTTTAAAGACAACCTCTAATGCATTTTCTTTACTTTGCCTTCCATTAGACATACAGTATCTCCTAGCTCTAACCTATTCCTGCAATGCATCGTCTTTGTACACATGACTTTTATATATTTAGTCTTATCTTTTCAGTCAATTTCATGAATGTACTTTTACTTTCTAACTGTATTTGTGAGGGTTGAACATTAGCTCCAGGGCCCTCCCTCTTAACCATCAACAAATCTGTGTGTGTGATGCATGCCTAACCACATGAGCCTCGTCATATTTACACACGTATGTGTATATGCATGTTTAGCTTTTTATAACTACCCAGTAGTAATTTTACTTATGGTGTTGTCTTGTATAATTAATCTTAAAACTTAATATTAGTTGCAGCACACTACTGTGTGTGTGTGTGTGTGTGTGTGTGTGTGTGTGTGTGTGTGTGTGTGTGTGTGTGTGTGTGTGTGTGTGTGTGTGTGTGTGTGTGTGTGTCTGTGCCTGTGTCTGTGTCTGTGTCTGTGTCTGTGTCTGTGTCTGTGTCTGTGTCTGTGTCTGTGTCTGTCTTATTACCTCTTTTATATAAATACATTATTTACACAAACAATAATGTGTTGACAACCACTAGGAACTTGAGTGTGTGTTATCCCTATTTACAGCTATAGGAACAACTAAGCTTGTGGTGTCCTATTTTCATGAATTTCCAGTAGCTGCAGCATTTACTATCTGCTCTTTTACAAAAAAAAAAAAAAAAAAAATCTAACATTACTCTGGCTAAGTTTTTTCTTTATTTACAACTGTTAATGGTTTTCCCTTCTTAAAATACTAAGATATCTTCTTTATTTCATATCCTTCTTAACCTTACAAGTGCTTACTGTGTGTCTTCTTTTTCTATCAGACAAAATGCACTGTAACTACTTCATATATCTGTCTATATTTTTGAAAAATTTTGTAGCTCTCTCCTTTAGGATCTTTCCTATCTTATCCATATAATTTTTAGAAGTAAGCATCACACAGCTGCTGCATATTCCAATTTAGGCCTAACATATGTTGTGTACAGTTATTTACAATTTCTTAATCCACACCTTTGTGGCATAACCAGTCCTGCAACTCTATTTCATGACTCTCTTTATATTTCTTTACTTCTTACGTAACTTAAGCTTGTATTCTTTTAACCTCTGTGTTATCAGTTCCAAAATATTCCCTGTCTGCTAGTCTCTCAGGAGTATGTGTGCAGTTATCATATCTCGCCTTTGTGTCTTACAATAATGGCTAATTTATAATATATAGTCTTTCTTCATTACTCATATAATGTCAGTGGGTAAACAAATACGTATTTGAATAATCACGTATATGAGTGTAGACATATGTTAGCATCTATAAATGCAATTATGTATTAACCCTTTGACTGTTTTGGTCGTATATATACGTCTTACGAGCCAGTGTTTCAGACGTATATATACTCAATAATTCTAGCGGTTTCAAATCAAGCGGAAGAAAGCTGGTAGGCCCACATGTGAGAGAATGGGTCTGTGTGGTCAGTGTGCACCACATAAAAAAAATACTGCAGCACACAGTGCGTAATGAAAAAAAAAAACTAATCGTTTTTTTGGATTAAAACGCCGACTTTGAGGTGTATTTTCGTATAATATTTATCGATGTATTTGCGTTTTCATGGTCTTAGGTGATAAAATGGAAAACATATTACAGAAATAGAGATGATTTTCATTACTTTGACGATGAAAACGACCTTGAAACTGAGCTCAAAGTAGCGGAAATGTTCGATTTTTACCAATGTTCAGGAGTAAACAAATCACACCACACGTCCAATACATGTCAACTGGGGAGTCTAATATTCTTTCACTAGTGCATTGATATTATTTATACCATTTTTACAATAATGCAGTAGTCTGCATAACAGTAAATTTTGCATTTTTTGGTATGAATACAATATCAAAATAGAAAGCAATAATAATATAAGAGGGGCCAACAGATGTGACTAATGAACAGAGGATATGTTATTTTAGTGCCAAGAATGTCTACCTTGTTTATTCTGGACCCTATTTTGAAATTGGCATCTTTTTTAGTTTGTGTGAAATTTATCATGTGGGAGTTCGACACGTGGATTAGGTAAGAAATACTCACGTAGGCTGGTAGTACGTATAATTACAGATAATGTGTGTAACGCCCTTACAGCCATGACCTGCCTCCTTGCTCACACTCGTAAAACTGACTGACTGGCCGCCCACGTACCCATAGAGGGTCTTTGAATAATGCCAGGTCAGCGCAATATGAGTTCAGATAGTGACTCAGGCAGAGACGGTTGGTCGTTGAGTCAACGGTACACTGGTTACTGGTAACTGGTTACTACTGAGAAATTGGCCAAATTGCCAATTTTTGACCACAATATTGGGTAGTCCAAATTGGTAAATGGGAGGTTTCTTGTACTCAGCGGATAGATAAAATGGAGTTCTAAAGAAATAGCTATGAATTTGGTCAACTGGAACAAAGGAATTGGCTGAAAATAGGGCTCAAAGTCGGCGAAATCGCCGATACGCATATGTCGCCGAGACCACTAACTTCGCGGGAGCGTAATTCCATGAGTTTTCGACCAAATCTCGAACTTTTGGTGTCATTACCATCGGGAAAAGATTCTCTATCATTTCATAAGAAAAAATATTTTTTTTTTTCAAAAATTTAGCGACATAGAATGATAGTTTCAGAAAGGGGCCTGAAACAGTCAAAGGGTTAATATTCATAGCTGTTTTTGTATATACAGCCTCTCCTCACTTAACGACGGAGTTTCGTTCCTAAGACCACATCAGTCAAAGAATTCATCGCTAAGTGAGGAGGATACTATAATGGTAGTGGATTTGTGTCAACCAGCTTTGATATTGTTTTAATATCACCTTTGGACCATTTATAACATTTAAATTTTTATACAGTACTGTAACATATACTGTAATAAACAGAATAGAGGAAATCAGCTCTGAAATGCATTATTTAGGTATGCATACTGGTCAGAGAGCCCATCGTAAGTCCAAGTCATTGATAAACAAGTACATCGCTAAGTGAGGAGAGGCTGTACATGCTTAGATATAACTTTTTTGCGAATAAGTATGCGATTACCTACTTGTAGTCACAGAAGCAGAGCTAAGCTTGTGATATCCCACAAGTAAACATGTACAGTATTTACCTAGTTGTGTGTGTAAATACCCTTTTGTCATTACATGAGTAAAAATACACTCATGTTGTGATGCCTTATCAGGTCTGTAACATAACTGTTTAAAATTTCCAGGGTGTGTTATTGTGAGAAAGAAAGTGTAATAAAGTCAAAGGAAACAGTAAATAATGTTACCTTATTTCTGATGTATCCACATATGACTCTTTAGGTTGCTTTTCTGCGCAGAACGATATGAACAAAAAACACAGGCATATGGTTTCTCTCCAGTGTGAATACGAATATGTGCTTTGAGGTTTTCTTTTTGAGTAGCTCTGAATGGACAGTGAGGACAAGCAAATGGCTTCTCCCCAGTATGAGTTCGAATATGATTCATTAGATTTGTTGTAGTGGTAGCGATGTATGCACAGTAGTAACACTGATGAATCTTGGCTATATGGTCTTGCTCTGCTGTTGTGATTCCTCTTCGGCCAATCCTCTGATCAGTGGTGCCCAGGCCCATCTGTAGGGGATGCCCATCTTACTCAGGGTCACGAAAAATTTAAAATGCCTCTATTTATAAATCATGATATGATGTTGATAAGACATATATATATGCAACACCTAGATATCTTTATTGAGAAAAATTTTCTTTGCAGCAGGATTTATCTAATCAAGAGGCATGAGGATGTATACTTATGTATTGCAGCCAGAGGAGAGGTGCAGAAGTTGAAAACAATTGTCATATGTGAATAGGGCCCACTGTTGGAAGTAGGCAAGGCCCATAAGGTGGGTCATAGATCTAGCTGAATCTCTCCACTTTTTCTGCAGCTCCATATGTGACCCACTTTGTGGGTCTGACCAACTTCCTCTAGTGGGCCCTACCCACAAGGACAACATCTTCAACTGCTGCACCTCTCCTCTGGCTTCAGCACATAAGTCTCCATCCTCGTGTATCTATATTAAATTTTAGATAAAGCTTGCACGGGAAAAACGATTCTCAGTAAAGAGACCCAGGTTCTGCACCAATAACCTTCTCATCAACTTATCTGTATTACACCAGTCTTATGATACATAATACAATGTATTGCAAGCAGTAAGGGCAAACTTGACATCCAGACTTTTGTAAAAAAATGATTTAAAATACCATTTACGCATAAAAAAAGATATAAATTTAATTTTTCTTTTAGTTTGCTTTAATTTTTACATGCCTGAGTGTTTTATGAAAGTTTAGATATCAGATTTGCTCTTACAAATTGCAATGCCTCTCATGTGTATTGCATGTAATTTTTTTTATTAAATAAAAAATTATCAACTACATACAAATAAATAAATTTTAGTACATGTATTTACATTATGTACTAAAATATGAATTTCATGTGAGGTTAACAAACTAACTGAGAGTGTTTTTCTCTCATGTCTATTTCCAATGGTAAAAATAGTACCATAAATATAAACAAATTACTAATAAATATACAAGGAGAGCAACAAAAATACTTGGAAAGCTGAGTCCACATTGCACAACATTTTGCTCAAATTGTGAGATTTACCAATTCTTTAATAAAGCTCAAACTTGTGTGAAACATTGTCTGATATGAATGTGCCTCAAGTATCATCGCTGTAACCTTTTAAAGGTCAATGCTGAGAGTGGTATACCACACTTACATTACCACTAGTTTCATTCAAAATGAAGCGCTAAATGTGTCAGCGCTCACGACTACAAAATACTCTCTGCATGTAAGCATTTTTGGTTTGGTACTATTCTTGACTTCCAATAATCTTTTTAGATAAAATGAATATTTTGTCACAAACGCACATTATGTGTGTTATGGGATACAAAATTATTATATTTAATGGACTGATGAAGCCACTGAGTGGTGAAATGGTTCCCCTAGTGTTGCACATGTGTCTAATTTATCATTATATTTACTACAATAAACAGGTATAACACTTATATTCCAGCAGTGGATTGTTCAGCACCTCTCTTAGTTGAAACAAAATTACAATGGCAGCCACAGATGGTGTGTGTAGCGTGAGCTCACTTATATTGTTTACAGTGTGGTTGCTGGTGGTGATCCTTCGATCCTGTATGATTCTAGCTTATTTCGCTAACATTTAACCTTACCTATGGCAGAGGTTAATACACTAGCTGTATTAACTTCTCAATAGTTATGGTTATTGACAAGTTAACTTAGTTGTCAACTGAATTAATCAAAAGACTAGAACAATGTTCCCTTATGATGGAACTAAAGCTAATGAATTTTTATTTGATGTGTAATATATTATACAGTGAAAAATGAAAGTACAGTGGAACCCCAGATTCCAGCCATAATCCATTCCAGAAGGTAGGCCTAAATCCGAAAAGGCCGAAAACTGAAGTACACGTAATATTTCCTGTAAGAATTAATGTAAATACACAATTAATCCATTCCAGACACCCAAAAACATTAACAAAAAATACATTTTTGAAGATTAACTATAGTTTTACATACAGAAAACAATGAGAAATATAAAGCACAAATTTTAATGATAAATGAACATTACATACCTTCATTGAAGACTCTTGTAGGCGTATTGAAGAAGGTTTTGTCACTGAATTCTATCGTGTTTCTCACTTTCTTAACCAATGGGCTGGCAGTAGGAACTTTCTTTGGGCCCATGGTGGCTTATTTTGCAGCCTCACTCAATAAACAACCACAAAAAACAATGGATTATAACAAAATGTTTGGATGAATGCGCAGAGTGTTGCTCACTCACTGAGAGACACAGCCAGACTGACTCATGCACACGGCGGAGTGGCAGGCAGATGCATCCAATACAGACGAGTTGCCGGCCAAAATTCTAGATAGAATTTCGGCCAAAAAAGTGGCCGAAATCTGATTTGGCCGATATCCGGGGATCCATTGTACATGAAACAACTTTGTTTAAAGAAAATGCTTAAAAAGACAGTCAAGAAGAATGTGTATCATATCAGTAGGCCTACATCTGCAAAACCTGTGGTTTCAACTTTAAGTATCCCAGAAGTCTCCCCGTAATATTACAAATCCATTATGAAACAATCAACTATGAAAGAGACAGTAATCCTGACAACCCTGAACTTCAGACCTTTGTGATTAGTTCTACAGGTCCAGTAAAATTCTAAAATTTACCACTCCGGGATTGATATCACGAGAACATTCTTTGTAAGTACAGTGGTCCCTCGATAATCGTAGTTCTCGAAAGTCGTAGATTTCGGAAATCATAGCGATATTTTCGTATAAACATGGGCTCGCTAATCATAGATTGACTCGTGAATGGTAGGTCGTCCGGGACGCGTACGCACGGTGTGAGCCGGGGCGGCCTCCCTACCCAGCCAGTCTGGCATTGTTTACCAGTGAGCGAAGGTCCCCTCATGTGCTCCTACGAAATATTTCATAATATTCTACTCATTTTAGTGCTTGCAAGTACTAAATAAGCTACCATGGCTCCACAAAAAGCTCCTAGTGCCAAGCCTTTGGTAAAGAAGGTGAGAAATATGATTTAATTTAAGAAAAACATCATTGAACAATATGAAAGTGGCTTAAGTGCAGCCAAACTGGCCAGGATGTATAACAAACCCTACACAACCATATGTTCCATTGTGGCCAAGAAAAAGGAAATCAAGGACGCTGTTGTTGCAAAGGGGGTAAATATGCTGACAAGAATGAGATCAGTACTCGAAGAGGTTGAGAAGTTATTATTGGTGTGGATAAATGAGAAACAATTAGCAGGAGATAGTGTTATGACGTCGATTATTTGTGAAAAGGCTAGGCAGTTGCATGACGATCTGGTAAAGAAATTGTCTGCAAATAGTGGTGATGTGAGTGAATTTAAGGCCAGCAAAGGTTGGTTTGAGAGATTTAAGAACCGTACTGGCATACATGGTGTGGTAAGGCATGGTGAGGCTGCCAGTTCGGACCACAAAGCGGCTGAAAAATATGTGCATGAATTCAAGGAGTACATAGAGGCTGAAGGACTGAAACCTGAACAAGTGTTCAATTGTGACGAAACAGGCCTCTTTTGGAAGAAAATGCCAAAGAGGACCTACATTACACAGGAGGAAAAGGCACTGCCAGGACACAAGCCTATGAAAGACAGGCTGACGCTCATGTTCTGTGCTAATGCTAGTGGGGATTTCAAAGTGAAGCCGTTACTAGTGTACCATTCTGAAAATCCCAGAGTGTTCAGGAAAAACAGTGTTATGAAGAGTAAATTGTTTGTGTTTTGGAAATCTAATAGTAAGGCATGGGTCACGAGGGAAATTTTCGTCGAGTGGTTCAATGAAGTGTTTGGCCCTAGTGTGAAGAATTACCTCCTGGAAAAGAAATTGGATCTCAAGTGCCTCCTAGTAACGGACAATGCACCTGCTCATCCTCCAAACTTGGATGACCTAATTTTCGAGGAGTTTGGGTTCATCACAGTAAAGTTCTTGCCCCCGAATACTACTCCTCTCCTCCAGCCCTTGGACCAGCAGGTCATTGCAAACTTTAAAAAACTCTACACCAAAGCAATGTTTCAAAGGTGCTTGAATGTGACCTCAGACACTCACTTACCCTAAGAGATTTTTGGAGAGAAAACTTCAGCATTCTCCATTGCATAAGCCTTATAGGTATGGCTTGGGAAGGAGTGACTACCAGGACTTTGAACTCTGCTTGGAGAAAATTGTGGCCAGACTGTGTCGACAAGAGGGATTTTGAAGGGTTTGGGATTGACCCTGATGAGCCTATATCTGTTGTTAAATCTATTGTGGCACTGGGGAGTTCCATGGGGTTGGATGTGAGTTTGGAGGATGTGGAAGACCACAACGAAGAGCTCACCACTGAGGAGCTGCAAGAGCTTCAGCAGGAAGAGCAACAGATGGCAGCTCAGCATCTTGCTGCAGAGGAGGAGGAAGAGAGATGGAAGAAGGTGCCTTCTTCAGAAATTAAGGAGATTTTTGCAATGTGGGGTAAGATGGAAAGATTTATGGAGAAACATCACCCTGACAAGGCTATTGCAAGCCATGTTGGCAACATGTACAGTGACAAAGTCTTGGGCCATTTTAGGGAAGTGTTAAAGAGACGCCAGAAAAAGAGCTCCCTGGACAGTTATTTTGCGAGACAGGATTCCAGTGACTCTCAAGCTGGTCCTAGTGGCATTAAGAAACAGAGAAGAGAAGCAACCCCAGAAAAGCAATTGGTACCTGAGGTGTTGCTGGAAGGGGATTCCCCTTCCAAACTGTAAATAATCCAATCTCTCTCCTCTTCCAGTCTCCCATACACTAAGAAGAATCTCCAATAAAGGTAAGTGTTATGCTGTTAATGTTTCATTCATCATTTCCCATTGTACTGTTTATGTACTACATCTACATTTCATGTTAAAAAAATTTTTGTTTTAATACTTCTGGGTGTCAGGAACGGATTAATTGTATTTACGTTATTTCTTATGGGGAAAATTGATTCGCAAATCGCAAATTTCGTTTATAGTAACGGCTCTAGGAACGGATTAATTACAAAAAACGAGGGACCACTGTAGCTCCTCCATGAACAGATTAAATACGATAAACGAGGGACCACTGTACAGTAATTAATAAGCCTGTTTCATGTATGCTAATGTTTAATTTATGTATCTAACAGTCCGTGGTGCTTTAGAGACATGGGAGGTATATTATCAAATTATTATTATGCAAATTCTGTTGGTCAGGGAAAATCAGTGTTCTAGCAAGGCTCAGGACCAAGGGTGCAAGAAAATTGGTATTGTATTTGTGTAACTTCTAGGACAAAAAATTAATTTATACAGGAATTTCAAAAACATTCCTTAATGACAAAAATGTAACATAAACAGAGCTAATTATATTATATGAAGTAGATTGCTTATCCAGCACCCTAAAATCATGCAAGTCACAAAAACTGAGAACATTACAGCTAGTGTAGCCTGTGTAGTAATTTGACATTGGTGGTGCCACCAATTCCAACCTCAATTCTGCACAATTCACAACTTTTCTAGTGTATGCAAGAGTGTGTGAGCAATTCTATCACTAACTTTGCCTTGGTGTGAGTTAAAATCATGTCAAACAAAGCAAAACAAGGAGAGCATTCATTTATTAGCACAAAAATGGACCTTGTGTTTTGTATTTTATTCTAATTCACTCAGAGAGAGAGAGAGAGAGAAAGCAAGAGCACAATAAAATGCAAGAGAGATAGAGAGCACAAGACAACGTAGAGAGAGAGAGAGAGAGAGCACCAGACAATGTGAGAGAGAAAGAGCACTAGACAACGCAAGAGAGAGAGAGAGCACCAGACAACGTGAGAGAGAAAGAGCACAAGACGAGAGAGAGAGAGAGAGAGAGAGCACAACATGAGAGAGAGAGAGAACATGCAAAAAAGAGTGTGAGAAAAAGAGAGCATATACAAGGAGGAGCACATGAGAGCATGCACAGGAGAGTGAGAGAGAGAGGGAGTGTGAAAGCTAGCAAGAGATACACAAACACACTCAGAACAAGAGTGAGTGAAGAGGGATTAATGATTTCATGATATTTTCAATTACTTTGTTAATTAACCCTTTCACTGTTGGTCCCATAATATTACAGCTTGCAAGCCAGTGTGTGTGCCGTAATTTGCCCAAATTCAAGCGGCTTCCGGTCTTGTGGGAGATAGCTGGAAGGCCTACGTATGAGAGAATAGGTCCGAGTGGTCAGTGTGCGCAGTATAAAAAAAAATCCTGCAGCATGCAGTGAATAATGAGAAAAAGAACAACGACAATGTTTTTGGTTTAAAACGGCGACTTTGCCGGGCATTCTCGTATGGTATTTATGGTTGTGTTCTTATTTTCTTGGTCTCAGTTGATAAAATGAAAGATATATTACAGAAATATAGATGATTTTGAATGGTTTACAGACCAAAAGTAGCCTGAAATTGAGCTCAAAGTAGCAGAAATGTTCAATTTTTGCCAATGTTCAAGAGTAAACAAATCACGTCACACGTCCAATACATGTCAACTGGTGGGTCTAATATGCTTTCACAAATGTGCTGATATTATTTATCCCATTTTTACAGTAATGCAGCTGTCTGTATAACAGTAAATATTCTATTTTTTTGTGTGAATAAAAATTCAAAATGGAAAGCAAGCGTAATATAAGAGGGGCCTGGAGACATGACTGATGAACAGTGAAAATGTTATTTTAGTGCTAGGAATGTTTGCACTGTTAATTCTGGACCCTGTTTTGAAAGTGGCCTTCCTTGAATTTCATATGAAATTGGCCAAATTAGTAATTTCTAATCACTTTATTGGGTAGTTGAAATACATAGGTAAATTGGCAGTTTCTTGTACTCAATTGATAGAACAAAAGGAGTTCTAGTGAAATAGCTATGAGTTTGGTTGACTTTAACAATGGAACTGGCCGAAAATAGGGCTCAAAGTGGGCAAAATCGCTGATGCGCAAATATCGCCAAGATCACTAAGTTTGTGAGAGCATAATTCCATGAGTTTTCCAACAAATTTTGTACTTTTGGTTTCATTACCATTGGGGAAAGATTCTCTATCATTTCAGGATAATTTTTTTTTTAAATTCTTCGATAATGAGAGCAAGTTTGTGAGCAGGGGTCTCGGCAGTGAAAGGGTTAATACATAATAAAACTTACATAAACCTGTCAGAATTACCACATAACATGCCAAAACTTAGTCAACTCAATGAGTCAGTCTGTTATCCATAATAAAAAGCAATAAATTAGTTTTTTGTATTGGTCAATCACATTTTAATATTCCATACAGCATTCTGTAACATGGAGAAATAATAATTATTGTTATTATTATTATACAGTATGATTTCAAAATATGTCTTGACTTACCTGAGCTTATGGCTCGAAAATGAATGTACAATTGCTGTCCCTATTTTATGGTGCCTGTAAATAGTATGTTTCTATGACTGTTTCTTTTCATCAATTTTATTTTTTCTAAGTTTGCTGACTAAGGTTTGTGTTGTGTTGAAACACCAAATATGCCGTGACGTCACATGAGTTGAGAAGTTTTAGCCCTCATGGTTTCCTTGACAATAATGCTTAATAAAATATCCAAGAAAACAATCCCAATGTTTAATCTATCCTATTCAGGAATTGCACAATATACTGAATATCAATAGTTAAAATAATCATTTTACTTAATTCTCCAAACTCTACATAACCTCATGAAATTTTCATGAAGGTTTATTTAATATTCCTATTGTATAACTAGTTTAATTTATGTTTAATCTTAAGTTTGGTCAAAATGCATTGCATAACTATGGATTTTCCATGTATTATGTAACAACATATAATGGTCCACTATATGTAACAACATATAATGGTCCACTATATGTAACAACATATAATGGTCCACTATGTATTGTTGTGAAAATATACTTTATCTTCAATGGGGCTAATAATTAACAAGATGTAGGAATGAAGTAACACTTGTGGTATTTGGTGAAGGTGGTACTAACTGTTAAGGCAGATCTATTCAATAAAGATCTCCAAAGGCATACATACTGCCCATGGTCAGGAACACTCAAACTTTAGATGGTCTTAGGCTTTAATTACTATATGCTATAGTGAGGAATTTTCCTACCTGGTTGGACAGCAACTTTGCAGTAGTGTTGAAAGTGGAGATGGGATCAATAGTTCCAGCTCCAGGGCTTCTCTGATCATTGTTTGAACAGTGGAAGTTTAGTGATTCCTACATCATTCATCAGAACCAATACACAAAAGGAAATTTAGCAATAAATGTAAAGAAGGGGAGCATTTTTTTTTTTCAATGCACCGGCCATATCCTACCAAGGCAGGGTGACCTAAAAAGAAAAACGAAAGTTTCTCTTTTTAAATTTAGTAATGGAAGGGAAATGTACCAGAGTATAATGAGGCCAACTCTTTTATGTACAAGTATGAGGCATGGTCTTTAACCCTTTGACTGTCGCGGCCGTATATATACGTCTTACGAGGTACCGTGTTTGACGTATATATACTCATAAATTCTAGCGGCTTCAAATCAAGCAGGAGAAAGCTGGTAGGCCCACATGTGAGAGAATGGGTCTGTGTGGTCAGTGTGCACCATATAAAAAAAATCCTGGAGCACGCAGTGCATAATGAGAAAAAAAAACTCCGACCGTTTTTTTTAATTAAAATGCCGACTTTGTGGTCTATTTTCGTATAGTATTTATGGTTGTATTCTTATTTTCTCGGTCTCATTTGATAGAATGGAAAACATATTACAGAAGTAGAGGTGATTTTCATTGATTTTACTATAAAAAGAACCTGGAAATGGAGCTCAAAGTAGGAAAAATGTTTGATTTTTGCCAATGTTCAAAGGTAAACAAATGATGTCATTGTCCAATAAATGTCCAACTAGCCATTCTAATATGCAGTCATGAATGGGTTGATGTTATTTATACAATTATTACAGTATTGCAGTAGTCTGCATAATAGTAAGTCTTCTATTTTTTGTTTGAATAAAAATTCAAAATAGAAAGCAAGAGTAATATCAGAGGGACCTGGAGACATGACTGATGAACGATGAAAATGTTACTTTAGAGCCACGAATGTCTGCATTGTTCATTCTGGACCTTATTTTGAAATTGTCATATTTTTTAGTTTTCGTGAAATTGGCCAAATTGCAAATTTCTGTCCACATTATTGGGTAGTTGAAATCGGTAAATGGGCAGTTTCTTGTACTCAATCGATAGAAAAAATGGAGTTCTAAAGAAATAGCTATGAGTTTGGTCGACTGGAACAATGGAATTAGCTGAAAATAGGGCTCAAAGTGGGCGAAATCGCCGATTTGTAAATATCGCCAAGGTCGCTAACTTCGCGAGAGCATAATTCCGTCAGTTTTCCATCAAATTTCGTTTTTTTGGTGTCATTACAATCGGGAAAGGATTCTCTATCATTTCATAAGAAAAAACAATTTTTTTTTTTTTAAATTTTGCGACACCAGGAGACACCTCAGGATTGGGGGTTGCGACAGTCAAAGGGTTAAATGTTGCAGCTAAAAGGAGGCTGGAAGTGGTAAAGATTGTGTATGTACTCACCTAATGGACCTGAGCTCTGATAGTGGGAATTACAGTACCTGCACTCTAAAGGATTAGTATGAATGATGCAGTTCAGTGGAATATTTGTATTATGATGTCCATGTTTTGTTTTTTTTTGGAAGACAGCTAGGGTATGAACGATGTTTTTCGT
>NC_091296.1:58529680-58582180 GCF_038502225.1 Cherax quadricarinatus
CAAGGAAATGGTCTGACTCCTGTATGAGTTCGCATGTGTATTTGCATTTTATCTTTACGAGGAAATCGACGAGAGCAATAGAGACAAGGGAATGGTTTCTCCCCAGTGTGGGTGCGAATATGGCTCATCATGTTAGTAGTAAAAGCTGTTGTATAAGCACAGTAGGGACAGTGATGGATCTTCCTAGCAGCAGTGAGGGTATTCCCTGCTTGTGTGGCTCCTCTCCCATCAGTCCTCTGACCGTCCAGCCCTACCTGTAGGGGATGTCCATCTTACTCATTGCTTAAATAATCAAATAATACTATATTAGGTATATTTTTGTCAAGTAGAAATACAATGACCTGAGTTTCCTAAGAAATAACTATAGTATAATGTGATACACACCAGTTATACTTTTCAGAAGTTAGTTTGAGCTTAATGGGAAAAATAATTTATCACCAACTCAAATGTTTGTAGAATTATATCTGAAGAACCTAGGTATAAATAATAAAAAGTAAATTTTTTTCATATTCTTATTACTCCTCCATAAAGCCAATAAAGAAGATACAGTATAAAGAAAAGGAAAAAATAACTAACAATTGTTAGACACTAAAAATTAAACTGTAGCTGCTATAAAAATATCTTGAGTACAACTAGATCAAATACACAAAGCTATAGTCGAAAGTTATAATAATATCCTCTGAAATTTTCAAAGGACATTGAATTTTGTTACTGTTTATTATAGCTCTGTCTCCAGCAATTTTATGGTTACAGAAAACATAATCAAAATGGGTATTTATCATTACCGTACATACACAAAAATGTTAAAAATAAGATATTCTGCATAATAATGAGGCTTTGGCATTACACAGACTTTTCTTTTGAAATATGATGCGAAATCATATGACTTTTCAGATTGCTCCTCTGTGCTGCTCTATAAGGACAATATAGGCAAGCATACGGCCTCTCTCCTGTATGAGTATACAAATGTGACCGAAGATTTCCTTTCTGAACAAAGCGGTGAGGACAATGTGGACAAGCATGGGGTTTCTCCCCAGTGTGAACACATATATGAGCCACCAAATTTGTGTTCTTGTTTGTTGTGTAAGAGCAATATGGACAGTGGTACAACTTGCTGTTTGTGTTAGTACTGGCTCTGGATCTTGTGGCTTCCCTCCAACCACTCTTCCGGCTGCTGATGTACGCTCCCACCTGTAGACAATGCTCTACTTATTCATAATGATACTTGCAAAGATACATACTATTCTACATCATAATTATAAAGACTAATTTTCACACCACATAACAAAATTAGGTAGCTTTATATTAATTCTTATTATTATTATTATTATTGCTATTTATGGAAACGCTAAACCTGTAAGGGTCATTCAGCGCTACAATATATAAACTGGTAATTATTAAGATTTAATTTTATATTTTATAAACTGAATAGCCATAATATAAAAATATTTTTTTTAGTATATAAGATAAACACACTTTATTAATTCAACAAAATTACTTGAGTGCTATTTTACATTAAAATCTTTGACAAACTTTTCCATATTAATTTTAAAACATGCATATTAATCAAATCTCTCACCTCATGTAGCATTTACTCTACTGTGTATGTACTATAAAACATATGACTAACCATAACTGGGATAGAAAAAGTGCTGTTCTCAGCATTATACATCTTTCTTTACCTCTCTAGTGCAATTATATTTCAAGTTACAATTTTTCTTTCAATATATTCAGTTTTGCTGTTCAGTTAACATAAATTTATCAGGTTACATACATATCTAGCTCTGCCTGTCATCCAGGGCCAGATCTTGGGTGTAAGGAGGTGGTCAGTCTGCATGTGGGTGTCCAGGAAGCAAGATCCAGCCCTTCTGTCATCTGTCACCCATCACTAGACAGCCATACTGAACTTCTTGAAATTTGTATTATACTACTGTAGAATTTTTCAGTCTTAGAATCTTTTCCATATCAAATGTAAAATTTATTTAAAAAATAAACCATCAGTACCTATTGCTCCTTCTTTTCTCTCTCATCATACTCCTTTTAACCACCAATCCCTGGTTCTATATTCTCCTACAAGCTTGTATATTTTCTTATTACATAAATGACACTGTTATATAATATATAATGAAATTAAAATGCATTGTGCAAACCATACCAGAGCTCACTTGTTAATTAACACACATCCACTCAATATACATACACATTCAAGGAATGTGGAACACTCAAATCTCTACACAAATAATCCTTATATAACATTTTGTGGCTCGAAGAATCTGACCCCATCCCATCAACCTTCCCCTTGGCACTGGAGCCACATATCATACTGCAATACATTTATTTAAATGTATTTTGAGAAACTTGTTCATGGAACAAGGATATAAAAACAAATATTTTATATGGCACTTAAGTAATTTCTGCTGTTAAATAACACTGTATAAATTATTGTGCACCAATAATATAAAGTGAAAGGTAACCTTACTAAGATTGGTACACGAGGGATGGTGAGCTGCTGTCTCACTGACATTAAGAAATATTGCTGGCTGAAAAATTTAAAGCTGCTAGTGTGAAACTAAATTGGTCTACTGTTCAATTAACTGCTAACTCAACACCCGAAGAAAGTGTGCAAAGGGGTGCTAGTAAGATGCAAGCTAATGGTTAATTACCTTTAATACTTTTTTTAACTTTCAAAAATATGTTAACAGATGCCACCAAACAGCATTACAATAACACAATCCATAATCAAAATAATGAAAGCTTGCCAATAATTATGTGCAACTTCTAACATTACACTATTTTAATCATGTTCCAACAGCATTCCTTTTTTTTTATTACCACAAGCTAGCATACAGAACATTTGCAAATAAAAGCTACAATATAAGGATTAACATTTTATTTTAGTTTGTACCACTTAAACAAGACTAGATATATAATTTAATAACTATAAAGTTTTTATGTAATAAATTTTAACAAAATTATATAAGCTTCATTAAGAGACAAATTATTTACTTATATAGCCTACATTTAAAAAAAATTATAAAACCAATGACATGCATTGGATATCAAGAATTTTTTTTATATATAGTATTTTGTATTTAGAAACTTTTTATGAATGATGTGTCCAAATATGACTGTTTAAGTTGCCTTTCTCAGCAGATCTATATGGGCAATGCAAACACATGTATGGTTTCTCCCCAGTGTGAGTTCGAATATGTCTTTTTAAACTCTCTCTTGTTGTCGCACAATAAGCGCAATATGTACAGGGAAACGGTTTTTCGCCTGTATGGGTCCGCAAGTGTGTTATGAGATTTGTTGTTTTCTTGGTATTGTATGCACAGTAAGGACACTGATGCAGCTTGGTGGGGTTGAAGAACTTGGAGGTTACTGCTGCTGCTCTTCTGCCAGTGCTGTGGCCATCACATTCCAGTCCTACCTGTGGGGGACGCCCATCGTACTCAATTATACTGGTAAATAATAATGCCTATAATTCTTCAACACTTCTAAATACAGTGCTGTGTGCGTGTGTGTGTGTGTGTGTGTGTGTGTGTGTGTGTGTGTGTGTGTGTGTGTGTGTGTGTGTGTGTGTGTGTGTGTGTGTGTGTGTGTGTGTGTACAGTATATAAATAATATGAGAATTATGAATGTACAATACAGTTAATTGTGTTCATAAGATTTCCTTCACACCCAGCATTTACAGAAACATTTAATTATAAACTCAGTAGTATTAGAGTACAAGTAAAATTCCCAACCCCCACAAAACAATCTGAATCTAAAATTTATCAAACATTAGTCTGCATGTATGTCTATGAAGGTAGGTGTATGTGTATGTGTATGTGTGTGTGTGTATGTGTGTGTGTGTATGTGTGTGTATGTGTGTGTGTGTGTGTGTGTGTGTGTGTGTGTGTGTGTGTGTGTGTGTGTGTGCGCGTGTGTGTGTGTGTGTGTGTGTGTGTGTGTGTGTGTGTGTGTGTGTGTGTGTGTTCTCATGTGTGTGTGTGTTCTCATGTGTGTGTGTGTTCTCATGTGTGTGTGTGTTCCTGTGTGTTCATATGAGTATGTGTTCATGTGTGTGCGTATGTGTGTTCATGTGTATGTTTGTGTTCATGTGTATGTTTGTGTTCATGTGTATGTATATGTGTATGTTTTCATGTATATGTATGTGTGTGTATGTTTTCATGTGTATGTATATGTGTGCATGTATGTTTTCATGTGTGTGTGCATGTGTGTTCATGTGCATGTGTGTATGTGTTATTACAATATTTTAATTAAAAAAGATCAATTGGATGTATTTGTTTTAGTACAAGTACAGCACATAAAACTTTCTTCAATCAACAGTAATCTTTTCAAAAAGAATTAATTTTCATTAAATCTGATTTAACATTTTTGTGGATAACAGTTTTATGTTAATGTCTAGTTGGAATTGTTGTGTACACAAATACATTATTTTTTGGTTGTAGAGTATATAATAATTTTCAAATGACAGATTTCATAATCACCAAAAATACATACTAACTAAATTCTAAAATCATTTTTCTGAATAAATTCAAGTGAAATATACTGTATAAAAAATATTTTGGAACAATTACATTATCTTGGTGATCTATTGTGATGCGTTATTGAGTGTTTGTTTAATGCGCTCTTTGTTGTAGAACGGTATGGACACTGAATGCAAAAGTAAGGTTTCTCCCCAGTGTGAGTTCGCATATGAGTCTTCAAATTTGTCTTTTTTGTTGAACGATAAGGACAATGTGAGCAGGAGAAAGGCTTCTCCCCTGTATGAGCTCGCATGTGGTCTCTCAGGTGGGTGTGATTAGCGGTGCTGTAGGAACAAAGTGGGCACAGATGCATCTTCATCACTGGTCCTCTCCTGCCACTCCTCAAAGAGTCAACATCCAGTCCCACCTGTAGGGGATGCCCAGCTTTCTTACAATCAATTCAAGGGAAACAGATATCACAACACCTTGCAAATACACATAAAGCAATAGTAAATCAATTTTAGACAATGGCACACTCATCATGCTTCATTTTTTCCACACATAATGAAGTCATGGGAATTCCTGTATTAATAAAAAAATACATACTAGTTTTATACTAATTTTAATAATTACATCTAATCATAGCTAAGACTAACACCTGTCTACAGTGTCTACACTATGGATATTATAATGGTATCCATGCCTTCACAGTAATTTAAGCAAGCATAAAGGATACTGTCAAACTGTGGAAGTTTGGTTTTCATTATGAAACAAACATTCTTAAATCACGACATTGGTTTATTATTCAGTGTCTTTATTCTGCAGCACTGTGAGGTACTGAACATGAATAATACTGTATAATACTGTACAAGCATAAATGACATGAGATTTGTCTTTTTAATACTGTTGGTTAATGGTATTAATTAGAAACAGTTTAATTTTTTACAAGAAAAGCTTTATTGCAGTCAGTACATTCACATGAAAAACTAAAAGATGGAAATATTCATTTAGTGTACTTTGATAATGGATCTCATTAAGTCACTGCTTTATGATTTGCTATCTATAACAGGATTCCCAATTTTCTGAACTACAGGATTCCAAACACCCCACAAAAACAGATAGACTCTAAATTCTCCTATTCGGACAAATCATAACAACCAAAATTTTCTGACATCAAAATAACTCCCTTTTTTAGGCCTTGTTTGCTATTTTGCACCATGTATATACCATTAGAATGGCCTTTCAAGAGAAAATTGCAGTGTCTGGTAGGAAACAAACTGAAGATAGTATATTATGTACAGAGCAATGAATTAAAACAACATTATGAAAGAATTTAACACAATTTTTTTCATATAGTGATGTAAACTTACTGCTTAATCTTTGTATCAGAAAAGGTTGCCCCTGTCATTTTTAGTTTGTTAATTTTAAGGTTTACATGTCATTTTTCTGCAACCACCTCCGTCTTTCTCTTCTTTGCCTTTCTGGTTATAACTAACTCGCACTTTTCCATAAATATTCAAGTTGTTCTGCTACTTTGCTTAGCATATAGCACTCAGTTGCCTTAGTTCAAATATAAAAGTTCACACTTCAAGAAGGCATTGATTAAATATATGTAATTTTATTTTTCAAGTACAATACTGTCTCTGGATTTAATATAATTTCTTTCTTTTATGAAATCTTTTTTTTTTGGGGGGGGGGCATCCCCTAGTTTCAATTTGTTGAAGCTAACGAGGCTAAGAATTTGTAAACACAGTTAATATTACTTTAGTTAATTTTTCATTCAACCTCAATGTTAGACTTATATCAGCATTAGAGAATACTAAAATATGAACCACTGATCATAGTAGGTTGGCAGACAGCAACCACACAGGGAGGTACCACCATCCTGCAAAGTGAGTGTAAAACGAAAGCCTGTAATTGTTTTACAGATGGTAGGATTGCTGGTGTTTTTTGTCTGTCTCATAAATATGCAAGATTACAGGTACATCTTGCTACTTCTACTTACACTTAGGTCACACTACACATACATGTACACATTTATTTATACATACTCATCTGAGTTTTCTTTGATTTTATCTTAATAGTTCTTGTTCTTATTACCTTTCCTTTTATATCCATGGGGAAGTGGAATAAGAATCTTTCCTCCGTAAGCCATGCGTATTGTAAGTCAGCTAAAATGCCGGGAACAATGGGCTAGTAACCCCTTTTCCAGTAATGATTACTAAAAAGAATAAGAAGAAGAAAACTGTCAAAGTGGGATGTCTGAATGTGTGTGGATGTTGTGCGAATGATAAGAAAGAGGTGATTGTGGTTTTTATGAATGAGAAGAAGCTGGATGTCCTGGCTTTAAGTGAAACAAAGCTGAAGGGGGTGGGAGACTTTCAGTGGAGAGAAATAAATGAGATTAGGTCAGGGGTATCAAATAAAGTTAGAGCTAAAGAAGGAGTAGCAATAATGTTGAAGGATAAGCTATGGTAGGAAAAGAGGGACTATAAATGTATTAATTCAAGGATTATGTGGAGTAAAATAAAGGATGGATGTGAAAAGTGGGTTATAGTAAGTGTATATGCACCTGGAGAAGAGAGAAGTGTAGAGAAGAGAGAGAGATTTTGGGAAATGTTGAGTGAATGCGTGGGGAGTTTTGAACCAAGTGTGAGAGTAATGGTGGTTGGGGATTTCAATGCTAAAGTGGATAAAAATGTTGTGGAGGGAGTAGTAGGTAAATTTGGAGTGCCAGGGGTAAATGAAAATGGGGAGCCTTTAATTGCGCTACGTGTAGAGAGATATTTGGTAATAAGTAATACATATTTTATGAAAAAGAGGATAAATAAATATACAAGGTATGATATAGCACATAGTGAAAGTAGTCTGTTAGATTATATATTAGTGGATAAAAGGCTGATGGGTAGGCTCCAGGATGTACATGTTTATAGAGGGGCAACTGATATATCGGATCATTATTTAGTTGTAGCTACAGTTAGAGTAAGAGGTAGATGGGACAAGAGGAAAATGGCAACAAGAAGTAAGAGAGAGGTGAAAGTGTATAAACTAAGGGAGGAGGAAGCTTGGGTGAGATATCAGCAACTATTGGCAGAAAGGTGGGCTAGTGCAAGTATGAGTAGTAGGGGGGGGGGGTGATGAGGGTTGGAATAGTTTTAAAAATGCAGTATTAGAATGTGGGGCAGAAGTTTGTGGTTATAGGATGGTGGGTGCAGGAGGAAAGAGGAGTGATTGGTGGAATGATGGAGTAAAGGGTGTGATAAAAGAGAAAAAGGTAGCTTATGAGAGGTTTTTGTAAAGCAGAAGTGTTATAAGAAGAGCACAGTATATAGAGAGTAAAAGAAAGGTGAAGAGAGTGCAGAATGAGAGCAGATGATAGAGTGGGAGAGGCACTGTCAAGAAATTTTAAATGAAAATAAGAAAAATTTTTGGAGTTAAACAAAAAAGCCTAGGGAACGAATGGATTTGTCAGTTAAAAACAGAGTAGGGGAGTTAGTAGATGGGGAGATGGAGGTATTGAGTAGATGGCAGGAATATTTTGAGGAACTTTTAAATGTCAACGAAAAAAGGGAGGCGGTAATTTCATGCACTGGCTAGGGAGGTATATCATCTTTTAGGAGTGAAGAGCAGGATGTGAGTGTGGGGGAGGTGTGTGAGACATTACATAGAATGAAAAGGAGGGTAAAGCAGCTGGAATTGATGGGATCATGACAGAAATATTAAAAGCAAGGGGGGGGGGGAAATAGTGTTAGTAGTTGGTATTTTTGTTTAATAAATATATGAAGGAGGAGAAGGTACCTAGGGATTGGCAGAGAGCATGTATAGTTCCTTTATATGAAGTGAAGGGGGACAAAAGAGATTGTAAAAATTATAGAGAAATTAGTTTACTGATTATACCAGGAAAAGTGTCTGGTAGGGTTATTACTGAAAGAATTAGAGATAAAACAGAATGTAGGAATGTTTATGAGCAAGGAGGTTTTAGAGTGGGTAGGGGATGTGTAGATCAAGTGTTTACATTGAAGCATATACAGGTCCGCCATCACAAATCCAGCAATCAGTTATTCGGTTCCTTCAGTTATTTGGCACTAATTTTGGCTAGCATAATTTCAAATTTCCAGGGTTGCCACACCAACCTGCTGGTACTGTTTGCTGGCACTACTTACTGCATTAGTCATTCTAATTTCTTTTTCTCCATTTATTGTTATAACCTGCTTACTTTTAGCCCCAGCCATGGTTCCATTGAATAAAAAATGCTTCTCGTGTAAAGCACCTACACAGTACATTGTCCATTAAAGATAAGGTGGGTTTGAAGCCACTGTCAGTTGCCATGAGCTCAGTCTTGTGATGCAGGAGAATACACTTTATTATTATGCTAATATCAACACTACAGCTTATTGCCCATCACAACTGATCTAATATGACATAATAAACAATATAAATAACATAAACATGTTAAACACTCCAGAATGAATAATATTTGGCATAATACCGAGCAGTTCAACAGAGGTATGAAGAGGACATGGGATACAAGTACCATTCTCCTATCCCTGTCTTGGGGGCTTATATTAGATAAAACGGAGTGTAGCACAGGGATAACTGTGATATACACTCGTACTGCACCATAAAACTGAAACAAAAAAGCTATTTCCTCTTCATAGATTATCACAAATAGCAGCATGTGTGTAGAGAACCTAGGATAACCCAAAAAGTCAGACAAAGTGACTTATTTCTAGTACCTTGGTGTGTTCAGTATTAAAAAAAATCTGGGACCACTTGGTACCTTGTGAGAGCACCAGTTCAATTGAGCGCCAGCTAGAGCAAACAGCGTGGCAAACACCAGGGATTCACTATTGTCATGTCATATAACACTCCCCTTTTAAGAAGAAAGTATGTTGATCCTGAGTTTAGTGGCTTTGAGATGGATGTAGCCACAAGTGCAACATTTGTGCAACAACCTTTCAACTTTGATACCACTGGTAGTGTCATCCTGCCAGAATGTCCTATAACCTATGCCCTAAGTAAAGAGAAATAATTCTGGAACATATGTAATGTGTGTTCGGCAGGCTGGCTGATTGATTTTGGCTGTCTCTATCTCCGTCTGTCTGTCTGTCTCTATCTCTGTCTCTGTCACTATCTCATAGGTACACATAGCTATTATACATAGTGTATATTACCTAGGATAACTCAAAAAAAAATCCGGACAAAGTGCTATACAGTGCTTGTATGGTAGATACAAGGCATAATAAGCATGACCGGCAAGTAATATGCATTTTCACTTGTTCAACAATCAGACGTGACAACTGAATCGTGTGTAATATCTGTTGGTTCATAAGCGGCTCTCTGAGACAGAGAGATGGGAAGACAGACACACAGAAGGACAGATAAGCAGGGATAGAGATAAACAGAGACAGAGCTAGACAGACAGACATGTTTATGTGTAACAATGAAAACAAATAGTCAAGGCAGTGCACGATCATCAAATGTCACTCCACTGCTGCACTGTCAGCAGTGGAGTGACACGTCTTACACAGTGCTTGAAGGAGTTTCATACATACTCCAGCATGTCTAAAACATTGCTGGGTCCTATAAATATTTTATATATATTTACAGACAATAGTATGTGACCAAGGCAGGTGAAAATGTTCACCTGTCAGTGAGTTTGTGACTATCTGAGTACTATTTCAGTACCTAATATTAGCATCAGGACAAAGATTGGCTATGAAATCACAAGAACTACTACAACTTGTAATTATCAGAACATAAAAAATATATAAATTAAAAAAGAGAGAAAAAAAGGTATATTGGCAACATTTCTGCAAGTGGCAGGACTCCATGTTGCCATCAGGTGAGCATCCAGTGCCAACTTCATGGTCTTATATCTCAGTAAGAACTGACCCTAAAGCTTTTTTTTATCCTATTACATGTAAAAAAAATGCCCTCTTTATTTTTTTTTTCAAAATATTCAGAGCACTGAGCAAGAGAATGTAGATCTACGTTTGGACAGTTGAAGGGCTAAATATTAGTGTAGTTTTTATTGCTAAATTAAGATATTGTTATTTTTTTTTAGCTAAAAGTTCTTTCAGATATGATGATCCCTACACATAATATCAGTTGATAACCCTGCACAGGTCAAGCCTTCACTCGTTACATTATATAGGAATAATATAGTTCTCATGACTTCTGTCCTTCAGATGATACTTTTATACTGTACACATCAAAATTGTTGTACGAAGACGTACATTTTCAGGAACCTGACTCGACTAAGTGTTTACTGTATCAGTAGCAGAACACCATCCAACACCATCCAAAGTACTCTGGTCAACAGACTCTCCTACATATATTGTAATTCTGTATTTACCATACCTCCTCCTATCTCACATAACACTTAAATCCTATACAAGACCCATTAAAATGGTTGGAAGAAAATATGCAGAGCATTTAGTAATAAGTTTAATATATTTATATTTTCTTTTGTCTTTAAAAGGACCTCATTCATTGTACAAATCTGTATACCATGTGTGGGGAAGATTATCTCAGCAAATACTGATGGTGATCACAAGGAACGTGAGAGCATTTATGAACCTGCCAGAGGCATTTGTTCTACAGACTTACAGGCAATGTTATCTGAAGGGTCATTAGTATGGTTTTGATATTTTTTTTTTTTTTTAATGTTGCTAATTCCTGAAGAGCTCTCCAGTTGGGAATAGATGATTCACAGTATTGCAATAAAAGATGAATTAATCCATAAAGGTATAATATAGGAAACATTATATTTAATCCATTTACAGCTAAGTTGAGGAACTCTTAAATCATGTGCCCATTTCAGGTAAAAAAATGATATAAGCTCTTATTAGAGAGGCTTCTTTTATTTTAGTAGCAGTGGTTTGCATGTCAGGAAACAAGAAAGTCTCTCCTGATACAAGTACATAAGTAGTTTTTGTCACCTGTTTATATACAGTGTAGTACTATAAGTCAGGTCACCCACAAAGTTGACATGTGTATCAAGAAGATTGTGGATAAAGACATTTACATTCAGTTTGGGACACTAATTAGAGGAAAAGTTTTGCCATGAATGTCTTCTTCACAAATGAAGAAGCTGCTCTGTGGCAAAATACTTCCTCTGAAAAATGTTCTGAACTGTAAAGAAGTATCTAACCAAATCTTTTCTAATACTGTATTACCATACATGTTATTAGCCAATAGGAAGTTTGTCATTGACAGTGTATCTTTTCCTTTTTTAATTATTCTGTATATATTTTGCCTCTGTTAGTACTAGAATTTAATTAACAGATATCCAAAAATTTCATCTTCCTGTATTTCTGCTACTTTAATAAAAATATATTTGGAAAAAAAAAAAACAGTGAAGAGCTTCAGTATCTTTTTCATGTTTTACAAGATAGACCTAACCAGATTCAGATTTACAGATGTCTATTTTTGCAATCTTTACAACCTTTTACAGTAACCAAGGAAACAGGTAATGATGTGAACATATGCCAGTCTCTTAGTGTGGTTAATTTTTATGTATCATTGCATATCTTCTAGCTGCAATGATGATGCTTACATAACTCCAACTTTGAATCACTTTAGATTCCAGACAATGTTCTCATGTCTTCTTGAAGCTAAGAGTGATGATAAGTTTGGGAGATACAGATGCCAACGAGGATAAATTAGAAGACGAATTAATCACTGGGAATGTACTTTTTGCATATGTAAACAAAGATATGGCTGAGAGTTCATGTGATGAGGAATGTATATTACCACAAATATCATTATCCTCCTAAAATGTGAATATAACATCCAATCAGACACAAAATTCATCATTTAACACTATTTTTCTTTCATATTTTGTAGTTCTTTATTATATCACAAGGTTGTTTATTAGGGTTTTGAGTAACAGAACCCACTGACACAGTGGCTAGTTTCAGTCAATAATTGGCACTTGCTTATTATCAGTAATGATATACAGGTGTCCCTCACTTTATCCAAAAGATACATTCCTGGCCAATGGAACATAAAGCTCATTTGGAGCTTGCCAATTTCCACATATTTTTAATTATTTTTTTTACCAAATACATCCATTTGTTGTTAATGTTCTTTCATACATGTATAGAGAGCTCACATTTTTGGTAAAAATTGGTAAAGAATTGTAGATTTATTAGTTAAGTTGTATCATTATGTGAGTGGTCGGCAGGTGGGAGAAGGGGGAAGGAGATCTGGGTGGTTTGTCAGGGATGGTGGTAGGTGGGTAGTCAGTACACAGTGGAGGGAGGCCCCAGCCTTCACAGTTTCCCCGTCTTCCTTATTATTTATGTTGTGTTAGTACAAGAGGGGGTGACCAGGACTCATGTTCTGGATGTGTTTAGTGGGGAGGTGTAGAACATCACACACCACCATCCATCAGAATCCCCACTACCTTCAACATACTACATTTGCTTATTGGATTTACTGTGGCAAAATCTGTTTTCTTTCTAATAACCCTTTCTGGGTCAAGACCCTTGATCTCAAACTTGCTCTCAGGGTCGAGGAATTTTCAAAAAAAAAAAAAAAAAAAAAAAAATCTGACTTTTGGAATTACGCCCTAACAAAGTTAGCGGTCTTGGCGATATCACCCGCTTTGTGCTCTATTTTTGGCTGATTCCATTGTTCCAGTTGAACGAACTCATAGCTATTTTGCTAGTATTTTTTTTTTCTATTCTATCAATTCAGTACAAGAAACTGCTAGTTTACTTGTTTCAACTACTCAATAAAGTGATCAGAAATTGGTAATTTGGCCAATTTCACACACAGTTAAAAAATTGCAATTTTAAAAATTGGATCCAGAAAAAACAATGTAGACAATCCTGGCACTAAAAAACACATTTCCCCTGTTTCTCAGTCACGTCTCCAGGCCCCTCTTATATTACGCTTGCCTCTCATTTTGAATTTTTATTCACACAAAAAATAGAAAATTTACTTTTGTGCAGACTACTGCATTATTGTAATAATTATATAAATAATGTCAGTGCATTCCTAAATGCATATCAGACTGGCCAGTTAGATGCATATTAGACAAGTGACGTCATTTGTGCATTCTGGAATATCGGCAAAATTGAACATATCCATTATTTTGAGCTCAATTTCAAGCTACTTTCAATCCTGAACCCAGTCAAAATCATCTCTATTTTTGTAATATATCTTCCATTCTATCAAGTGAGACCAAGAAACCGAGAATACAACCATAAAAACCATATGAAAATACACCACAAAGTTACTTTTTAAACCAAAAAACATAATCACAGTTTTCTCATGCACTGCATACTGCAGGATTTTTTTTATATTGTGCACACTTACTGCACAGACCCATTCTCTCATATCTAGGCCACTTACAGCTTACATGAGTGAGCAGAGCTCATGGCATAGTACTAGAGGACCAACACTTGCTTCAAAGCTGTTGAACAATGAGACCAACACAGAAAAGGTTCAAGTCCTTCTTAGGAAAGGTGATATAAATTAGGTTAGAGTGATATTAATGAAATACAGTGGACCCCCGAGTTTCGTGATTAATCCGTTAAAGAGAGCCTGCCGAAAGTCAAAATTCACGAAACTCGAAACCATTTTACCCATAAGAAATAATGGAAATAAAATTAATCCGTTCCAAATTAATCCGTTCCAGACACCCAAAAATATTAAAATAAAATATTTTTTTTCAAACTAAATAAAGATTTACATAATGAAAACAATCAAAAATCAAGTACATGCATATAAAAAATAATAGTAACATTACACTTACCTTTACTGAAGACTTCTGGGTGAATGGAAGATGGGAGGAGGGGATAGGAGGAAGGTGTACACTATTGTTTGGAAGGAGAATCTCCTTCCATTAGGACTTCAGGTAGCAAGTCCTTTTCTGGGGTTACTTCCCTTCTTCTTTTAATGCCACTGGGAACAACTTGAGAGTCACTGGACCCCTGTCGCACAAAATATCTGTCCAGAGAGGTTTGTTTCTGGCATTTCTTTATGATTTGCCTGAAGTGGGACAACTTTTTGTCACTGAACCTGTTGCAGATATGGCTTGTTTCAGATTGGTCAGGGTGATACTTTTCAACAGAACTTTGCAACTCATTCCACTTTGAACACATGTCGTTAATCACCAAAGAAGGCACCTCCTTCACTCTCTTTTCCTCCTCCTCTGAAGCAAGTTCCTCAGCTGTGGTCTGATGCTGTTCCAGTTGAAGCTCTTGCAGTTTGTCAGTGGTTAGCTCTTCCCTGTGGTCTTCCACCAACTCTTCCACATCCCCATCACTCACCTCCAACCCCATGGACTTGTCCAATGCCACAACACTCCACAACAGGCAGAGGGTCGGCAGGGTCAGGGTCTGCCTCAAACCCTTCAAAATCCCTCTGGATCGTGTTCTTCGCTTTCTATACCAAAGGGCTTGCACTAGCTTTCCTTGGGCCCATGGTGACTTATTTAGCAGTTGCAATCACAAAAAACAATGGATTATTACATATGAACCCGCGGGGTGATGGTCATGTGTTGGTAAACAATGGCACACTGAGCGTGAATGGCGTGGGAGACTGGCTTTGTGTGCGGTGACGGGCGGACGGGTACCAGACGGTTGCCGAATCACGAGTCTAATCACGAAACTCAAGGCCAAATTTTGCCAAAAAGACTTGCCGAAAGTCGAATTTCACGAAAGTCGAAGCTGCCAAAACTCGGGGGTCCACTGTAGTTGTAAAAAATATCAAGAGGTACTGTGAGGATTTCATATGAGTGAAAAATGAACCGAGACATACTCACGGCAGTACCACGAAAGTGAATTTTTACAACGTATAGCAAATTCCTGGTATAAATACAGTTGCCACATATAAATGAAACTGCATATAACAAATCTGCATAAAGTGAAGGGAAACCTGAATTTGACATTACCCTAAGCTTAAAAATTATATTATTTTATTAATTCTACCTTGAAATCACAATAATGAACCTAAAAAGAATAATTTATGAATATCAAAATAAAAAAATCCTGAAATTATTTCCCTCTTTAAACAAAAAAGGTAATTTTTTTTATAATTACAGTATTTTACCTTGAATTCACAATTTAATAGGCATCAAGTTCACCTACAAATATGAAAGTCTCACAATTTTTTAATTTAACTATTGTAAAGAATCAGGTACAAGCAAAAAATTAAATATAAAATGAAACTATATACATACAGACCCACATTTATTTCCAAATGAGGGTCTGCCAGTCTCTTTGTTACTGACCTGGACTGCACTTCTCAGTCATGGTGCTGTTTAATATTAATTTGAAAAACAAACAAAATATTCAATGGGAAAAGTTCCCCAAGAGCTGCATTACTCCTGCAGGTTTAGTGCATAGTAATATTAATTATTAGGAACACATTCATAACAAAATCCTCTCCTGTGCAAGCAATAACTCCAAAAGATAAATAATGATAAACACAATAAATTAATAGTCAACCTTATTCTTCAGAGCCTGAACTCAAAGCCAAGGAAAATATTTCCAAGGAATTTCACAGAGTGATTCCTAGAGATTAACCCTTTCACTGTTGAGTCCCCTGCTCACAAACTTGCTCTCAGTTTAGAAGAATTTAAAAAAAAAATTTTTTTTTTCTTATGAAATGACAAAGAACGTTTTCCCGATGGTAATGACAACAAAAGTATGAAATTTGACGGAAAACTTATGGAATTATGCTCTTGCGAAGCTAGCGATCTTGGCAATATTTACGCATTGGCAATTTTTGCTCGCTTTGAGCCCTATTTTCAGCCAATTCCATCGTTCCAGTCTACCAAACTCATAGCTATTTTCCTAGAATTCCTTTTTTTTTATCAATTGAGTACAAGAAACTGCCCATTTAAAAATTTCAATTACCGAATAAAGTGAAAGCATATTAGACCCATCAGTTGACGTGTATTGGACACATGACATGATTTCTTTACTCTTGAACATCGGCAAAAATTGAACATTTCTGCTACTTTGAGCTCAATTTCGAGAAACTTTAAGTGGGTAAACCATTCAAAATCATCTCTTGTTATGTAATACATCTTCCATTCTATCAAATGAGACCAAGAAAACGAGAACACACCCATTAATACCATACGAAAATACACCACAAAGTCGCTGTTTTAAACGAAAAACACAGTTGGAGATTTTTTTTCTCATTATGCACTGCATGCTGTAGAATTTTTCTTGTACTGCGCACACCAGCCACTTAGATCCATTCTCTCATACGTAGGCCTGCCAGCCTTCTCCCGCAAAATTGGAAGCCACTAGAATTTTGGCGTATTATTACGGGACCGACACCGGCTTGGAAGCCATAATATTACAGGACTGGCAGTGAAAGGGTTCAAGGTTTAGTTCTTACTGTTATAATTAAAAACTTCTAAGAAATATTACCACTTACAGAAATATTATATTCACTTTTGTATACTTTGTATACTTAATGTATACAGTGGACCCCCGCTTTACGATCACCTCCCAATGCGACCAATTATGGAAGTGTATTTATGTAAGTGCGTTTGTATGTGTATGTTTGGGGGTCTGAAGTGGACTAATCTAGTTCAAAATATTCCTTATGGGAACAAATTCGTTCAGTACTGGCACCTGAACATACTTCTGGAATGAAATAATATCGTAAACCGGGGGTCCACTGTACCTTGTTTTCCTTTGGAATGTTAATTACGTTTCTTTATTAGAAATTTTAAAATGGTACATCAATTTTACTTCTAATTGAAGAAAATGCTAAATAACCCTCCAATATATAGAGGAATACTGTTTTTGTGATCATTCTTCACAATAATTTGTTTACAGAATCTGAATACTTATTAACCCTTTCACTGTCGGTCCCATAATATTACGGCTTGAAAGCCAGGGTCGGTCTCATAATATTACACCAAAATTCTAGCGGCTTCATATCTTTTGGGAGAAATCTGGTAGGTCTAAGTATGAGAGAATGGGTCCGAGTGGTCAGGGTGTGTGGAATAAGAAAAATCCTGCAGCACACACAGTGCATAATAAGCAAAGAAAAACTCTGACTGTGTTTTTGATTTAAAACACTGATTTTGTGGTGTATTTTCGTATGATATTTATGGTTGTATTCTCATTTTCTTGGTCTCATTTGATAGAATGGAAGTTATATTACAGAACTAGAGATGATTTTGAATGGTTTATGGAATAAAGTAACTTGAAATTGAGCTCAAAGTAGCAAAAATGTTCGATTTTGCCAATGTTCAAGAGTAAACAAATAGCATCACATGTCTAATACATGTCAACTGGTGGGTCTAATATGCTTTCACAAATGCGCTGATATTATTTATACATTTTTTACAATAATGCAGTAGTCTGTATGAAAGTAAATCTTCTATTTTTTTTGTGAATAAAAATTCAAAATGGTAAGCAAGCATAATATAAGATGGGCCCTGGAGATGTGACTAATGAACAGAGAAATTTTATTTTAGTGCCAAGAATGTTTGTATTGTTAATTCTGGACCCTATTTTGATATTGCCTTACTTGAATTGTATGAAATTGGCCAAATTACCAATTTCTGATCACTTTATTGGGTAGTTGAAATCAGTAACTGGGCAGTTTCTTGTACTCAGTCGATAGAAAAAATGGAGTTCTAGCAAAATAGCTATGAGTTTGGTTGACTGGAACAACGGAATTGGCTGAAAATAGGGCTCAAAGTGGGCAAAATCATTGATGTGTAAATATCGCTGAGACTGCTAACTTTTGCGAGGGCGTAATTCCATAAGTTAACATCAAATTTCGTAGTTTTGGTGTCATTACCATTGGGAAAATGTTCTCTATCATTTCATAAGAAAAAATATTTTTTTTTTTTATTTTAAATCTTCGACGCTGAGAGTAAGTTTGTGAGCAGAGGTCTTGACAGTGAAAGGGTTAAGGTAATTATTTTATCATAATGCCAATCCCCATGTACTGCTATGTCTAACATGAAACAATTTCCTCAAGTCAAACTCTGTGCCATAACTTTACCCTACAGTAATAAATAAAATAAATATTACCACCTAAAGGTAATGGACCAGCTCCACAAATCGGGCAACTTACACGATACGACTAGGTAATATTACAATATATAGTACAAACACTAAACAACTGCAATAAAAAAATAAAGTCTACAAAAGTAATTTTGACAATCGGGCTTTGTAGGCAATTCAGGTTTTGATTTCTGAATTTATCCAGTGCTGTACGTACAGTGCATTTAATCAATTTTTCAGAACTAAACAAAACCAGTTATGTATTATAATTTTATACACAGTACCTTGTTTTTTCACAACTAAACAAATGCATTCATTTTAATTTTACACACAGTACCTTATAACTTTGTTAACTGATGCAGCGTAACATAAGGAACCTTACAAAAGTTTGGAAGACAAACATTATTAATATATAACAAAATTATGAAATAATACAACCTGTGATATACCTGTGACTGGTTTCAAAAGTTTTACTACCTTTGCAGCCCAGCCTGAGGCCAGGTTTTTCTGATTGCCTATTCAACCAGGCTGTTGCTACTGGCAGCCTGCTGACCTAAATAGTCATCACAGCCTGGTTGATCAGACACTTGGGGAGGTAGTGATCAGTTTCCTTCTGAGTTTTATACACTTATTTCAGTAATATTCTGATATCTGCTGGTAGCACATTTAGTAGTCTTGAGCCACAGATGTTGACACAAAGTTCCTGTATTGTGCCCAGTTTTCCTCTGCTTTTCACTAGGCCTGTCTCTCACTTCCTCTCATATATCTTACTATTTTTGTATAATGGCATAGCAAGTGTAACAACATGGATTTTGAAGTTCTTTAGATGTTTTTGCAACAGAATAAGAATATCACTTTCACAGTCTTAGAAGAATATTAACTTAAGTAAAAGTCATATTATTCTTGTGTTTCAAATATATAAACATGACATCTGAATACTATGAAATCTGTTCATGTTGCAGGCCAGCCTAATTATCTAGAAATATTCAAATTCATATATACATGCAACACTAATCATGATTATTAGATTATGAATCTTATGCCTTATGATTATAATTTGCTAATTAAGGTACTCATTTAATAATTATAAACCTTGTTTATGCTGTGTTAATAAATGCCTATTTAAAGCACTTTTTGTTGTAGAACGGTAGGGGCAATGCATACAAAAATAAGGCTTTTCTCCAGTGTGGGTTCGCATGTGAGTCTTCAGATTCGTCTTTTGGGCAGCTCGGTAGGGGCACTGTGGGCAGGAGAATGGCTTCTCCCCAGTGTGTGCTCTCATGTGGTCCATCAGATGAGCGTAATTGGACGTGTTGTAGGAACAGAGAGGGCACAGGTGCATCTTCGGAACACATCCTCTCGCGCTTGGCCTCAGACAGTCTATGTCCAACCCCACCTGTAGGGAACGCCCGTCTCTCTTAGGATAATTTGACGAAGAAATTAGATGAAAAGTAGTACATCAGAAAACCAGAAGACGAGTTTTGAAAATAACTTTGTCTTGTGATATTCCATCTTCTGCCATGTGGTAATTTCTAAGGAACACATGAAGGCAGATGCCATCACACCACAGACCACTACTGTTACTCTGTCATCTCTCAGGTGTGTTTTAATGTGCATTTCAAAGAACCAAACAAATAATAGGTATCATGACCGGTAATCTTCCATGCAAATAAAACTAGATACAGTAAATTCTTAAAATAAATGGCACTTGAAAAATCTGAATTCTTGTAAGACCAACATTTTCAAGAACCACCAAAATCTTATTTTATTCTCAAAATGCTAGTCGCCACATAACAGCACTTCAGTTTTTGATCATACAATTCGTTTTTGACTTATGTTTAAGTCTTCTTATATACGTTATCTATGTATTTATACGTTAATGGGTAAAAAATGACTTTAAACAATAACATGTTGAAAATGTTAATATTCCCTAATAACAAAAACATCTGACTAGTCTCTGAGAAACTGTCATGGTCACAGTCCTAACAATACCAAGTTTTCAAGAGACTATATGAGATAGTCTTTTCATTATATTCAGCTGTGTGTATATGAACAATTATGACAATTCATCGTGTGCTTATCTACAGAAGAAAAAATCTACACATTAAAAAACTTAGCATGAACTAGAGATTAAGATTTGGAAACAATTTCCAAAGCAGACCATCAATTAAGCAACAAAAATTATAGTTATATAACTAACAAGAATAATAATAACAAAAAATAATAAAAATAACAATAACAATGACTGTATTAATAATTTAATAAACAATACAGTATTAAACAGTTTATTCAAATATTAATTAACAGTTATTTTCAATCTGCTATCTCAGTGTACATACCTCATAATACAAGCAATTAAAAAAAAAAAATATTTTGAAAATAAAATGCATTCCTCTTCCATTTTCAGAACAAGTCCTACCTCTATTGTATACATTGGCTTCTGTTGCTGAGAGACATCCTAACACAGAAATCCCCCCAAAAATCTCTCAAAACTAAGAACTTATAGATCTGATAGTCTTGGATTTAGGGACTGTATCTGTATGTGTTTCTGAGTTGATTACAGTACTGATAATGCCTCAAAATAAAATGAGACCATTTAAAATTATTTATAAACCTTAAATTTAGTAAAATTATTGTTTATTTATGCTCATAAATTGACTTTTTAACACCTCAAAAAAAAAAAAGGTCTTCAAAGTGACTTGAGGCCCAGATACAAGATAAATCATTATTAATATAAAGTGCGCAACAAAATTAATAAAATAACCAAAAGATATGAGAGAGAGAGTGAGTGAGTGAGTGAGTGAGTGAGTGAGTGAGTGTGTGTGTGTGAGAGTGTGTGAGAGTGAGAGTGTGAGTGAGTGTGTGTGTGTGTGTGTGTGTGTGTGTGTGTGTGTGTGTGTGTGTGTGTGTGTGTGTGTGTGTGTGTGTGAGTGTGAGTGGGCACGCACGTGGATGTGTGCATGCATTAAAACTTCGTGTATACACACAATTTTAATTTATTACAGTATCTGAATCTTAGTGAAAAAGATTATTTTGTGACACTGTGGTAGCTTCACTATTCATTTTTAATAATAATGCATTTAAAAGCTTCATATACAACTTATAATAAGGCAAGTACATTTATTTATTTATTCACAAGGAAGCACTAAATCCATGGAGGACACACAGCATCTGAAAGAGGAGACATTCATATCTGATTCATGGAAGAGGAGAACAAGTCCAGTTCCTTGGATCAAGAGCCCTACAGCAACATCACTGGACTTCTGTACAGGCAGGCCCTGGTTTGCAGCGCTTCACTTTTCACTAATGCAGAGGTTTTCTATTATACCCATTCTTCATTTATTCAGACTTCCTAAAATAAATATATTCACCACTCACTATAAGCTAAGGATGAAAACATTCTTAAGGTAGGTAATGTATGTATTGTATGTGTATTTTTAAGACCTAGCTCTATTGCTCACTTAATACATGATAGTGTAAACATGTTATTAGGCTTTTATATGTACAGCCTCTCCTCACTTAATGAAGGAGTTCCATTCCTGAGACCACTTCGTTAAACGAATTCGTCGCTAAGTGAGGAGCATACTATAATTGTAGTGAGTTTGTATCAACTATCTTTGATATTGTTTTAATGTCACCTTTGCACTATTTATAAAATTTCCGGTGTATTTTTAAATGTTTATACAGCAGCAATGTACTGTAAAATTAAATAGAATAGAGGAAATCAGCTCTAATATACATCATTTAGGTATGAATACTGGTCAGAGAGCCCATCATAAGTCTGAGGCATCGGTAAACAAGTACATCATTAAGTGAGTAGAGGCTATATTTGAAAGTGAAAAAAAGGCTGTTTCACTTTACAGCATTAGACCAAAATCTAACCTGCAAGGCCAAAAAAAAATCTGTTTGACAGAGTTTTTCAGCTTTCTTAACATTATATACATTCAAGCAAGACACCCAATATGGTGTCATTCACTTTGTCAAGTGATATGCCAAGAAGTATTTGGATCCATCAATATACACATACAAAACAAAAAAAAGGTTTTAACCTATTTATCAGCTAATACAATATAACCAAGAATGATTGGTCATGGTTTAGGCAGGTTCAATAAAACAGACAAGCCCCCCTCCCGTTCTCAGGAAAATTGCCAAATCTAATACTTCTGACACTTTGAGGCTTATTTCAAGCTACTGCCAGTTTGAAACTGACTAAATATGTCTCCTTTTACTTGTATGTCTTAAAGTCTATCAACTGACACAGAAACAGCCAATAAAATCATGAAAACCAGCCTAGAAAATGCCTCAGTCACATGATTTTTTTATATTTTGCAAACCCACTACACAGACCCATTCTCTCATGTCTAAACCGAAATTTACTCCATCAGCAATTTGAAAACCCTGTGATTAAGACGTACATATACGTAAATAAATGCCACTGACCTTAAAAATGTGTGTGTGTGTGTGTGTGTGTACTCACCTATTTATGGTTGCAGGGGTCAAGTCATAGCTCCTGGCCCTGCCTCTTCACTGATTGCTAATGGGTCCTCTTTCTCTCCCTGCTCCATGAGCTTTATCAAACCTCATCTTAAAACCATGTATGGTTCCCACCTCCACTACGTCACTTTCTAGGCTATTCCACTGCCTGACAACTCTATGACTGAAGAAATATTTCCTAACATCCCTTTGACTCATCTGAGTCTTCAACTTCCAATTGTGACCCCTTGTTTCTGTGTCCCATCTCTGGAACATCCTGTCTTTGTCCACCTTGTCTATTCCTCACAGAATTTTGTATGTCGCTATCATGTCTCCTCTAACCCTCCTGTCCTCCAGTTCGTCAGGCCAATTTCCCTTAACCTTTCTTCGTAGGACATTCCCCTTAGCTCTAGAACTAGCCTTGTTGCAAACTTTTGCACTTTCTTTAATTTCTTGGCATGCTTGACCAGGTGTGGGTTCCAAACTGACTGTGTTAGTTACCATTTTGTCCTAGGCACATGTCGATTAGACACTAGGCCTGTTGTATATGAGCACGTGTGTGTGTGTGTGTGTGTGTGTGTGTGTGTGTGTGTGTGTGTGTGTGTGTGTGTGTGTGTGTGTGTGTGTGTGTGTGTGTGTGTGTATGTGTGTGTGTTAGTTACCATTTTGTCCTAGGCACATGTCGATTAGACACTAGGCGCCTGTTGTATTTGCGAGTGTGTGTGTGTGTGTGTGTGTGTGTGTGTGTGTGTGTGTGTGTGTGTGTGTGTGTGTGTATGTGTATGAGTGTGTGTGTGTGTATGAGTGGGTGTGTGTGTGTACTCACCTATTTGTGGTTGCAGGGGTCGAGTCTTAGCTCCTGGCCCCACCTCTTCACCGGTTGCTCTTCACCGGTATGAGTGTGTGCGTGTGTGTGTATGAGTTTGTGTATGTGTGTGTGTGTGTGTGTGTTTATGTGTGTGTGTGTGTGTGTGTGTGTGTGTGTGTGTGTGTGTGTGTGTGTGTGTGTGTGTGTGTGTGTGTACTCAACAATCAATATTTGCACCAATAACTCATTACAGTTGTGACCGGGTGTGGAAGTGTGAATTGCTCATTACACTATAATTTGTTCATGATTGTAGCCATGTATAAACGTAAGTAACGTGTGTGTGTGTGTGTGTGTGTGTGTGTGTACATGGGAGATACCTGGAGTATACCTGGAGAGGGTTTCGGAGGTCAACACCCCTGCGGCCTGGTCTGAGATAGTAAAAGGGTGAAAAATCTTTCCAAGGTATATAAACTAATTCTTTGCATCCAGTAAAAAAAATAAACTTGAAAGTAGTGCTGCATTACTCGTTCAGGTTTAGCGCTTAAATTAATTGTATTATTACTACATCAGAGTGGTATTTACCATGAAATGAATGTTAAGAACTCAGTTGCAGGCCTCAGAAATTGTTAAGTAAAACAACACTCAGCCATTACTCAGGTTTAATTACAATCTCTCTTTTTTTTTTTTTTGGTACTCAATTTGATAATTTTTCTAAATAAGTTGTAAGAAAATGATTCACTACAACTCTAGAATAAAAACCAACTGTTATTTAACCCTTTTAGGGTCTGTGCCATAGAGTGAGCTCAGCTCACTCTGATAAGCTGTGAGTGGTAAATTTGGTCCTAGATATGAGAGAATACCTCTATATGGTTTGTGTGCACCACATAAAACAAATCCTGCAGCACACAGTACATAATGAGAGAAAAAAACTGAGACCGTAATTTTCGATTAAAACAGCGACTTTGCAGTGTTTTTCCGTATGTTTTTTATAGTTGTATTTGTGATTTCTTGGTCTCATTTGATAGAATGGAAGATATATTACAGAAATAGAGATGATTTTGATTGGCTTTAGTAATGGAAATGGGTTGAAACTGAGTTCAAAATAGCAGAAATGTTAAATTTTTGCCGATATTCAAGAGTAAACAAATAATCCCACATGTCTAATACACGCCAGCTGGTGGGTCTAATATACGTTCACAAACGTGGTGATATTATTTATACAATTATTACAGTATTACATAACAGTAAATTTTCTATTTTTTGGTTTGAATAAAAATTCATTATGTGAATAAAAAATCAAAACGAAATTCATTTGTAAAGTCTGAAAACGTAACTAATGAATAGAGGAAATGTTAGTTTAGTTCCAGGAATGCCTGTATTGTTTATTCTGAACCTTATTTTGAAATTAGAATATTTTGAACTTTGCATTAAATTGGCCAAATTACCAATTTCCGATCACTTTATTTTGCAGTTGAAACAGTTGACTTGGTGATTTCTTGTGCTCAATCGATAAAATAGAAGTAATACTAGTGAATTATTATTATTATTATTATAATAAAAAAGAAACTCTAAGCAATACTAGTGAAATAGCTACGAATCTGGTTGACTGGAGTAATATAATTGGCCTAAAATGGGAGTCAAAGTCAGCAAAATCACCGATGCATAAATACATATTGCTGACACATCAAAATTCACGAGAGCATAATTTCATCAATTTTCCATCAAATTTCGTACTTTTTGTTTTATTACCTTCAGAAAAAGATTCTCTACCATTTCATAAGAAAAAATAACAAAATTATTTTTTGAAAATTCTTGGACACTGGTGCGCACTTTGAAATTTGGCCTCTGGACCCTGAAAGGGTTAAAGTAGTTTCATAAATATATTGTAAATATATAATGTAGCTTTGCAAACTTAATCAGGGAGTTCCCAGGAAAAAAAAGCATCAATTATATAATGTACAGATATAGTTTGATACATTCTCAAGTACTGCACATGGTATTTCCTTGTTTCACACTTGTGGTAAATAATTTTGTTCATGCTACTTTGTGAATTTATGTAATGCAACAAAAGTATTTTTGTTAAAAGCACAATTTCACAAAAATATTTTAACTTATCACAAAACATTTATAATTACTGCTTATGATGTGCCCATTGGTGTCTCTTCAAATGATTGTTCTGATTGGTGCGATACTGACAATGATTGCATTCAAAAGGTTTTTCTCCAGTATGGATTCTAATGTGTCTCTTTAAATTAATTTTTTGAATAGCACTGTAAGGACAATAAGGACAAGCAAATGGCTTCTCTCCCGTATGAGTGCGCAAGTGACGCGTCAGGCTGGTAGCAACATAAGTGTTGTAGACACAGTAGGGACACTGGTGTATCTTGCTGGTGGCGATAAGCCCCATCCTGGGTCTTGTTGCATCATTACTTCCAGTATTCACAGCGCCATAGTCCAGAAACACCTGTTGAGGATGCTAATTTTATTGAAGCTCACAGATATTAACTGAATAAATGAACCATCAAGAACACAATGTAAATTAAACAATGATATTAGTCTCACTGCATTGTATCTTTCTTGGTAAGACATTGTTTCACATGAATATTGGGTTATATCTAAACTCAATTAGCTTTCCAAATACTTTTTAATAGAAATATCACTCCCTTTTTTTTTACACTATATTTTCAAAAAGAAGAAATGGGATATTTTGAGATGAGTGTTCCTTTAATTTGTATTGTAGTATACTGTATTGTATTGATCTGAAATATCATCTCTATTCTTTCAAGCTGTTAAAAACATTTTCTCAAAATGCAGCTGCTCCTTTCTTGTGAGAATATGTGTACAAACAATATATACAGAAAAAGAAAATGAACACAATGGCCGTTTCCCACCAAGGCAAGGTGGCCCAAAAAAGAAAAACTTTCATCATCACTCACTCCACCACTGTCTTGCCAGAGGCGTGCCTACACTACAGTTATAAAACTGCAACATTAACACCCCTCCTTCAGAGTGCCAGCACTGTACTTCCTATCTCCAGGAATCAGGTCTGGCTTGCTGAATCCCTTCATAAATGTTGCCTTGCTTACACTCCAACAGCACGTCAAGTCCATTCGCTCCTATCTAACATGCTCACGCACGTTTGCTCAAAGTCCAAGCCCCTCGCACACAAAACCTCCTTTGCCCCCTCCATCCAACCTTTCCTATATATGCTTAAAAATGCAAGCTAGACAACAAAATGAGTGACAGCATGAAAAACAAATCTAATGAATGATGCAGCCAAAATAATAAATTATTGGAAATAGAAAACCTTACCTATAGCTAACCTTCTATGGATATTTGTTTTCACCTTAATGTAAACATACCTAGAACAACGAGAACTAAAATAAGTTAGAAACATTACAAAAAGGAAAACAAAAACTCAAGATCTGGTAATATTTTATAAATAAAAATATTATACTCCACTAGAAAAAAAGTCAAGCAGTGTATAACTGGAAATTTTTTTGCAATTAAAATTTCAATAAAAATAACAGATAATAATTAAAAATTAAGTTCTCCACATAATATTCCTCTTAAAATGCTCAAAAATCATATCATATGTATTGATGGGTATGAATATGATGCTTCAAGCTAGATTGATCGACAAAACGAAGTGAGCAATGAGGACATTCATATACCTCTGTAATATGACAGCGCATATGCCGGTTAAGACAGTCTTTAGTAGTTGTAGAATACTGACAATGAGAGCAAGAAAATGGTTTCTCCCCAGTATGAAAATAGATGTGTCTTTTAAGACAAGCCTTTGTGGTAGCAGAATATGGACACTGTGGGCAAGAAAAAGGTTTTTCCCCTGTATGAGTACGCAAATGTGTTCTCAAGTTTGTTTTGAAACTGGTTGTGTAGACACAGTAGGGGCAATGATGCAGCTTGGTAGTGGGAGAGAGGTTCTCGGACGATGCTGTAGCTCCTCTGTCCAACATCACACCATCACTGTCCAGCACCATCTGTAGGGGACGTCTCTCTTGATCACAATTATAAAGCAATAAATAAAATTCACTACTTGCATAAAAATACTTTGATATGATCTCTGTACGATATTCTGAGGATCATCAAGTCAATGAGTCAAGTGCAAGCGTAATTGCTATGCCAAAATACAATATACTAAAACAAATAAAATGTGTGCCTTGCTTTCTAAAGATTCCCAGAATTAGTAAATATTTTTTGAAGCTTTCATTGTGAAAAACAATGCAAGTTATAAAATAGAAACAAAAAGTATAATCAATATTGTTAAAGCTTTTCTTTAAGGAAGAGATCATCCTATTCTAAAAGTACAAACTAGAAAACTCAAGAAAAAAGTATACTGTACTAACCACAAATCATCAGGAAAGTTATTAAAAATTAATATTTTATTCAATTCACATTGCAGTTATTAAAACAGATAATGTCTCAACCTCTCATTCATTCATTCACACAAAATAAATAAATATACAGATGCTTCTCGCTTTACAATGATTCTACTTACAATATTTCAACTTTACGATGGTGTGATAGCAATGCACATTCAGTAGTCATCAAACTTTGAATTTTGATCTGTTGCCGGGCTAGCATGAGTACCTGTACAACATATCACCACATGTACTGTACCTGTATCATCCTTGGGTAATCAAGTCATTGTACTGTAAAACATTTTTTTTGTACTGTACATTACTGTACATTTATTGATAAGATAACCTTGTGTTTGTTTATTTACTTATTCAGTAACAATTGTTATTTATTTACTTATTTAATTTATCATATCATATATTCATATTCGACTTACGATTGGTTCATCGGAAAGTAACTCCATCGTAAGTCAATTACCACTGTATGTATATAATAATAATAATAATAATAATAATAATAACAATAATAATTACACCTACCATCCGACTTACGACCTGCTCAACATACGACCATTCGACTTACGACCATGTTTTCTATGCCAAATTTCTGGGAAATAAACAACTGTTTGTGTTGTACACAGTGTTTATCCTAAACATTACAGTATAAAATGCAGTACTAACAGCATAAAAAGTAAAGTAAAAAATGAAATGCCAAAATAAAACAATAAAATAAAGTCATTACAAAAATGTGATGATGTTATTCAGTAGTAAGGTTCGACTTACGTCCATTTCGACTTACAACCGGTTTGTCGGAACTGAACTCGGTTGTAAGTCAGATGGTACCTTTTCATATACAGGAGAGCCACGCCTTATGGTGCTTTGCTTTGTGGCACTCTGCTAATACAGTCATTTCAAATTACATCCCAAAACTTTTTATATGGCTCCTGATTCACTATTACGGCCTCCACGCACCACCTTTCCACTCTCAGTTTTTTTTACACCATCTGTGAGCTTCACATCTCTCCCAATTATGTCTAGAAACTTTCCAAAGTTTTAAGTGCTTTAACCCTCTCACTGTCGAGACCCCTACTCACAAACTTGCTCTCAGCGTCAAAGAATCTAAAAAAAAAAAAAAAAAAAAAAAAAAAAAAATCTTATAAAATGATAAGAGAATCTTTCCCTGATGGTAATGACACCAAAAGTGCAAAATCTGATGGAAAATTTACAGAATTATACTCTTGCAAAGTTAGCAGCCTCGGCGATATTTACGCATTGGCAATTTTGTCCACTTTGAGCCCTATTTTCGGCCAATTCCACTGTTCCAGTCAACCAAACTCATAGCTATTTCACTAGAACTCCTTTTGTTCTATTGAATGAGTACAAGAAACTGCCCATTTACCTATTTCAACTACCCAACAAAGTGATCAGGAATTGGTTATTGGGCCAATTTCATACAAAATTCAAGGAAGGTCAATTTCAAAATAGGGTCCGGAATTAACAATGCAAACATTCCCAGCACTAAAATAAAATTTTCTCTGTTCATTAGTCATGTCTCCAGGTTCCTCTTATATTATGCCTGCTTTCCATTTTCAATTTTTATTCACACAAAAAAAAATAGATTTACTGTTATGCAGAGTACTGCATTATTGTAAAAACTGTATAAATAATATCAGCACATTTGTGAAAGCATATTAGACACACAAGTTGACGTGTATTGCACACGTGACGTGATTTGTTTATTCTTGAACATCAGCAGAAATCGAACATGTCCACTACTTTGAGTTCAATTTCAAGGTACTTTTAGTCCGTAAACCATTCAAAATCATCTCTATGTAGTATATCTTCCATTCTTTCAAATGAGACCAAGAAAATGAGAATACAACCATAAATACTACAGTGGAACCTTGGTTTTCGTATGCCCCAGCTTGTATGCAAAACTATAGTCACTCTGTATAAAATGTAATCTTTGTTAATATTTTTGGGTGTCTGGAACAGATTAATTGGATTTACTTTATTTCTTATGGGAAATATTAACAAAAAATACATTTTACAGAGAACAACTATAGTTCCACATACAAACCAGAGCACACAAAAACCGAGATTCCACTGTATGTATATGAAAATACACTGCAAAGTCAGTTTTAAACCAAAAACAAGGTCAGTTTTTTCTCATTATGCACTGTGGGCTGCGGGATTTTTTTTATACTGCGGACACTGACCACTCAGACCCATTCTTTCATATGTAGGCCTACCAGCTTTCTCCCGTAAGACTGGAAACTGCTAGAATTTTTGGTGTAGCATTATGGGACCGACACTGGCTTGCAAGCTGTAATATTACAGGACCAACAGTGATAGGGTTAAAGTTATTGCATATTTTATATATATACTTTGTGTTACAATGACATCTAAGGGTAGTTGTTATAAAAAGAGGAGTCATACGGCTCTTACTTTAAGTGCAAAATTAGAAATTACTATTAAACTCAGTGAGCAAGGTATGTTTATGGCTGAGAAACAAAGGCAGGGTGGCATTGAGGGGCTGTCTGTCTTATTACCATTGGAGTCCTCAATCTTGTCCCCAGAATGCAACCCACACTAGTCGACTAACACCTAGGTACTTACTTGTTAGGTGAAAAGGACAACAGGTGCAAGGAAATGCATCAAAATGTTTCCACCCTGCCAGGAATCAAATCCAGGCCCTCAGCCATGGGGCCCCATGTACTTATATGTACTTGCACCTAAATAACCCTTATGGGTTTAGCACTTAGTTATGATTATAATAATAATGTACCTAAATAAACTTATACACTGTGCAGGCATGCAGGTACGTTAAAATCACTATTTGGCATCGTTACAAAGTAGGAACAGCTACGTCTGTCAAGGAAGTAACTAAGAGTCTCTCTCTGTTGTTGAAGACACAATAACATAATAATAGCAATAATAATGAAAATGTTAGCAATAATAGCTCCACAGTGCTTTAAATGTCATATATCGTATTATTATAGACATTTTCATTAATCCGTCTATGACACAAGCCAGGGCATGTTGGTGTGAGCCAGGGTATATTGCTGTGAGCCAGGGTATGTTGCTGTGAACCAGGGTATGTTGCTGTGAGCAGGGGTATGTTGCTGTGAGCCAGGGAATGTTGCTGTCACTGGTCACTCCCAGTTGGACATCCAATATCTATTCAACTGCCAAATTAATACATATCCATCTGAGTAGATCTTAACACATCTTACATGTCCACCCAAACTACTGTTTACAGAATTTGCGTGCCAGCAGAGGCTGGTTTTAAAGGTTTAGGGGAAATAAACTAACTTCACAACATCAATGTGCAGGTTGAAGCACCACATGCTGACACTGTAGCTACAAAAAATTATCCACATAGAGCTAGATGGGATAATTGAATTGGGCGATATACCGAGCAACAGATTTTTAATGTAGATGAAACCACATTATTTTGAAAGAAGATGCTTTCTAAAGCATTTATTGCTATAGAAGAAAAGTGGATGCCTGGCTTCAAAGCTGCAAAAGAGAAACAAACCTTATTTCTTTCTGTGGTATAAAAAAAACGTAGTTATACATGTAATAAATATAAAACATTGTTAAGCACAAATAATTAAGACAGGCAAACACTCTTGCTAAAGACAAAAATATTTTAAGGTATGTAATGAGTGTACTGTGTATGCATTTTACTTTTTTATTGTTTTTTTTTTCAGGCCTAGTTCTATTGTTCACATAATATATTATAGTTTAAACATGTTATCAAGCATTTATATGCATTTAAAAGTAAAAAAAAATATATATAAAGGGTGATTCACTTTACCGCAGTAGCTTGGAACCTAACCAGCAGTATAATCAGGATCTTCCTGTGTATATATATAAACAAAATATTTTATATTGTGGAACCTCGGTTTTCGTATGCCCCAGTTTTAGTAGGATTCAGTTTTCAATGACTTTTTTCATCAAAATTTTGTCCAGCTTTCGTACATCTGCTCTGTTTTCGTAAAGTTGAAAATGGTCTGTACCAAATGCGTCCGCATGACTCGGCCACTCAAGCACCCACACAAAGCATCCTATGTGTTCGTGCCTCAGTCTGCTCTTGTTTCTCGTTGAGTGAGAATCACCCCGCACATTCATCCGAAACATTTCGTAATAATCCATTGTTTTTTGTGCTTGTTTATTGAGTGCGACTGCTAAATAACCCACCATGGGGCCAAAGAAAGTTCTGAGTGCCAGCCCTTTGATAAAGATGAGAAACACGATAGAATATTGCGTCTTTGGGAAAGTCCATGGGGTTGGATGTGAGTGGCCAGGATGTGGAAGAGTTGGTGGATGACCACAGCGAAGAGCTAACCACTGAAGAGCTGCAAGACCTTCAACTGGAACAGCAACAGACTGCAGATAAGGAAATTGCTTCAGAGGAGGAAGAGAGAGGGGAGAATGTGCCTTCTTCAGTGATTAAAGACATGTGTGCAAAGTGAAGTGAGTTGCAAAGTTTTATGGAGAAATATCACCCTAACAAAGCTGTTGCAAGCCGTGTCTACAACATGTTCAATAACAATGCCTTGTCCCATTTTAGGCAAATCTTAGAAAGACTCCAGAAACAGACCTCTCTGGGCAGATTTTTTGTGCGACAGGGGTACAGTGACTCTCAAGCTGGTTCTAGTGCCAGTAAAAGACAAAGAAGGGAAGTAACCCCAGATAGGACCTTGATACCTGAAGTCTTTATGGAAGGGGATTCCCCTTCCAAACAATAACCTCTCCTCCTCCCTCTCCCCTCCTCGCCATCTTCCATATGCCAACAAGTCTTCAATAAAGGCAAAAGTGATGTTAAATGTTCATTTATCCATTTCATTAGTTATTTATATTTATTTCTTATTGTTTTCCGTATGTAAAACTTTAGTTACTCTCTATTAAATGTATTTTTTGCTAATATTTTTTGGGTGCCTGGAACGGATTAATTGGATTTACATTATTTCTTATGGGAAATATTGCTTCAGTTTTCGTATGATTCGGTTTTCGTCAGACTTTTTAGAATGGATTAATCACGAAAATCGAGGTTCCACTATACTATTTACATTTTACCATCTTTTTAGCATGTGAGGAGCTCCAAAAATTTATTCCACCTCAAAATATAGAAAAATCTTACTTTTCCAAAGCACGGAAGTCACTGAAGTGTTCATCTGCAACCTGTATAAATCACCGTAATAGTCAGCTGAGAAATCTGGTCCTTCATTTTGATGTCTTAACTGATTTTTAAAATTTTAATATTTATGTAAGAAATTATTTGCATTCCCCAATGTGTTTCTATGCCAAATTCTGATATGAGATGTTAAATGAGATTTTTGTGTGGAACGATAACTGCACTGTGAGCAAGCATACGGTTTTTCTCCAGTATGTGTACGTATATGCTTTTTCAGGTGATCTTTAGTTGTTGCACGGTAAGTGCAATGTGGACAAGAGTAAGGCTTTTCTCCTGTATGGGTACGAATATGTTCTTTCAGATGGCTGGTAAAATTTGAAGTGTACGCACAGTAGGGACATAGATGCATCTTGTTCAAGGAAGTGAAGGCCACTCCTGATGATATATCTCTTCTTCCAGCAGTCCTTTTTTCAGCCAGGTCCATCCCTACCTGTAAGGGATGCCCATCATACTTATATTTAAAACAAGGTATAGGTAATGTTGTTAATTTCATTACCACCTGAAGTAAGCATTAAACAAATATGGGGCTATACTCAATGATGATACTGTAGTATTCCTACAAAAGCCAAAAACCATATCTGTGTTTCCTTTTAAAGACAGAAATAAAATTGTCAAGATTTTTTCATAGAAATGTTATACAGTATTAATTTCACAATAAATTTTGAAATTATAAGACAGTGTAGGGTTACAGAGTGTACAATGCAAAGAGCAAGAGAGATTGTTCGGGTGGTCTGGCTGTTTAGAAATGAGGAATAGGATGGCAAAGATGTTTAAATCTGGGGTAAAGGGGATGATGCATCAGGGACATCTCAGGAAGGACAGAAAGGAGTTCAAGGATGTTCAAAGTGGTAGAGACTTGAACATCCAGCAAGGATGTAAAAGTGTGGTATTTCAGAGTGAGTGGAGATAAGTGCATTTTAAGGTTTGACATGATTTTGAAGTGTAAAAATGGTAACATGTTTACAGATTTAGGGAAAACTGGATAACCATTTATCAACCGTAGACTTAGCAGATGGTGCAAAATACCTCTACTAAAAAGCAGGGGTGTGATGAGTACACTAAGAGAGAACTTGACAAGTGTCAATTGTCCCCGACTCTTCAACACTGGGGAATTACCAACAAACCTCTGGACAAGTTCTTCAAATCAGTGCCTGACTAACCAGGCTGTGGCTCATGTGTTAAGAGTGCATGAAGCCAGAAGTAACAGCCTGGTTGATCAGACCTTCATCCTCCGAGAGGCCTGGTCTGGAATAAGGCCATATGGGCACTGACCCCCAGAAACATCCTTCAGGTAATAGTTCATATGGAGGCAGAAACAAGAAGGGGTAATCATAAAACTGCATAAAGAATTCTCAGTAAACATGCCAAAAATAAAAGTCATGAAAATACCTAGGCTAGGTACTGAGGAGGCAACGTGGACACTGTACACTCATGTGATGAAACAGGTTGGAGAGGGAGTGGAAAGTGATATGTCATCTCCTGAACATGACATAAAATGTGCTAGAGTCAAAAAGAGCAAAAAGCAATTTGAGAATTTTGAATTGTCATTACTGTGTACCATCACTCAAGCAAATGTATGATCGCTTAGGAATTTTTGAGAGGAAGGGGTTCCTTCTATATACTGCACTTTTTTTTTAATAGCAGGAAGCCTACCACAAGTTTATATTTCGAGGTTCTATGTGGCAATATGTTCTGAGTAATAAATTCTAGACTTCCAAAAAAATTAGGAATACAACTCATTTGTTAACTGAGGATCTTCTGTGTAAATTTACATTAAATTGTGTTAGTTTTCCCAATACTTTTCAAAATACCTTATCTACATAACCCCTGTCTATTATGACAAAAAACATTCACATTGTACAACCCAAAGACTTTTACTGTATTTATGAAAAATTATTGACTATAATGCATCCTTCAAAGGAGGAATGTCTTAATGCTAGTAAAAGATTCTTGGTCTATTCACCTGATGCTATGCCTTGTATTTATTGGATCAGATCCAACTACATCCCATTTCACAGATGCTGTGTCATCAATATGAGTTTAGCGCTTCTCAGTGAATATACACGTAATAAAATAAGCCTAATGTATTTCAACACTATTATAGTTGACACACTGGTTATTGGAATGTCTTCATAGTAAAGAATTTGTTGAACATGCATGGAAAAAGTCTAAGGGACTCATTACAAAAAAAAATACATTATACAAAATGCTATAAAAAAATGAAGACAGTACTTACCCAACCCTCACGAAATTGAAATAACGCGATTGCAACCAAATCACAGATGAATTTTATTAGAGTCAGCTGCCTGAGTGGTTAGTGCACTGGCCAACAAGGTTTAGCACTCACATGCCATTGTTCAAGCCCCATCTGCTCCAATTTACTTACCAGTGACTGTAGTACTGGCTCTCTTCCAAATTACTGTACTGTTTACATATGTAGTAGTACAGAATTGATGTAGAGCATCTCAGCATTATGTTGAGTACATAAACATGGAGGAGGTATGAATGTATAGTTTTCTGGAGGATGTTTACAGGTACTGTAAAGCTTCACATGTGATCCAGTTTCGGTCATATCTACCATTATCACTGTTGGTCATGTCTTCCATGTGTCATTCTGTGCCATTATCACTGTTGGTCATATCTTCCAGGTGTCTTTCTGCACCATTATCATTGCCAGCCATATCTACCAGGTGTCATTCTGCACCATTATCACTGTCAGTCATATCTTCTGCACCATTATCACTGTCAGTCATATCTTCTGCACCATTATCACTGTCAGTCATATCTTCTGCACCATTATCACTGTCGGTCATACCTTCTAGGTGTCATTCTGCACCATTATCAATGTCAATCATATCTTCCGGGTATCACTCTACACCATATCACTGAGTACTGTTGATATCTTATATACTAGCCACAGTTGGCACTGTATTACATGATTATACCTGCATATTATCAAATCCTCTATAAACACACTTATACTCAGGATTTCCCCACCTAAAAGCACAGGTGTATGAGTGTATCTCCAGAAAGGATTTGACTGTAGATAGGTATCTGCATCACAGGGCACTTGACAAGCAGGACCGTCTTGGTTACAGTCCATTCATGAATTTTTATGAGTAGTTTCAGGAATCAATTCACATATCCATATCACATGAATTTATCCACATCTTGATTCTCTGAGTCAAGATAGGACCTGTTAAAATCATGATCACTACCTGCAGTAATATGAACAAATATGGCTGAATGCCATAATTTATGCCAAACATCCTACATTGTAGGCACAGTCACCATGTCTCACAATTTTGCAATGCTTTTTAGTACATACATGATTAATGTTGAATTCTTTATAAAATATTTAAGGCACATTCTTCTTTAAACTATAGAACTGCATACAACTGTTGTAATATTTATATTTCAAACAAAAATTTCTTCATCGATAAACTCACTTGAGGATTTGCAATTAGGTGGAATGTAAGTTGGAAAACCTTTTTTTAATTTTTGAGCATATGGTTGAGGATGGGCATTTTCCAACAGCAAAATAATCTTGCTATGTTTATTGAGTCAAGTTTTTCTTCAGTGCTTCCTGGCCTCATGCAAACATGTTGATCTGGTAACGTTTTGTTATATCCAGGATTTTTTTTTTTTTTTTTTTTTGTAAATAACTGTCAACATTTTCAAATGCTAGAGAGCTCGTTCATTAGCACACATCAAAACTAAATCATTCACTGGATTCCTTCACTTACGCCACATTTTCATCACTATAAACAAGAGAACATTGTATGATTCCAAACCAAAACAATTAGGTCTTATCATTATTATTTACATCTTAGTTAATTTATGTTCTTCCATCAAATGTGTACATTCACTTAAATATTTCTCGGCAGCAACATTATCTGCAGAGGTCTTTATCCCACCATTTATTAATCCTATGTGACCAGCCACATGAATTGTAATTATTTTTAAATAATGAGTCTGTAAAATTATCTGGCTTAGTGAATCAAAATTCATCCTAAAAATATAACTCATTTACTGTAACTGTGGAAAAACTATTCATACTATATGTATTAACCCTCACATGATGTCAACAAACTTTGATCAGTAGCACGCATAAAGCATCATGGGGCAGCAAGGTGAGCAATAACTAATACAAATTCACTAATGTAGTGCACGACCACATTCCCTCAAACCAACCAGGGATGGCCAATGAAAGACCAGATGGTTGAATTTTACTTAGTTTCATTTATCTAAGCCGTACTAAATTTATAAATTCTAGAAGCTAAATCAGAAAAAGAGGGTCTTGCATATATATACTGTACAGAATGCAGGTGGGCAAGTTGGCAAATCTAAAAAAAAATGGCTTTTCAAGTTGAAAAATTATTTCGGATCAACGATTAGGTCATATTTTTCTCCTTGTAATGACCCCTTATGTTGTAATTTTCTAACATAAAATATTGCATGCCTTTTCAAGAGAATCAGCATTTAAACACATTTACAATGTGTGCATATTTCTCATGTACAACTGCAGTACAAGAGGTGGAAATTTTGAAACACTATGCCAAGCTAAGGCAATTTTGGTATGAGAATCAATTTCTAATCAATATCTTGCAAGAGCAAACATCCAGAGACGGCATTACCACCACAACCCCATTTCCAATATTTAATCATTTTTCTGTAGGAACCCCTCATTTTATATATATATCTGATGTTTAAATTATGCCTATCTAAAAGAAACAATAATGAAACACATTTAAAATATGTATCTATGTTTATATTTGGAGAGGCATAAGCTATGTACAGAGTGAAACAGATAATTCTAATTACATTACTGTACATAATATTCAGCATAAAATATAGAATGCATTTTCTCTAATTATGCTAAAATATTTAAGATACTGCAGCTTTTACTTAAGTTACAATCACAAGAATGAAAGATCACAATAAATAAAAAAGGTCAGTTACTTACTTACGACCTTTTATGATTATTTAGAATAACCTGTACCCTCAAGTAACCAACTATGTCTATTTCTCATATGACTTTGTAAATGAACTTTCTGTGTAGATCGATAAGGGCAGTAGCTGCAAGCAAAAGGTTTTTCTCCGGTGTGGGTACGAATGTGTGTTTTCAGACTATCCATCTGAGCAGCACGGAAGGGACAATGGGGGCAAGAGAAAGGCTTCTCTCCAGTATGGGTACATATATGCCTGGTGAGATGAGTACTCCTAATGGTGGTATAAGGACAGTAGGGGCATTGGTGGATCTTGGTGCTGCCAGAGAGGATCTTCACGACTCCTGCGGCTCCACTTCTCTCAGTCCTCTGGTTGTCACTGCCAAGCCTTGCCTGTTGGGGAGGCCTCTCTTACTCATCCTCATAATTACAGAAAAAATTATGTCCCAGTCATTCATCTGCAACTTTAACAAGATTCCAATATATCTTCCCAAACTCAACTGCTGAATACACAACCACTTCAATAAATTTTCTAAATTAAGAGTAAAGATTATGGATAACCTTTTAGAAATTTCCATTGTAATTTACTTTATTTGTATTTAGTAATGCCAGCTAAGAGAATACTCAATAAAGTTAGTCACTTTTTTGTCTATGACTTCACTAATATGAAAAAATCATCTATACAGACATAAAAATGTGTATCATGCAACAGTGACCTAGTATGTACATTGATAAATACATAAGCTACAAAAGATTCACTTATCCTGAAGATAGTGAGCATGTGTGTCTTAGGAGCAGTAGTTCACATCCCTTCACATAACATCTATTAACAGCAATGAATTTGGGTCTGTTTATGAAAATCAAGGAAAAGCTGATGCAGCTGAGACTAGGAGCAAAAACTCTTGACAACAAAATCCTATACAGTAATCTAAAGACAGAACTATATAGTAAAGACACAGATATTGAGGAATACAGTACCTGTCTGCAGTTATAGAAGTAAAATATGTGTATGCAAATGATGCAAACTCCTCCACCCAACCAATCACAGTAGGAGTCCCACAAGGAAGCGTCCTTGGACCACTCCTCTTTCTCATCTACATCACTGATCTACCGAATGCATCACAGCTACTCAAGCCCATATATTTGCAGATGACACTACATGTGTGTTTTCCACCCAAATGCAGTCATACTAGCAAACACAGTCAATGCTGAATTACAGAAAATATCTGCCTGGATGATGACTAACAAACTTACCCTGAACACTGATAAAACCTATTTCATTCAGTTTGGAAACAAAGCTGCAAATGATCCAATTAACATTATGCTAAATGGACCATCAGTCACAAGACTCACAGAGGGAAAATTCCTAGGTATCCACCTTGACAGTAGCCTTAAGTTCCAGACACACATACAACAAATCACCAAGAAAATCTCCAAGACTGTAGACATACTATCAAAGATAAGGTACTACGTACCACAATCAGCTCTCCTGGCACTGTACCATTCACTCATATACCCTTATCTTACATATGGAATTTGTGCATGGGGATCAACAACATCCAATCACCTAAAACCCCTAATAACCCAGCAAAAGGCAGCAGTAAGAATGATAAATTCCCACTCCTGCCAGCATACTCCACCAATTTTCAAAAGTCTGAATCTGCTCACCATTAAGAACATCCATACTTATTCATGTGCCTACTACATACACAGAACAATACACTCAAATATAAACCCCCCATTCAAACTTTTCCTCACCAACCTAAACAGGACACATGACCACAATACAAGAGACAGATCTCTTTTTGATATACCTCGTGTCCATATCACACTGTGTAAAAACTCGATGCACATAAAAGGCCCCAAAATATGGAATTCATTACCAGAAGATATTAAAGTAACCCAGTCTGAAAATCAATTTAAGACTCTTCTCAAAAGCCACTTAATCACCCTAGACTAAATTCTAAATACACAGTATACATTTACTCACCTATGTACTCCCACATCATAACTGCAACAATGACATTGAGCCTTTTATCCATTGTTGACAGGACTTTAATTGAATCATTGTTTTTCACAATAGCATTTTAGAATATAAATATGTATATCTTTGTATAATACAAATTTTGATTCATTTATAATTAATATTCTACTGTACAACTATGAAATAATTACATGTACTTTCCTACTGTACAACTATAATATACTACTCCTTAGTATTAAGTAAACTGTAAGCCAATAATGTTAAGTTGGCCCATAATGCCAAGGCATAATAGAGGCTCTCTTTGTATTGCAACCCACTATTGTATATACATAATCTCAATGTACTGTTTGCAAAGACATTAAATAAATGAATAAAATAAATAAATAATGTGTGTGTAACTCATTTCCAGATACTGTATATGTTGTTACAGGCAAGGAATTATGCCCATGGGCATGAAATTATTTTATATTTGTTATTATAGAAGAATAGCTATGCTCATGAATGTATAATTACCCACCAGGTATTTGTAGTTACAGATATAGAGCTGTATGTATGTGCATGTGTGTGTTTGTATGTGCATGAGCACATGCTTGTATGCATGTGAGAGTCACTAATAGTAATGTATTCCGAGAAAGCTAAGATTGTAGAGGGTGTCCACAAAAACACTCCCTGATTTCAAACAGGTAAAACATGTAACTTTATTGTAATAATCTTTCTTTGGGGGTACGTGAAGAGCACAGTTTATGTACCACCACTACCTGCAACCCTGGAGGAGCTGAAAATTTTGATCACTGAAGCAGTTCGCACAGTAACTCTAGATATGCTGCAGAGCATCTGGGCCGAACTGGACTATCGCAACAATGTTTGCCGAGCAACCAGAGGGGCACGCATTGACTTGCCTTTAATGCTACCCTATACCACCAAAACTGAATGAAATCCTGCATCTGAAGCTACTAACTGTGAAAGATTATTACAATAAAGTTACATGTTATACCTGTTTGAAATCAGGGAGTGTTTTTGTGGACACCCTGTATTTTCCTGTACCATAAAAAACAACAATATAATAGTATTTATAGTTGTAAGCTTTTGTCTCACCAAAAACACTGTGTGTACTATGAGCTCTATGGCTGAAATTATACTTTTATAGTAAATACCTTTGTAACTACTGTAAATTAAGTACTTTTTTTTTTTTTTTAGAAAATATTACACAGGCTTCATTTGCTTTATGCAAATTTGCTGTTATGTGATTCTATATTTCTATAGCAAAGCATAATGGAAATTCTTATGTGGAATTACATGTTGGTGGTGTGACGGAGAATATTGTAATACAACCATCATGCATCTACTGCATTAAGTAAGAAACACCTGTACAATGGCAGTAGATTGCTACTTAATCATATATTAATAAATGATACAATAATACAAGCTGATAAGATACTACTTTAATTATCATACACAAACACAAATAACTGAAGATATGTTATAAAATTTTTGTCTATCAACCTTACTGTACGGAGTGAAAAGAATGCATTAAAAATATTACTAAATAAAACAAAAAGGCACACACAAAAAAGTTAAAATGTCTGAGTCTGATGCAGAATAAAATCTTTGGCCCTTTCATCGGTGATTCTTCACCCATTAATCTACTCATGTATGAAGACATTCACTAGAGCTTCTCCCCCATTACCTGGTCCTATCTCTCCCTGCTCCAAGAGTTTTATCGTACCTCTTCTTAAAGCTGTGTATGGATCCTGCCTCCACTATATCACTCCAGATTGTTCCACTTCCTGACAACTCTATGACCGAAGAAATAGTTCCTAACATCACTGTGATTACTAACTACAATAGATACTACTAAAGATGTACACCCAGTATTTTGTGAATTATATTTCTTAGCAGAAATCTAGTGTATAACATATACAGTGGAACCTCTACTTGCGAGCGTGTCCACGTGCGAGTTTTTCCAAATATGAGCAGTCGATGGGTCGATTTTTTGCTTCCACATGCGAGCAAAATTTCCACAAGCAAGCAGACCTCAAGGCAGGTTCCTTGACACTGGTGAGGGGCTCTTGCTCTTGATCTCGGGAATTGTATCTCATTTGTTTGTTGGACTATCTTATTGAAACTTGGGAAATGTATGATGGAAAGATGCTTCTTAACGTACACCAAAAATGAAAGAAATCTAAGCATAAATAATGGAGTTCACTTCTCAGCAATTGGCCACCCCTTAGCGGTAATTTCAAATGGTTTTTATGGTTATACGTATTCTTGTATTTTTGGTCTCATTTGATAGAATGGAAGATATATTACAGAAATAGATATGATTTTAATTGCTTTCACGACAAAAAGTACCTTGAAATAGAGCTCAACCTAGGGAAAATGATCCACTGCTTGGCTGTTTCAGAGTAAACAAATGACATCACTGTCCATTCCAATATTCAGTCGTGAATGGATTGACATTATTTATAAAATTATTGCAATAAGGAATAACAGTAAATCTTATATTTTTTGTGTGAATAAAAATTACAAATTATTTATATAATAATAATAATAATATGTATAATAAGTATAATAATAATCGTATAATAATATAATACAATAATAATAATTTTTTTTTTTATTATCACACTGGCCGATTCCCACCAAGGCAAGGTGGCCCGAAAAAGAAAAACTTTCATCATCATTCACTCCATCACTGTCTTGCCAGAAGGGTGCTTTACACTACAGTTTTTAAACTGCAACATTAACACCCCTCCTTCAGAGTGCAGGCACTGTACTTCCCATCTCCAGGACTCAAGTCCGGCCTGCCGGTTTCCCTGAACCCCTTCATAAATGTTACTTTGCTCACACTCCAACAGCACGTCAAGTATTAAAAACCATTCGTCTCCATTCACTCCTATCAAACACGCTCACGCATGCCTGCTGGAAGTCCAAGCCCCTCGCACACAAAACCTCCTTTACCCCCTCCCTCCAACCTTTCCTAGGCCGACCCCTACCCCGCCTTCCTTCCACTACAGACTGATACACTCTTGAAGTCATTCTGTTTCGCTCCATTCTCTCTACATGTCCGAACCACCTCAACAACCCTTCCTCAGCCCTCTGGACAACAGTATGGTAATCCCGCACCTCCTCCTAACTTCCAAACTACAAATTCTCTGCATTATATTCACACCACACATTGCCCTCAGACATGACATCTCCACCGCCTCCAGCCTTCTCCTCGCTGCAACATTCATCACCCATGCTTCACACCCATATAAGAGTGTTGGTAAAACTATACTCTCATACATTCCCCTCTTTGCCTCCAAGGACAAAGTTCTTTGTCTCCACAGACTCCTAAGTGCACCACTCACCATATAATAATAATTATATAATAATGTACTACATATAACAATTATAATAGACGGCTTCAAAAGGCCGTCACTAGATGTCAGTGTTTACCACAACAAAGAGGGAGCAATTGTGGCTGCCTCCACCTGTTACATAATGACATATTTTATTCATTCTAGAGTATATATCATGTTTCTATGTTATTTTTATTGTTTGTTATGTCATATAAGATGAACTGTGATATATAAATAAGCCATATAGATGATATTAGCAAAATTATTCATGAAGTGTTTTCATTGGTCTCCAGACAAACTTTCGTCCACCGCCGACACCGCCCATACCACTACATGAATGACATATTTTATTCATTCTAGAGTATATATCATGTTTCTATGTTATTTATATTGTTTGTTATGTCATATTAGATGAACTGTGATATATAAATAAGCCGTATAGATGATATTAGCTAAATTATTCATGAAGTATTTTGCCCGGTCTCCAGACAAACTCTCGTCCACCGCCGACACCGCCCATACCACCACATGAATGACATATTTTATTCATTTTATAGTATATATCAGGTTTGTATGTTATTTATATTGTTTATTATGTCATATTAGATGAAGTGAGATAGATAAATAAGACGTAGAGTTGATATTAGCGAAATTATTGAAGTACAGAATTCCACTGGAACGGATTAATTGCACTTCAATTAATTTAAATGAGGAAAATTGACTCTGCAAACGAGCAAATCCAGTTGCGAGCAAGGTCATGGAACGGATTAAACTCGCAAGTAGAGGTTCCACTGTAATTTGTTATGCAGTGCCTACACTGCATTATAACTGTTTGTATCCATGAATTTAAAATTGTCATCCTCAGAGTTCCATTAAGACTGAAAACAATGGAACTTATTTTGCACAAATGGATAAGAAATAAATATTGTGCATTGATATATAAAATATAATGATTTAACCTTAAAATCAAATCTCCGAAAACCTAGTAAGCTTCTAAAATAACCAAAACTATGAACAAAATTTTTTGCCAATCATTTTCAAAAGCTCAGTAAGACAAGGAATAAGTGAGAGGTAAAAGTTATTTTCTAAAGGAAAAGACAAGTAAATAATAAATTAATATATGCAGTAACCTTCAGTTTAAGTAATAATGTATAGTTATTATCGTCAACAACAACAAATTAATCCCTAAACCTGTCAGGATCATTAAGTAGGATCTAACTTGGTGTGGGCAATAACCAGAATTTTGTTATAATGAGTAACTGATACTTTTTTTTTTTTGTTTTGTTTTTTAAATTAAGAAAGGTTGTTTCGATCATGAAGCAGAAATACTGAGTACAGTAGTTTAATTGCTTGAAATTAGTAATACTGTTAAGAGTACTCATCTCCCGTATAAATACAATTCATAGAGCAATTTTATTGCAATGCACACAGAAATCTTGACATTAAGTGCTTTAAGTCTTATAAAAATTAAGTAGGAAAATATACTCCATACAATTATTTCAATTTACTGGCCTTGTCCACAAACAGTGCCTCTCAGCCTCCAGCCATTCTTGTTAAGTGAGAGCCAGTCAAGTTCACTACACACTGTTTTCATAGCTTAATTAATGTTTTCCAAAATCTGTATAACTTTTGACTGCTTAATTTCTATTAGCACATAAATTCTGAGAAAAATATTCAGTCTGAATTAACATCCGACATCCACAAAAATTCAATATCGTGCATTACAATTCAGATTCCTGCATCTTTTAAGCTACACGAGCTTTATTTCTAAAATTTTGGAACATGTTGGTTATTGATAAAAATGAATAAGTGTTTAAACAAGAAAGTTGTGCAGTGGAGGCACAGTATGCATTCACTAAGGCACTACCATTACAAAGGTGACTGCCCAAACACACTGCATATTCTAGAGATTCCCAACCTCCCTACGGAAGGCAGTGTTTGTGTGATTAATAAAAATGAGAGAGGATGTACGGATAAGACTCCTGCCAGCTGCTGCCTCTGTTTACTTATATTATCAATGTAGAAGTAATATTTTAGAGTTGAAACCAGACAGTCTCTCTTCATTTCCTTGCTGACTCACTTCAAAGAAAGTTATGTATAAGACTCCTTGCTTTTTACTTCATTAAACATGGTTTCATCAGTCCCTCATGCATAGATAATACAAAATTTGTACAGACAATCCTAATATTGTATGTATTAAAGAAGTAGATATGGAAATCTGTGATCTCACGAATCCTTTGCTGGAAGTCCAAGCCAAAGTTGGCAACTTTTTCCACACCTGACTCAACTTCCCACATTATTTTATTACAAAATTGCTTTGTTTTCTTGGTTAATGCTTTCTTAAATGCATTTATCTTTAATATCCAATAAGTGCACAGAACAGCACTTTGGCCAATTTTACACAAAATTCAACAAATTCTAAATTAAAAAAAGTTCAAAATAAACACTAAACTAACCTTTCCTCGGTTCATTAATCACATTCACAGACCTCTGTTATATAATACTGTACTTGCTCCCCATTTTCAATCCATCATCACACACAAAATTGGAAGTTTTATCTTACTTCTTGGATATTAAAATATAACCAAGAATGGTTAATCATGGTTTAAGCTCTCAATAATTGAGACAGACCTTGTAAAACCCTTAAAACAGACTAGGAGGGATAAAGGGACCCTAACTTTCCTCAGAAAAACTGCCAAAAAATCAAATATATCCACCATTTTGAGGTTAAGCTATATTTACAAACTGAAGTTGAGCAAAATTAGATCTCTTTCATTAGTATGTCTTCCATTCTATCAACTGATACCAAGAAACATGCAACCACCCTAGGAAATACCTCAATATTTTTTTTTAAACTAACACAAGGTCAGAGGTTTAATTTTAATATGATGTACAATGTGGGGCAGAATTTTTTTATACTGTGTACACTAACTGCACAGATCGATTCTCTAATGTCTAGGCCAAAATTTAACGCTCACAGCATACCTGAGGTTGCTGCGCTTAAAACATGGACCTACATGAGCGACACTGGTATTAATAATGTAGATCAGCATGGGAAACAGTGAAAGAGTAAATGTTTGCATGTAATGAGTGTGTGTCAGTTAATTAAACTCAGCCCAGTTGGCCCACATCAACCATCCCATCGTTCTTCAAATACAGTGGACCCCCAGTTTGCAATGGCATCGGTATCCGATAAATCCGGTATTTGATACATTTTAATGCAAAATTTTTGCCTCGGTTCCTGTTAAAAAAAACGCCATACGCAATTCGTCCGAGACGTGTCCACGTGTGGCCCAGTGTTTACAAGCCAGCCAGTGTGCTTGCATCTAAGGATACATTCGGTACATTCCATATTATCACAGTGTTTTTGGTGCTTGTTTCTGCAAAATAAGTCACCATGGGCCCCAAGAAAGCTTCTAGTGCCAACCCTGTGGTAAAAAGGGTGAGAATTAGTATGGAAATTAAGAAAGATTTTGAAGGGTTTGGGGCTAACCTCACCTGAGAAGCCTATGCCAGTTGTGGAATCCATTGTGCCTACTTCAAAAATTAAGGAAATGTGTGCAAAGTGGGTTGAACTGCAAAGCTTTATGGATGAAAATCACCCTAACACAGCTATTGCAAGCCGTGCTGGTGACTATTACAATGACAATGTTGTGGCCCATTTTAGACAAATCGTAAAGGAATGGGAGGTACAGAGCTCTATGGACAGATTTGTTGTGCGACAGAGGTCCAGTGACTCTCAAGCTGGTCCTAGTGGCATTAAAAGAAGAAGGGAAGTAACCCCAGAAAAGGACTTGCTACCTCAAGTCCTAATGGAAGGGGATTCCCCTTCTAAACAATAAGTTCGACACTCTCCCCTCCTCCCATCCCATCAATCATCACCAGATCTTCATTAAAGGTAAGTGTCATGTATTCTATTGTTAGTATAGTACTACAAACTGTGCATGTCTTCTTCAGTTTGTGTGCATTAAACTTAACATTTCATGTGGTAAAAATTTTTTTTTCATACTTTTGGGTGTCTTGCACGGATTAATTTGATATCCATTATTTCTTATGGGGAAAATTGATTCGCTTTTCGATAATTTTGGTTTATGATGAGCTCTCGGGAATGGATTAATATCGCAAACCGGGGGTCCACTGTACTTCATGTAAAAAATAACAGAGATAAGTTATGCTGTAGTAATTTTTAACTAGTACACAAGTAAACAAAAAATTAATCTGCAAATTTGTAGGCATCTGGAACATAATCATACTTTTTCTCATATGTTCGTCACTTTACACTATGTCTCTATTATCAGGAATACGACCCATTTGCTATGAAAGGCTTTACTGCATTTTAACCCACAAATTCTTCTGAAAGATTTTAGAAAAGACTTTACTTCCCATTATGATGAGTCCATATATGACTTTGTAAACTTCCTTTTTGTGCAGAACGATACCGACAGTGCGGACACTCAAATGGCTTTTCTCCTGTATGGGTACGCATATGTTTCTTCAAATTTTCTTTAGTAGCAGAATTGTAAGGACAAAGAAAACAAGCAAATGGTTTTTCTCCAGTATGTGTTCGAATATGATTTGTTAAATTTGTTGAGGTTGCAGCTATGTAGGGACAGAAGGGGCATTGATGATTCTTCCCACATCCTAAGGCTCCTCTTGCCCTACTCCTCGGAGCAGCATTGCCCAGGCCCACCTGCAGAGAAAGCCTCTCTTACTCAAGATCATACTTTACAGATATGTATAAAATCGAATACTTCCTATTGCACTATAGCAAGATACTCTTGTTTAACATTTCAAAAGGAACAAATATTTTATGGTGTTCATAGATGAGAATGGCAAAAGTACATTACTCATTACTTAAGCCTAAAATGAAAAAATGAAGCAAATCTTGCCCAAGCCAAGAAATTTTAAGCAAACCTCTTATACTTACAGGGTCTAAGTAAAGAGAAAGAATGGATGGCTACCCGCTGATAAAGACTGTGACCAAACGACATGAAAACAAGGTTAATTGAGGAGTGTGTGCAAGAGCAGTGCAAAGAAGCAGAATAAACAATATCTGTAAAAGAAGGTTTAAAGAGTGGTAAGAAAGTATACGAGTGGAAGGGTTGCTAGTATGAAGTAAGGATAGGAATGCATGGAGAACAGACTGCATCTACCACTCTATAGAGTGATCAACAGATAGAGGGGTAGAATACACTTTTTCAAAACCCAAACACATAGAGGCATAATTAAATGGATATTGAAAGTAAAATGAATAATTCAAAATGCAGATGATTACCTAACAAGTAAGGACCAGAATTCTAATGTGTTACCAACTCCAGAGAGTATCATATCCCCTCCCCCAGCCCAGTCTCAGACCAGCTCTCCTAAATTGGAAATGAATATTACAGGAATATAAACTACAGTATTAAGAAAAAGGCAGGAAATAAAGGAAAAACGCAGAAGTTTAAGTTACCTGTCAGCTTACATGTTCATAAGACAAAGAAAAAGCCAATCATCCTGCCAGAGGGCATAATGTCCAACATTATGAATAGATGGTAGTTACTGTATTTCCTTGGATGGTTGCTGTCTACCAACAAAGGTTGTACAATAAAATAATAACAATGTTAGATATAGAAACATACCTAGGAGTCATCAGTGACACAAAGATTATCTCCAGAAGTACTTATTATTTACATTGTGAAATATGGTATGGTATGGTATTTATGGCTGTATTCTCGTTTTCTTGGTCTAAATAGAATAGAATATATATTACAGAAGTAGAGATGATTTTGAATGGTTTATAGACTAAAAAGTACCTTGAAACTGAACTCAAAGTGGCAGAAATGTTCAATTTTTTGCCAGTGTTCAAGAGTAAACAAATCACGTCACGTGTCCAATACCCATCAGCTGGTGGGTCTAATATATGCTTTCACAAATGCACTAATATTAGTTATACAATTTTTACAATAATGCAGTAGTCTGCATAACAGTAAATCTTCTATTTTTTGTTTGAATAAAAATTCAAAATGGAAAGCAAGCGTAATATAAGAGGGGCCCTGGAGACATGACTAATGAATAGAGAAAATGTTATTTTAGTGCTAGGAATGTTTGCATTGACCCTATTTTGAAACTGTCCTTCCTTAAATTTTGTATGAAACTTGCCAAAGTACCCATTTCTGATCACTTTATTGGGTAGTTGAAATAGGTAAATGGGCAGTTTCTTGGACTCATTCAATAGAACAAAAGGAGTTCTGGCAAAATAGTTATGAGTTAGGTTGACTGGAACAATGGAATTGGCCAAAAATAGGGTTCAAAGTGGGCATAGTCACCAATGCATAAGTATCGCCAAACTGCTAACTTCACGACAGTGTAGTTCTGTAAGTTTCCATCAAATTCCGTACTTTGGCTTCATTACGATCAGGAAAAGATTCTCTATCATTTCATAAGAAAAAATTATTTTTTTTTTTTTGTTAAATTCTTTGACACTGAAAGCAAGTTTGCATCAGGGGTCTTGACATTAGGTGTTAGGATCAGTAAAACCTCAGTGCAACAGGTCCTGATTTAAAGGATCTTGGAATTAACAGACAAAATCCAGACAATGGACAAAGTTCTGAAACAGCGAACCAAGTGCATTATTTCTAGAAATGTTCATTATTCATATGATCTAAAAGATAAATTGGCTTCAGAAACAACTTGTTTTCAGAATGGTGCATCATTGTTACAATCATGACAAAACAATTTCATTATTCAGATTTAATGAACACCCAGCTTTACTGAACACCCTCTTCTATTAGTCCATTAAGTTGCTGTGCACAAGACAGGAGCAAGGAAAGTGATTGGTTTTCAACCAAAACAGGACATACTCCAGCATCTTGAATGTTGTAAAGGAATGTCTAGTGCTGGTGGGGGAGGTGGAAACTTACTGATTGAATAGAAGACAGACAAAGCACACTGGAGGGGACCCTATAACCTTAGGAGGAAAGGCACAGGAAAAACACAATTATCTCATGTAGGAAAGTGGTGGTTCAGCAGGTGCGCCAAATTTTGGTACAAGTAAAGGTGGGCTGGCAAATTTAGGAGATGCGAGTCACTTCATAATGTGAAATTCTCAGGTAAGAATACTAATGCAAAATATGTTGTTGCTGCAAAATTTTGTGAAGGTACAAAGTCAAAAAAAGAGAAGAGATTTATGAGTACATGCCCCAGCAGCAAGTGCCTAATGCTGATGAAAGAACTTTTATGAAAGTATGCACCAAGGAGGACAACATTGCAACTGAATTCAAGGCAGCCAATACAGATTTACCCAATTTTTTCTTTGGCAATGTGAAAGGAGATTTCAAATAAAAACTGAAGTTACCACTCGGAGAATCCTCACACCTTAAAATATTACAAGAGAATGCTGCCAGTTCACTGAAAGGCAAATTAAAAATTGTGGACACCAGGAATGTCAGTTCTGATGTAAACTTAATGAAAGGAAACAGACCAGTCACTCTCCAGGAGTGTGTTTCCAAGGCAACAGCTGAAGAAAATTTAGATTTGAAGAACTGAAGCATGTGTACACATGTTGATAATATACCCCTTAAACTGTCCAAACATAGATCTACGTTCGCTCGCGTAGCGCTCCGAACATAAATCTACTTTTTTCTTTTACATAAGAAAGCATGTAAAATCGAACAAAGATCTATGTTTAGAGTGCTACGCAAGCGAACGCAGATCTACGTTTGGACAGTTTAAGGGATACAATACTTTGGCACAGAAGTTAAACACGCAAGATTGCATCACATTTGGCTATCCATAAAAATTTAAGCACTGTTTGTGTGAATGTACATCCATCAAACACATTATTAACCCTCTGAGAGTCCGTCCCATAGTCCTATGGATTTGAAGGCAGGGTCCAAGCCATAGTTCTATGCCATGAGCTCAGCTCACTCAGACAAGATGTGACCAGTAAATTTGGACCTAGATATGAGAGAATGTATCTATGTGGTAAGTGTGCACCATATGAAACAAATTCTGCAGCATGCAGTGCAAGAGAAAAAAAAAATTGCGACCATGTTTTTGGATTAAAACTGTGACTTTGCGGTGTATATTCGTATATTTTTTACTTTTGCATTCGCGGTTTCTTGGTCTCATTTGATAGAATGGAAGATAGTAAATTACAAAAAAAAATAAAGATGATTTTGACTGGTTCTTAGTATTGAAAATGGCTTGAAACTGAGCTCAAACTAACGGAAATATTCAATTTTTGCCGATGTTCAAGAGTAAATAGATGACATCATGCATCCAACACACATCAATTGGTGGGTCTAATGTGCCTTCATGAATGCGCTGATGTTATTTAAACAATTACAGTGGACCCCTGGATTAAGACGTCATTGGAATAAGCAATAATCAGAATAAGTAACGTTTTTGCGTCAAAATATTGGCTCGGTGAACGTCACTGAACTCAGTATAAGTCATTCGTGTCGGGGACTTAGCTGCCCAGTGTGCCATTGTTTACCAGCCAGTGAGGAAGATCCCACGCATTCATATGATACATTTTGTATTATTCCATTTTTTTAGTGCTTGTAACTGCCACCATGAGCCCAAAGAAAGCTTCTAGTGCCAACCAGCCCTTTGGTAATGAGAGAGAGGGGAGAATGTGCCTTTTTCAGCGATTCTGCAATGTGTACAATACTAAAGCAGCAGGAGTCTATAAAGGCTATAGCGGCAGCCAGCAATAAAGTGTAGCATTAACTGTAGCAAGTTAAGTGAGTAATCGATAGAAAAAGGACAGCACGAACCTAACTCCTCCAATGTTGTTGGAGTTATATAGGGCAACTGACAACACCGCCGTCTCTAGTCTCTACCGTTGCTGCCGCCTCCACCACCACTATGTACGGTTTATGTCTCAGTGGCCCTTATACACC